>NC_047074.1:9337426-9708217 GCF_902459465.1 Asterias rubens | reverse complement strand
GCATGATTTACACGGCGCGTGGTGATTAATGGGAAAAAATATATTCATTGAAAAAAAAGCCCGGACTTATAAAAACTGTCAGCTATGCTCTTGAATTATTCTGGAACTAAAAATGCTAGAGAGACGCGGTTTGTACCTGAGTCATGCTGGCATGTCACTGCATCCGAATTTCAAAGTTTTAGGTCGGCTTCTATACTTCTTGATAACGAAAATGACAAGTAGGCGGCTGTACTCCGAAGCTAACTCAACAAGCCTCCATATGGGATTTTGTACACAGAAAAAATCACAAGTTACAACTGGTCAATTCGACCTCAAATACTTGCTCAATCTAAACAAGTTTAGCACCATTGGATAGACATGATCAAGGGCTTTCCTCTCGTATCAAACTTAGTGTTGTGGGGATTTTCAAAGCGAGGCTAGAGGTCAGGGAGTGGACCCGACACACACCCCAAAATTCGGGGAATTTAATGCATGATTTACACGGCGCGTGGTGATTAATGGGAAAAAATATATTCATTGAAAAAAAAGCCCGGACTTATAAAAACTGTCAGCTATGCTCTTGAATTATTCTGGAACTATAAATGCTAGAGAGACGCGGTTTGTACCTGAGTCATGCTGGCATGTCACTGCATCCGAATTTCAAAGTTTTAGGGCGGCTTCCATACTTCTTGATAACGAAAATGACAAGTAGGCGGCTGTGCTCCGAAGCTAACTCAACAAGCCTCCCTAAGGGATTTTGTGCACAGAAAAAATCACAAGTTACAACTGGTCAATTCGACCTTAAATACTTGCTCAATCTAAACAAGTTTAGCACCATTGGATAGACATGATCAAGGGCTTTCCTCTCGTATCAAACTTAGTGTTGTGGGGATTTTCGAAGCGAGGCTAGAGGTCAGGGAGTGGACCCGACACACCCCGAAATTCGGGGAATTTAATGCATGATTTACACGGCGCGTGGTGATTAATGGGAAAAAATATATTCATTGAAAAAAAAGCCCGGACTTATAAAAACGGTCAGCTATGCTCTTGAATTATTCTGGAACTAAAAATGCTAGAGAGACGCGGTTTGTACCTGAGTCATGCTGGCATGTCACTGCATCCGAATTTCAAAGTTTTAGGTCGGCTTCCATACTTCTTGATAACCAAAATGACAAGTAGGCGGATGTGCTCCGAAGCTAACTCAACAAGCCCCCCTAAGGGATTTTGTGCACAGAAAAAATCACAAGTTACAACTGGTCAATTCGACCTTAAATACTTGCTCAATCTAAACAAGTTTAGCACCATTGGATAGACATGATCAAGGGCTTTCCTCTCGTATTAAACTTAGTGTTGTGGGGATTTTCGAAGCGAGGCTAGAGGTCAGGGAGTGGACCCGACACACACCCCAAAATTCGGGGAATTTAATGCATGATTTACACGGCGCGTGGTGATTAATTGGAAAAAATATATTCATTGAAAAAAAAGCCCGGACTTATAAAAACTGTCAGCTATGCTCTTGAATTATTCTGGAACTATAAATGCTAGAGAGACGCGGTTTGTACCTGAGTCATGCTGGCATGTCACTGCATCCGAATTTTAAAGTTTTAGGGCGGCTTCCATACTTCTTGATAACGAAAATGACAAGTAGGCGGCTGTGCTCCGAAGCTAACTCAACAAGCCTCCCTAAGGGATTTTGTGCACAGAAAAAACCAAAAGTTACAACTGGTCAATTCGACCTTAAATACTTGCTCAATCTAAACAAGTTTAGTACCATTGGATAGACATGATCAAGGGCTTTCCTCTCGTATCAAACTTAGTGTTGTGGGGATTTTCGAAGCGAGGCTAGAGGTCAGGGAGTGGAACCGACACACCCCGAAATTCGGGGAATTTAATGCATGATTTACACGGCGCGTGGTGATTAATGGGAAAAAATATATTCATTGACAAAAAAGCCCGGACTTATAAAAACGGTCAGCTATGCTCTTGAATTATTCTGGAACTAAAAATGCTAGAGAGACGCGGTTTGTACCTGAGTCATGCTGGCATGTCACTGCATCCGAATTTCAAAGTTTTAGGTCGGCTTCCATACTTCTTGATAACCAAAATGACAAGTAGGCGGATGTGCTCCGAAGCTAACTCAACAAGCCCCCCTAAGGGATTTTGTGCACAGAAAAAATCACAAGTTACAACTGGTCAATTCGACCTTAAATACTTGCTCAATCTAAACAAGTTTAGCACCATTGGATAGACATGATCAAGGGCTTTCCTCTCGTATTAAACTTAGTGTTGTGGGGATTTTCGAAGCGAGGCTAGAGGTCAGGGAGTGGACCCGACACGTACCCCGAAATTCAGGGAATTTAATGCATGATTTACACGGCGCGTGGTGATGAATGGGAAAAAATATATTCATTGAAAAAAAAGCCCGGACTTATAAAAACTGTCAGCTATGCTCTTGAATTATTCTGGAACTATAAATGCTAGGGAGATGCAGTTTGTACCTTAGTCATACTGGCATGTTCCTGCGTCCATTTGTCAAAGGTTTAGGACGACTTGCACACTTCTTGATAGAAAAAAGCTCAAGTAGGCGGGGTTGCTCAGAAACGATTTCAACAACCTCCACTATGGGAGTTTTGTGCACAGAGCTGTCGGAGAGAAAAACACAATGTACAACGGGTAATTTCGATCCCAGTATCATGCTCAATCTTCAAAATTTTACCACCACAGGATTGCCATGTTCAAGGGCTTTCCTCTCGTACAAAACTTAATGCTCTGACGATTTTTAAGGCGGGGCCAGATGCGACGGCGCGAGCAGGCACCCATTAGAAATTGACGTAGACTGTGCGTGTATACAACGTATACAAAGACACGGCGCAGTCAGGATTCCAACCAACAATAAGGGGGTCATTCAAAAAATAGGCCTGGACAATTAAAAACATTCAGCAACGCTCTGGAATAACTCTGGTACAAAAATAGCTAGGGAGATGCAGTTTGTACCTTAGTCATACTGGCATGTTCCTGCGTCCATTTGTCAAAGGTTTAGGACGACTTGCACACTTCTTGATAGAAAAAAGCTCAAGTAGGCGGGGTTGCTCAGAAACGATTTCAACAACCTATATTCATTGAAAAAAAAGCCCGGACTTATAAAAACTGTCAGCTATGCTCTTGAATTATTCTGGAACTAAAAATGCTAGAGAGACGCGGTTTGTACCTGAGTCATGCTGGCATGTCACTGCATCCGAATTTCAAAGTTTTAGGTCGGCTTCTATACTTCTTGATAACGAAAATGACAAGTAGGCGGCTGTACTCCGAAGCTAACTCAACAAGCCTCCATATGGGATTTTGTACACAGAAAAAATCACAAGTTACAACTGGTCAATTCGACCTCAAATTCTTGCTCAATCTAAACAAGTTTATCACCATTGGAAAGACATGATCAAGGGCTTTCCTCTCGTATCAAACTTAGTGTTGTGGGGATTTTCAAAGCGAGGCTAGAGATCAGGGAGTGGACCCGACACACACCCCAAAATTCGGGGAATTTAATGCATGATTTACACGGCGCGTGGTGATTAATTGGAAAAAATATATTCATTGAAAAAAAAGCCCGGACTTATAAAAACTGTCAGCTATGCTCTTGAATTATTCTGGAACTATAAATGCTAGAGAGACGCGGTTTGTACCTGAGTCATGCTGGCATGTCACTGCATCCGAATTTCAAAGTTTTAGGGCGGCTTCCATACTTCTTGATAACGAAAATGACAAGTAGGCGGCTGTGCTCCGAAGCTAACTCAACAAGCCTCCCTAAGGGATTTTGTGCACAGAAAAAACCACAAGTTACAACTGGTCAATTCGACCTTAAATACTTGCTCAATCTAAACAAGTTTAGTACCATTGGATAGACATGATCAAGGGCTTTCCTCTCGTATCAAACTTAGTGTTGTGGGGATTTTCGAAGCGAGGCTAGAGGTCAGGGAGTGGAACCGACACACCCCGAAATTCGGGGAATTTAATGCATGATTTACACGGCGCGTGGTGATTAATGGGAAAAAATATATTCATTGAAAAAAAAGCCCGGACTTATAAAAACGGTCAGCTATGCTCTTGAATTATTCTGGAACTAAAAATGCTAGAGAGACGCGGTTTGTACCTGAGTCATGCTGGCATGTCACTGCATCCGAATTTCAAAGTTTTAGGTCGGCTTCCATACTTCTTGATAACCAAAATGACAAGTAGGCGGATGTGCTCCGAAGCTAACTCAACAAGCCTCCCTAAGGGATTTTGTGCACAGAAAAAATCACAAGTTACAACTGGTCAATTCGACCTTAAATACTTGCTCAATCTAAACAAGTTTAGCACCATTGGACAGACATGATCAAGGGCTTTTCTCTCGTATTAAACTTAGTGTTGTGGGGATTTTCGAAGCGAGGCTAGAGGTCAGGGAGTGGACCCGACACGTACCCCGAAATTCAGGGAATTTAATGCATGATTTACACGGCGCGTGGTGATGAATGGGAAAAAATATATTCATTGAAAAAAAAGCCCGGACTTATAAAAACTGTCAGCTATGCTCTTGAATTATTCTGCAACTATAAATGCTAGGGAGATGCAGTTTGTACCTTAGTCATACTGGCATGTTCCTGCGTCCATTTGTCAAAGGTTTAGGACGACTTGCACACTTCTTGATAGAAAAAAGCTCAAGTAGGCGGGGTTGCTCAGAAACGATTTCAACAACCTCCACTATGGGAGTTTTGTGCACAGAGCTGTCGGAGAGAAAAACACAATGTACAATGGGTAATTTCGATCCCAGTATCATGCTCAATCTTCAAAATTTTACCACCACAGGATTGCCATGTTCAAGGGCTTTCCTCTCGTACAAAACTTAATGCTCTGACGATTTTTAAGGCGGGGCCAGATGCGACGGCGCGAGCAGGCACCCATTAGAAATTGACGTAGACTGTGCGTGTATACAACGTATACAAAGACACGGCGCAGTCAGGATTCCAACCAACAATAAGGGGGTCATTCAAAAAATAGGCCTGGACAATTAAAAACATTCAGCAACGCTCTGGAATAACTCTGGAACAAAAATAGCTAGGGAGATGCAGTTTGTACCTTAGTCATACTGGCATGTTCCTGCGTCCATTTGTCAAAGGTTTAGGACGACTTGCACACTTCTTGATAGAAAAAAGCTCAAGTAGGCGGGGTTGCTCAGAAACGATTTCAACAACCTCCACTATGGGAGTTTTGTGCACAGAGCTATCGGAGAGAAAAGCAAAGTGTACAACGGGTAATTTCGATCCCAGTATCATGCTCAATCTTCAAAATTTTACCACCACAGGATTGCCATGTTCAAGGGCTTTCCTCTCGTACAAAACTGAATGCTCTGACGATTTTTAAGGCGGGGCCAGATGCGACGGCGCGAGCAGACACCCATTATAAATTTACGTACACTGTGCGTGTATACAACGTATACAAAGACACGGCGCAGTCAGGATTCCAACCAACAATAAGGGGGTCATTTAAAAAAATAGGCCTGGACAATTAAAAACATTCAGCAACGCTCTGGAATAACTCTGGGACAAAAATAGCTAGGGAGATGCAATTTGTACCTTAGTCATACTGGCATGTTCCTGCGTCCATTTGTCAAAGGTTTAGGACGACTTGCACACTTCTTGATAGAAAAAAGCTCAAGTAGGCGGGGTTGCTCAGAAACGATTTCAACAACCTCCACTATGGGAGTTTTGTGCACAGAGCTGTCGGAGAGAAAAACAAAATGTACAACGGGTAATTTCGATCCCAGTATCATGCTCAATCTTCAAAATTTTACCACCACAGGATTGACATGTTCAAGGGCTTTCCTCTCGTACAAAACTTAATGCTCTGACGATTTTTAAGGCGGGGCCAGATGCGACGGCGCGAGCAGGCACCCATTATAAATTGACGTACACTGTGCGTGTATAAAACGTATACAAAGACACGGCGCAGTCAGGATTCCAACCAACAATAAGGGGGTCATTCAAAAAATAGGCCCGGACAATTAAAAACTTTCAGCAACGCTCTGGAATAACTCTGGAACAAAAAATGCTAGGGAGATGCAGTTTGTACCTTAGTCATCCTGGAATGTTCCTGCGTCCATTTTCAAAGGTTTAGGGCGACTTGCACACTTCTTGATAGAAAAAAGCTCAAGTAGGCGGGGTTGCTCAGAAACGATTTCAACAACCTCCACTATGGGAGTTTTGTGCACAGAGCTATCGGAGAGAAAAGCAAAGTGTACAACGGGTAGTTTCGATACCAGTATCATGCTCAATCTTCAAACTTTTACCACCACAGGATTGCCATGTTCAAGGGCTTTCCTCTCGTACAAAACTTAATGCTCTGACGATTGTTAAGACGGGGCCAGATGCGATGGTGCGAGCAGGCACCCATTATAAATTGACGTACACTGTGCGTGCATACAACGTATACAAAGACACGGCGCAGTCAGGATTCCAACCAACAATAAGGGGGTCATTCAAAAAATAGGTCTGGACAATTAAAAACATTCAGCAACGCTCTGGAATAACTCTGGAACAAAAATAGCTAGGGAGATGCAGTTTGTACCTTAGTCATACTGGCATGTTCCTGCGTCCATTTGTCAAAGGTTTAGGGCGACTTGCACACTTCTTGATACAAAAAAGCTCAAGTAGGCGGGGTTGCTCAGAAACGATTTCAACAACCTCCACTATGGGAGTTTTGTGCCAAAGCTATCGGAGAGAAAAACAAAGTGTACAACGGGTAATTTCGATCCCAGTATCATGCTCAATCTTCAAAATTTTACCACCACAGGATTGCCATGTTCAAGGGCTTTCCTCTCGTACAAAACTTAATGCACTGACGATTTTTAAGGCGGGGCCAGATGCGACGGCGCGAGCAGGCACCCATTAGAACTTGACGTACACTGTGCGTGTATACAACGTATACGAAGACACGGCGCAGTCAGGATTCCAACCAACAATAAGGGGGTCATTCAAAAAATAGGTCTGGACAATTAAAAACATTCAGCAACGCTCTGGAATAACTCTGGAACAAAAATAGCTAGGGAGATGCAGTTTGTACCTTAGTCATACTGGCATGTTCCTGCGTCCATTTGTCAAAGGTTTAGGGCGACTTGCACACTTCTTGATACAAAAAAGCTCAAGTAGGCGGGGTTGCTCAGAAACGATTTCAACAACCTCCACTATGGGAGTTTTGTGCCAAAGCTATCGGAGAGAAAAACAAAGTGTACAACGGGTAATTTCGATCCCAGTATCATGCTCAATCTTCAAAATTTTACCACCACAGGATTGCCATGTTCAAGGGCTTTCCTCTCGTACAAAACTTAATGCACTGACGATTTTTAAGGCGGGGCCAGATGCGACGGCGCGAGCAGGCACCCATTAGAACTTGACGTACACTGTGCGTGTATACAACGTATACGAAGACACGGCGCAGTCAGGATTCCAACCAACAATAAAGGGGTCGTTCAAAAAATAGGCCTGGACAATTAAAAACTTTCAGCAACGCTCTGGAATAACTCTGGAACAAAAAATGCTAGGGAGATGCAGTTTGTACCTTAGTCATCCTGGCATGTTCCTGCGTCCATTTTTTAAAGGTTTAGGGCGACTTGCACACTTCTTGTTTGAAAAAAGCTCAAGCAGGCGGGGTTGCTCAAAAACGATTTCAACAACCTCCACTATGGGAGTTTTGTGCACAGAGCTGTCGGAGAGAAAAACAAAATGTACAACGGGTAATTTCGATCCCAGTATCATGCTCAATCTTCAACATTTTACCACCACAGGATTGACATGTTCAAGGGCTTTCCTCTCGTACAAAACTTAATGCTCTGAAGATTTTTAAGGCGGGGCAAGATGCGACGGCGCGAGCAGGCACCCATTAGAAATTGACGTACACTGTGCGTGTATACAACGTATACACAGACACGGCGCAGTCAGGATTCCAACCAACAATAAGGGGGTCATTCAAAAAATATGCCCGGTCAATTAAAAACATTCAGCAACGCTCTGGAATAACTCTGGAACAAAAAATGCTAGGGAGATGCAGTTTGTACCTTAGTCATCCTGGCATGTTCCTGCGTCCATTTTTCAAAGGTTTAGGGCGACTTGCACACTTCTTGATTGAAAAAAGCTCAAGTAGGCGGGGTTGCTCAGAAACGATTTCAACAACCTCCACTATGGGAGTTTTGTGCACAGAGCTGTCGGAGAGAAAAACAAAATGTACAACGGGTAATTTCGATCCCAGTATCATGCTCAATCTTCAAAATTTGACCACCACAGGATTGACATGTTCAAGGGGTTTTCCTCTCGTACAAAACTTAATGCTCTGACGATTTTTAAGGCGGGGCCAGATGCGACGGCGCGAGCATGCACCCATTAGAAATTGACGTACACTGTGCGTGTATACAACGTATACAAAGACACGGTGCAGTCAGGATTCCAACCAACAACAAGGGGGTCATTCAAAGAATATGCCCGGACAATTAAAAACTTTCAGCAACGCTCTGGAGTAACTCTGGAACAAAAAATGCTAGGGAGATGCAGTTTGTACCTTAGTCATCCTGGCATGTTCCTGCGTCCATTTTTTAAAGGTTTAGGGCGACTTGCACACTTCTTGATAGCAAAAAGCGCAAGTAAGGGGGGTTGCTCAGAAACGATTTCAACAACCTCCCTTATGGGAGTTTTGTGCACAGAGGTGTCGGAGAGAAAAACAAAATTCACAACGGGTAATTTCGATCCCAGTATAATATTCACTCAAAAATAGGCCCGGACAATTAAAAACTTTCAGCAATGCTCTGGAATAACTCTGGAACTAAAAATGTTAGAGAGATGCAGTTTGTACCTTAGTCATGCTGGCATGTCCTTGCATCTATTTTTAAAGGTTTAGGTCGACTTGCACACTTCAACTAAGCGGGGTTGCTCAAAAATGATTTCAACAACCTCCCAAACCTCAGTAATTTACTCAGTCTAACAATACTCGGAAAAGAGTTTTTGTAGTAGAAAACTTGAAATATCAAACAGCAAATTGTGATTTAAATCAATATCACAACACTTAACTATTGGAGAGGGGTTCATTTTCAGTTAAAAGAGTTATTTATCGAAAAAACATCTCATTATGGCCCATCGGTACTGGTTTTCCCATTATTGTGTAGATTTAACTTTCTATACCCACTAACGATCACTTGATCACATGTGAACATTGGTAGCGCAATCGGTATACTCTACATATTGAAGCGGCGCAGCCATGTAAATGGGGAGAAAACGCTTAAAGGCACTGGACACTATTAGTTATTACTCAAAATAGTTGTTCGCACTAAAACGTACTTGGTACGAACAATGAAGAGCTATTGATAGTATAAAAAAATGTGAGAAACGGTTCCATCTGAAGTAAAACGTCGTTTTTGAGCATCAAGTAAATTCGCAGTAAAATAAATTATTTTAATTGATTTCGAGATCTCACGCAACAAAAACACATCTATAATTGTAGTGCGAGAGGGATATATTGAATTTGAATTCCCCAATCTCATTTTTTATTCCCGACTTCATTAAGCAAATTCTTCAAGTCAAACACAGCATATGTGTTGGAAAACATCTCATCCGCAGCTGCTGCCTCTTTGGCAATTACCAATAACGCATTGACTATTAATTTGTTGTTGCTAAATAACATTTCCGAGCGTGTGTAAAGCGGAGGGCCTGGTAGTAAGGCACTTATTTAAAATGCCCGGTATGTATTTTTAACATGCCGAGAATTTAAAACTACTTCCAAGTTGCCTGTGGCAAGAGCAAGACCTGCCGATATGAAGCAGAGGTCGTCCCATTAAAATGCAAACAGGTAGCCCAAAGGCCAAACTCGATTCAAAGTACACAGTTAAACGAATTTTAATAATTACATCAACATGTTATTACATCAACAAGTTATTACAAAAATACAGCAGACCCAATACAAGAGCCAAAAGGCTACAGCGGTGTACAGTAAATTAAAAAGAATTTGGCAAAATAAAACTGTATTTAGGGCGGATAAATTGGTGGCGAGGTGCAGAAAAATATCAAAGAGTTCAACGAAATGTTTTCGTCTGTGGTGTGAAATGACTTCATATAACAAAAATAAATTGATGTCTGGTTATTAAATAAAGATCACTTTTTTTTTTAGATAAATAAAAAATTACCTTGCCAGCCTTACATACATCACCCCTGTAGTCTGGTTACACGTGTAATGCCCATACCCGTCGACCCGTAGAGAACAATCGGGCTGCAGTCCGAGTTGTAATAGTTAATATAACAATATACCTTCAACTAGAACACAAAGCTGTTGAGAAGTGGACAATTGAACCGGTTTTTATTTCAGCATTCCGTCAAACAGAAGTCTATGTTCACCTGCTCTGTTCATGTATGTTTGTTCCCGTAAAACAAATCGCCTGGTGCTTGATGATGGCGTGGTAACCCTCTCCTCTCTCACTGTGTATTCATTGTCATCTTGGAATCTCGGGAATTCTATGTGAAATGTACGATTGGCGTGCCTCTATACACGAGACGAGGGGAAGAGGGGAGCTCCCTCTTCCACATATCGGGCAGTAAAACAAATGCGAGACTTAGATGACCTCGAATGAGATTTGACAAAATAACAGCAGACTGTTTACCCTTGATACTTGTTGAACCCTACCATAAAGCACTCCTGTGAAAAATGGTTTAACATTGTGCAGAATGATTTCTTCAAATAAAATAATTGCGTTACTTTCTTCAAATACATTCATACAGAAATCATGTATGCAATTGTAGCATCCCCGCAACCGTCCGATGTGAGTCGACGTTTGCAACAAGGACCAAGTCTCACTCGCAACTGCCTCTTTGGCAATTACCAATTACATGTTGACTATTAATTTGTTGTTGCTAAATAACATTTCCGAGCGTGTGTAAGCGGAGGGCCTGGTAGTAAGGCACTTATTTAAAATGCCCGGTATGTATTTTTAACATGCCGAGAATTTAAAACTACTTCCAAGTTGCCTGTGGCAAGAGCAAGACCTGCCGATATGAAGCAGAGGTCATCCCATTAAAATGCAAACAGGTAGCCCAAAGGCCAAACTCGATTCAAAGTACACAGTTAAACGAATTTTAAAAATTACATCAACATGTTATTACATCAACAAGTTATTATAAAAATACAGCAGACCCAATACAAGAGCCCAAAGGCTACAGCGGTGTACAGTAAATTAAAAAGAATTTGGCAAAATAAAACTGTATTTAGGGCGGATAAATTGGTGGCGAGGTGCGGAAAAATATCAAAGAGTTCAATGAAATGTTTTCGTCTGTGGTGTGAAATGAGTTCATATAACAAAAATAAATTGATGTCTGGTTATTAAATAAAGATCACTTGTCGTTTTCGCAAGATCCTTAAACTTTTGGATGAAGGTTGGTGCTATGTACAAGGCGTCATGCCTTTTTTGTCGAGCCTTTTTTTTTTAGATAAATAAAAAATTACCTTGCCAGCCTTACATACATCACCCCTGTAGTCTGGTTACACGTGTAATGCCCATACCCGTCGACCCGTAGAGAACAATCGGGCTGCAGTCCGAGTTGTAATAGTTAATATAACAATATACCTTCAACTAGAACACAAAGCTGTTGAGAAGTGGACAATATTGAACCGGTTTTTATTTCAGCATTCCGTCAAACAGAAGTCTATGTTCACCTGCTCTGTTCATGTATGTTTGTTCCCGTAAAACAAATCGCCTGGTGCTTGATGATGGCGTGGTAACCCTCTCGTCTTATCTACACTTCACTGCATAATACACAATAATAACTCTTCCCCATACACAGTTGTGGCGTTAGCGAAGCACAAGGAGCGACGCCTACTCTTTTATTATATAAGAAAACATAAGAAAACATAAGTATTATTATATTATATTAACTTTACGTCATACCATTAAGCTGACATTGTACCTTCTTTGCACTTTGCACTTTGCACTTTGCACCCTGCACATTTTGCACATTTTGCACATGTTGCACCCTGCACCTTCCCTCTGCACTGTGCACTAAAAAACACATCATTGGGGGAACACGACTTCCAGGAAAAACCAGAGAAGTTACTCTGGAAACCTGTGCCCAAAGACATTCGGAGTCCCCCTCCGTGAAGGTGTTGGACCTCACCTTGGCTGCCAAAATTAAATTTAAATAAAGTACCTTACTTATTCCATAGTAATTAAACTTAACGAGAAGTACGCTGTGAAAGTGCTTGCTAGACTGACTACAATACCCTTTGTAATCTCCTTTTAAACCTCCCTCTTCACCCCTATTACATAATGCCCACCTGATATGCATAATGCACTATTCGAATTCCTATAAGACAATTATTTCCCGCTATACTACGAACCGCGGGAATTGTGTACTCTCTCACTGTGTATTCATTGTCATCTTGGAATCTCGGGAATTCTATGGGAAATGTACGATTGGCGTGCCTCTATACACGAGACGAGGGGAAGAGGGGAGCTCCCTCTTCCACATATCGGGCAGTAAAACAAATGCGAGACTTAGATGACCTCGAATGAGATTTGACAAAATAACAGCAGACTGTTTACCGCTGATACTTGTTGAACCCTACCATAAAGCACTCCTGTGAAAAATGGTTTAACATTGTGCAGAATGATTTCTTCAAATAAAATAATTGCGTTACTTTCTTCAAATAAATTCATACAGAAATCATGTATGCAATTGTAGCATCCCCGCAACCGTCCGATGTGAGTCGACGTTTGCAACAAGGACCAAGTCTCACTCGCAACTGCCTCTTTGGCAATTACCAATTACATGTTGACTATTAATTTGTTGTTGTTCAATAACATTTCCGAGCGTGTGTAAAGCGGAGGGCCTGGTTAAAGTGCCCGGTGTGTATTTTTAACATGCTGATAATTTAACTACTTCCAAGTTGGCTGTGGCAATAGCAAGACCTGTCGATATGTAGCAGAGGGTGTCCCCAAAATGTTCCCATCAAACACCAGTAATCATTTTGTACAAACGAAATGTATCCTCTAACAAATTCCGGAGATTCCTGACAGATTCCCTGAACACCGCAGAGTCGCAGACTACAATAGTTGGGCTAAAATGGCTCTCTTTTAGCATCGGTTTTATCATAGTTGCCATTTAGACCGATAATAAAGAAGAGCCATCGCCCCAACAATGTGGTCTATTCACACAAAATATTAAGCACCGAACGCTCAGCACGGGCTCAACAATGACATGAAGGTGAAACAGAGTTCAACAAATTCAGATGTAGGAAACTCTTGTGGAAAACTGTCCATATCCTGCTACCAATAGACCAATATTGCTCTACGCAATGTTCACATGTGATCACGTGCCCTATAGTGGGTAAAGAAAAACACCGCTACACAGTAAAGACATGTAAAGACTCGTACCGATGGATCACAATTGGCTGTATTTTCAATAAACAACACTTTTAACTAAAAACGGAGCCCTTTTTATTAGGTTAAATATTGTGACGTTGATTTAAATCACATTCGCTGTTTGATGTTTCCAGTATTCTACTACAAACGAGGTTTATTTTGAGAGAAGGGTTACCGAGGTTTGAGCGAGCTCCTCACGCGCCGTTGCGTTGTGCACCGCGTGAAGTTGGGCTGTGATAATGGAGATCGCGAAGTTGTCCGACTCATAGCTGACAGCTACCCCTTCCAATAAAGAATTTTGAGGGTGAAAATAAAGGGATTTGCAGCTTCATAATTTGATTTTTTCTTGTAAATATTGGCAGGAAAATCATTAGAATGGGGGCAATGTATAACCACACTTTCCGTGCACAAACACATGCCATCGTGTGAACTTCTCTTGGAATTTCCTTTTTTGGTGGAACTTTGTTTACCCATGCTGGCATTGTTTAGCCATCGGTAAGGTCTCATTATGACTTACTCCGGAATATTCTTCGGTGATTTCAAGAATTGAGTCTTTATTGAGCCAAATATTGCAACAGTAATCGTCTTATGGCACGTTTATATGCAGTACGCCGTGTTTGTTTACACTTTACCCACTATGTCACGTGAGGCACGGAGCGCAATCGGTATATATTGATTATGACCATGAAAACACCAGTTTTTAAGTACCAACACTGTAGCGCAGTGCGTAAGGTGCTGGGACTGTTTCAGCAACTCGGATCACCCGGTCCGGGTTCGAATACCGTCTGTCTCTAATATAGATGTAGTGTTTTGTTATCAGTCCGGAGACAATTAAGGAAGGCCTGACACCTTGTTTTTGGGTTGCTCACTGATACGTTACTCTGCTGACAGATTTATTCACCATCCGAAGAAAACCAACCGATCCGTTCCTCTATTTATTGGCAATCAAACTGGCTCCATGAGCGGGTCTCTCCAACTTCTTCCTCCACCCCGAATGTTGGATTTTACCCTCTCATCATTGTCATACGTGACACTCATTTAGAGACCAACAACGAAAAAGGACGCAACAAATAGACCCCTCCGCCTAAACCGGCTAAAATTACTACGCTACACACTGATTAATTACCAAACTCACCTATAATGAGCTGAATATTGAAAATAGCATAGTGAATATTTGTAATAATGTGTACAATTACATTACATACAAGAATAAAGACGAGATTGAGACCCAAATTCTTTCTCAGATAAAATAATCCAAAAAGTTATGCCTTTTTACATCCTTGACATTTGTATCCGTGCGACTACCGTTTAAGTACAATGGCGCCCTCTATCGTTTACCAAAGTCATTCAACAAACTTTTTATCACCGTAATTAACGAAATGCCCATGGGTATCATAAAATATTGATTCATCACATTCTCCCCTACTAGTTCGATCAACTCCTGAGGATCGATTGAATGATTCAGCATCACATGAGGATAAAAATGTTCCCCTTAATCTTACAAATAAGCGAATCATACTAATCACCAAAATACAATATGTATACCATCTTTCTCGCACCAACCCATATTTGCTTTATAGAACAGAGAAAATATTTGAACAAAAGTTACATGTATTTAACCAAACTTTTTGTTTTTCTTTAAACCTACAAGAAAACACAATTAGCATATTATCATCTGACATTAATTATGCCCATATGCGAGATTCAAAGTACTTTATTATCTGACGAAGCGTTTTCTCATACAGTGCCATTCCCGAAGTGTTCAGGTGGACCCCATCAAGGTTATACCGAGAGTTCTTTAACCCTCTGTGCTCCCACAACCACCATTGGTCTTCCACAAAGGTCGACTGCTGAATAAGATCATTAAATCTCTCTGCTCGATCATTAAATTCTTCGAGTGAGACCTGACCACCCCGTAAACCTCCTGTCCTAGGGAGTACTGGCAGAAACACTATTACCTCTGGGTTAATACCCCTCTTGGGTAACTCATACACAAAGTCACAGAGTGAAGAATGCACTTGGTTTGGATTAACATTTTTAGAACACAAATCATTTGTACCCAAGTCAATAATTAAAACTAAAGGATTTGCCTGCCGTAAATATTCATAATACTTCCTCGGCCTTGCCCGAATCCTACTTAAAGTGAGACCGCCCTCACCAATACATGTAACAGGAACTACCTTACTCTGTAACTCAATTTTAAACTGAGAACCTCGCTTCCTTTTCAAGCGTTTAACAAAACTGTGCCCAAAAAGGACAAAACTCATTTTCCGTTTAAGAACACAATACTACAAAAGGGGGAGGAAGCCCTATCAACCCACTCCTTTACCACTTAATCAATTACAAATTTACACAATTTCCTAACACCATGTCAGTCCACTGGTAGCCAGAATACCCAGTGGTGCCCTACAGTAAGGTGTGCCATTGCGGAAACTGGATGCCCCAAGTCTTTCCAGCAAGACAACTCCCTGACCTTCTGCAATCACTGAGAACCCCCGCCACCAGAGTAAAGACAAATCACTTAATAGCTGAACAGGGCAATCTGAATGGATTGCTGTGTTTACCCCTTGTAGTTCGTTGAGAACTTCTTAGGTGCTCAGATGCAGGGCAATGTAAACTTGGGGGCTCCCCTACTTCTACATTGCTCACGCCCTGTAAATCTTGAACCAGAGACTGATCCCCTGAAGGCTCAGTGTGTAGGACCTCCCAATCTGAATCTCCATCAGACTCATCACTCTCATTTTCTGTGTCACTTTCTGCAAAGGGATCTAACCGCAAGAGTTTTCTATTAACTACTCTTTCTGGGCCCCCCTTCAAGGGACGGATACGAAATACATCGCTATGCTCATTTATCCAAACGACCACATATGGGTCTCTTTCAAACTTGTCAGCCAGTTTGTGGCGTCCCTTGAATGCGCATTTTCTGAGTAGAACATGGGACCCAATCTCAATAGGTTTGCTAGGTTTTACTTTCCTATCATAAGTAGCCTTGTTGCGATTGCAGCTTTTTGCTACTCGTTCCTTTACTAACTCACTAGCTCTAGAGAGCAAAGAAGATTGTTCTCTGACAAAATCTTGATCCCAATCGTTATCAGTTCTCCCCAACATCTGGTCTAGAGGTATCAATGGTTCCCTACCAAACATAAGCAAATACGGCGCTACTCCAGTGGTGCAATGCGGAGTAGCATTATACACAAATACAAGGTGCTGTAAAAGGTCAGGCCACCTCCGCCTATCCCGCTCATCCATGGACTTAATGAGTCCAAACAGAGTCCGGTTGAAGCGCTCTGTTTGAGCGTTCCCCTCGGGGTGGTAAGGAGTTGTTCTGGTCTTTTTCATGCCGTACAATGCACACAATTCCCTCACAACTTCCCCTTCAAAATTCCGACCCTGGTCGCTGTGCAAACGACAAGGTATTCCATATTTGGAAAACCACTGATTCCTCAAGACTTTGGCAACAGTTACTGCATGTTGATCCTTACACGGATATGCCTGTACAAATTTTGTATAGATGTCGGTCATGACCAGAACATCCTCATAGCCTCCTGCCCCTCGATCAATTTTGACAAAATCTATGGCTAGCACTTCGAGTGGTCGAAATGCTAAAAGGTGCCGCATTGGCACTTTTGCTTGAGGCTCTGACGCCTTAGAGATTACACATTGTTCACAATGACCGATATGCCGACGCACTGAACCAGCCATTTTGGGCCAAAACACCCGCCGCCTCAGGAGGGCACACGTTCTCACAACACCTTGATGCCCCCACCCATCATGACAACCCTCTAACACCCTCTGTTGTAAACTTGTGGGCATCAGTACTTGATCTAGTTCACCATGCAATGGGTCCATGACACGACGATGCAAAACACCATCCTTTTCTATGAACCTGGGCCACTGCCACAACCACGATTTGATTTCTACTGGCTCCTCCCTTTCAGCCTGAAAAACTTCATTCGGTTTCCAACCTTGATCCCAACGTTCCCAGATACACTTCAGCACTGGATCAGCCCTTTGTAGGGCAGACAGCTGCTCTGGTGTCCACGATGGGAAAATACCTGATTGACACTTAACCTGTGGAGGTCCAGCCTTTGTATCATGAGAAGTTAATACCTTATGTACCTCTATATGTTGCAATGGAACCACTGTGGAGTGGACCTTACATTGCAGTATTTCCTCAACTTCCCCTGTTAGTGAGTGACTTGGGTTGCGACTTAGTGCATCCGCTACACGATTACTAGCCCCTGATCTAAATTTCACATCAAAGGTAAAAGCTGCAAGTTGTGCTATCCAGCGCATTTCACATGCGCCCAACTTAGCTGTCTGTAGATAAGATAAGGGGTTATTATCTGTTAGCACTGTAAATGGTACCCCAAGGAGATAATCTCTAAATTTATCAACCACAGCCCATTTTAGGGACAAAAGCTCCAACTTAAAAGAACTAAAATCGGGGTACCTAGCTTCAGCCCCCCTCAGCCCCCGACTAGCAAATGCAACTGGATGTCTCTTGCCTTCCTTGTCGCACTGAGCTAAACAAGCTCCTAAACCCTGCAAGGAGGCATCTATCTCCAACACAAATGGCCTAGAAAAATCTGGATATGCAAGCACTGGTGCTTGCGTCAAGGTCTGCTTTAATGTATCAAAGGCCACCTGTGCCTCAGAACTCCAACAAAATGGCGAAGGTTTGGATCTCGAATTTCCCTTAGCCAGTGAGGGCACTAAAGCATGCAAGGGTGCGGCAATTTTTGAAAAGCCGGGTACAAAGCGCCGGTAATAACCGGCCAGACCAAGAAATGACCGCAATTGTGCCCCTGTCTTAGGTATTGGCCAATCCTCAATTCTCTTAATCTTGTCATTGTCTACTGCAACACCCTCTGGCCCTACCACATGTCCTAAGTAAGACACATGCCTACGAAATAACTTGCACTTTGCACCCTTGATCTTAAGTCCAAAATCTGCCAATCTAGTGAAGACTCTGTCAAGCCTATCTATGTGTTCCTGTACCGTAGAGGAATATACCAGGATGTCATCTAAATAGATTAAAAGCTCTGATAAATTCAAGTCACCAAGGCACATCTCCATCACTCTCTGAAAGGTTCCAGGGGCATTTACCAGCCCGAACGGCATTCTCGTATATTCGAACAGCCCAAAAGGTACTCTGAATGCAGTTTTACTTATTGATTCTGAGTCCATTACAACCTGATGGTATCCATGGGCTAAATCTAATGAAGAAAAGTACCTTGCACCCTGGAGCGCCTCCAGCGACTCCTCGATACGAGGCAATGGAAATGAGTCTCGTACTGTTTTGGCATTAAGCCTCCTATAATCAACACAAATCCTTAGCGACCCATCCTTCTTTTGGACCAATACAATGGGGCTGGCATAGGGGCTTTTACTCTTTTGTATGATACCTTGATCAAGAAACTTCTGGAGTAATTCCCTAACTTCTCTAAAATGTTGCGGCGGAATTCGTCTGTAAGGCTGGCTAATTGATTTATCATCAGTAGTGTCAATCTTGTGGGGAACCTTATCACAAAGTCCTAAATCCAACGAATTCTGCGAGAACACCTTATCATGTTTCTGAATTAATTGCACAATTTTGTCCTGGTCTTCCTTACACAAATCAGCGCATAAATCAAGACTTAATCCATAAGGAAGTTGGTACTCTGACCCATCCTCAAACACATACAACTCTCTTGCCCGTGACTCTACAGCATCCCCCATCTCAATGTCTAACTCATTGGAATCGACACCAGGGGCTCCCTCAGTACGACCAGTGTCTAAATATTCCCCAGACTCTGACAGACAATGATTCACTACAACATGAACACAATCCACACCCGTCTCAAGTGCAACATTTGTCTTTGAGGATACCTCAGTCACGTAAGCAAGCTTTGTGTGTGGGGACAATTCAATCACCCGCATCCCTACATTCGCTACCAACACATTTACAGTTCTACCACTAACTACTGTACACAGATCGTAAACGCGGCAATTTCCATCTATGTTACTGGTTTGACCTCCACTATCTGCACAGCTAGATAGACCCTCAACAAGGACAGTTTGCCCGTCAAGGCTACTTTGATTAGCCTGAACATAGCAGGTTATACTACGCACTTCCCTAGGCAACAAATGTACTGGATTTCTACCTGTACGAGCACCCAGTGGGTCCCGTACACACTTATTTGCCCCATGTGACCCCTCAACTACTGGGTTTTTAGTCAGACTATACCAATTAATGGCCATTGTCCATGCATCTGCATCTTTTTGTTCTAAATCAACCTCTATATCCTTCAGCTTATGAAGGACATTGCAACCCAACAATACTGGAAAACGTTTATGATTCCCTGCCTCACCCTTAGGAAATTCTTTGACCACCAAAAAATGTGCATCAATAGTCTGGTTATGTACCATCAGTGGGGCATGTATGTACCCCTCAATTGGTACCTCACTATTCCCTGCCCCAAACACACGCAGGTAAGTACCTAGAGTTTTGACTCCACTCAATTTCCCTGCAAGGTGATCCCTATAAAAAGAGGCGCTAATCAGAGAAGTCTCTGCCCCGGTATCGAGGATACATTCCACTGGCACTCCAGCCAAAGCAATATGAGCCTTGGGGCTCTCTTTTACTAGACTGGTTAGTATGTCTTCATAAGACTTCTCTGTTACACTTCCAACTGGTGAGGCCTTTCCAGATTGTTCCTCTGTCACTCGGCCTACAGTGGCAGAGAAGTCTGGTTTCCCGACCCTGTGTTTTGTGCATCTCCCATAGCCTGCCCTTGCCCCCCATTCGCTTTTTCGTGAGCCATACGAAGTTTACACTCATGCTTCATGTGACCTGGGCGTTTACAATAAAAACAGCGAATCGGGGGCCTGTCCTGCCGCCTTCCTGAGCCTTCATACATGCCCTGGCTAGTTACCGTCCCACTTTGTTTCACCACTGCTTGCATAAGCGTAGTTATCTGTTCCTGCTGTTTGCAAAGAGTTTCTTGCTGTGTTTGCATACATTTAAGAATCTCTTGTTGTTGTTGCAACACTGTTTGCAACTGTGTGTCCCCTTGGGACTTGTTAACTACTTGGTTAATGCTAACATTAGCATCAGCCACTGGCTCGTCACTATTCAGATCATTTTCTGTACCTAGGTGATGCAAGTGCACACTTGCACCACGTCGAGAACCCCGAGGGTACTCCTCTAGATCTCTGAACAACTCGCGAGCTGAATCCCTCATTTCGGTAAAATCCTGATCCGGTTCAGCCAACTCTAAGCGCCTCAGCTCAAGCCTGACACCTTGATTCCTTGCGCCCGCCACAAACTGCCCAATCAAAACCCTATCTCTCAAACCCTTCAATGCATCTTTCTCTGTTTCTGTAGCAACCTCTAAAATCCGATCATGCATTCGCATGAGCGAGCGGGAAAAATCCATAAGGGATTCGTCTTCCCTTTGCCGTCTTTCAAAAAGGGCCTTCTGAAGGGCCTGTACTGACTCCTCTGCCCCAAACTGACGCCGAAGGAGTTTTTTTAGCGCTGCATAGTCACCCGTTACATTCTCATTGTGGCATTTGATCTCATCGCGAGCAACACCCGCGAGGTGGTGGACAACCACTTTAGCCCTATCTACCTCAGGGATACGACATTGTTGCAGATAAACCTCTGCATCTTCAAGCCATTCAATAATGGTCGGATCTCCCGGTTTACTAGGCCTACCATAGTATTTACCCAACTTCAAGGGCCTCTGAATGACATTCTTCGGTTTATCTTGCCGAAGTGCCTCGGTCAGCCCTGCGACCAAGCGCGTCACAAGATCAGCCTCTGGTACGGCCATTGTGAGTCAAGAAATTATGATTCAGTTATTGAAGGCTAACCAATTTGTACAATCAAAATTAAGTCATAAACACCTAAACCCAGGTAAATTTGCTTCAACAGGACCGGTTGGTTTTCACTAGGAATAAAACTAACACCTATACATTATCAGGTAAAATTTACTGACTAACAAACTATATATAGGCCTATCTAAATCCTACCAACAATGTGCGAATTGAATCGCATAATCCCACCTCACTGCTGATCAACCAGTTCAGTCCAGTTCAGTTCAGAGTCATTAGATTTCACATGTACATGCACATGTAAAGGTTGAGTTCGTAGCTCCAAAAGGGTCCAACAGCACTACCGCCACCGGGCTTCTCCACTTGCACTGCCACAGGCTATTCCAGTCGCTGTCCTCCACTTGGATCCTCACTCCCTCTTCAGAACTCGGCCAATGCCCTCAATGTACTGGACGACAACCAGCAAAGCAGCAGATTAAAGCAACCCCATCCGTGTTACCAAATTTGTAGTGTTTTGTTATCAGTCCGGAGACAATTAAGGAAGGCCTGACACCTTGTTTTTGGGTTGCTCACTGATACGTTACTCTGCTGACAGATTTATTCACCATCCGAAGAAAACCAACCGATCCGTTCCTCTATTTATTGGCAATCAAACTGGCTCCATGAGCGGGTCTCTCCAACTTCTTCCTCCACCCCGAATGTTGGATTTTACCCTCTCATCATTGTCATACGTGACACTCATTTAGAGACCAACAACGAAAAAGGACGCAACAAATAGACCCCTCCGCCTAAACCGGCTAAAATTACTACGCTACACACTGATTAATTACCAAACTCACCTATAATGAGCTGAATATTGAAAATAGCATAGTGAATATTTGTAATAATGTGTACAATTACATTACATACAAGAATAAAGACGAGATTGAGACCCAAATTCTTTCTCAGATAAAATAATCCAAAAAGTTATGCCTTTTTACATCCTTGACATTTGTATCCGTGCGACTACCGTTTAAGTACAATGGCGCCCTCTATCGTTTACCAAAGTCATTCAACAAACTTTTTATCACCGTAATTAACGAAATGCCCATGGGTATCATAAAATATTGATTCATCACATAGATTCAAGGCTTTTTGCTGCCCCTGATGGGACAGTGTGATTGGGATCTGCCTTGTTTTCTCCCCTAAAGGAAAAGGGCCCGCGTAGTGGCTAGGATTCGAGGCAGGGGGGGGGGGGGTGTGCTCTGGGTCGGATGCAAGTCCTGAAGGGTTCTATATGGCAATGGGGAGGGGCCAGTGTGTGCCATTAACTGAACCGGCGCCGAATGCCTGACACTTCCGGAGCGTAACCTTTTATATTTTTCCACCAGATTAAATAAATTGTATGATTAAATTTCTTGATTTAGTTTTTTCCCAAATATCTCTTATATCGTTGCGGTAAGCGCTGACAAACCATAGGGTTTGAACTGCCTACAGCTACAGGGCAACCTCGGTAGTCTAGTTGGTAACACACTGCTCTAGAATTGCTAGGGTCCTGGGTTCGAATCCCAACCGAGTAACATGCCCGTTATACTTATTTTTCACAGGACTCGGGAAAGTACTGAGTAAACAGTGCTAACACACATCGGTGTATGGGTAAAAGCCAAAATTATTTTTCGTTATATATTAATTTTCTTATTTATTTATTTATGTATTATTGTTGTTATTATTATTCATCACGCATACTGGTATGACTGGTATCTGATCTCAACTGGTGTTCCAACAATTGTTGTGTTTCACTTTTAATGAAGACGGGAATAAAACTGAGATTGGGAAAATCAAAATCTATTTATCTCTCTCGCAAGACGCGCTACAATTCTAGATGTGGTTTTCACTTTGATACACACTTTCGTCCCCAATAAGTTCTGAATTTGCAGTGCGCCGTGTTTGTTTACATCCAATACCCACTATGGGCAACGTGACGCACGGAGCGCAATCTGTCTATTGTTCACGCAATTTTGCTTTAAAGGGAATAATTATCTCATTCGAGTAAATTGTAGGCCCTATACCATTTCTTTCAAACGAATGCTGAACAATTACATAGCAAAACCAACAACAGTGTTAGCACAGCGGCTGCGTCAGCAGCACTTTAAAACAACAATAACAACATATTTATAGGATTTGAGGCATTGCATGGTGAGGTATCAATGTATATTTGGTTTGCGGTAACACCATGTGTGTATCTACTTGTCAGGTAGAGTTGTTCTTAGGGGAACTGTCTTGCTTTATTCTACTGCCGTGGAGTAGATAATCGGAGGTTCGGGAGACTTCTCAGTTTTGAAAAGAACTGTCCTGCTTTTTAACTATTACCAGGGCGGATGGTATAGAAATTAGACTGGACTACTACTTTAGCTTATAGGATCGTAATTAACTGTACTGCCGCGGAGTCAGTTCTGAAATTGGTCTCAACGTTTCGACTAGCTTGCTCGGTCTCCTGACGATGACTAGAGCAAGCTAGTCGAAATTGCCACACTGAAGAAAAACAAAGTTTCTAGACTAATATAAATTTGGTTTTATAGACAATTGAGTTATGATAAAAAACAGCTATTTTATATGTCGTGTTTTGACAGTTTTAGCCTACTCTTCCGATTTCATCTAAACTTTGGCTTCGGCATGTTGTGTCTGATTTTTTTTTTTTTAAGTTCAATGTTTCCTTATCAGAATAAAAACATAAGCTCATCAAAAAATGTGTACTTATCCGAAACACTTTCTACAAGCATATTCTCAAAAATATTTTTAACCGTTGTTTTTATTTATTAATTGTGTATCACCACTAGGCAGTATCCAAACATGCACGTGATACTTGAGCTTACGGAGTACGCATTAAAAAGCAGTGTCACTTTGCACAATGAACATCCGGGCCCTCTTTCATGGCTCTGCTTACGGCTAAATTTCGCGCTTACGATTACCATTCTCCGCTTGCACTGCAAGCACCGAATTTTATGCACAGGATTTCATGTATTAAACGTGGAGCACGCACACACACAAGCCGAAATTCCCCGCTAACCTTTGAAATACGCTTGAACTTAGTGCACAATTCGCTGCTTCCACAAGCACCGATTATTTGACAAGCGGTAATAAAGCAATGCGTCACTTTACAACTTGATGACCAAAGTTCTTTAAACACAAGACTAGCTACAAATAATTTCAGTGTTTACAATAAGAAAAATATAACCTATTTAATACTAGCTCAGTGGAGATTCAGAAAATCAACATGCAGAATTTATTTTCAGGTTACAGTTACAATTGATAGCATTTAGAGCACATCATTCCATTGAACAATGTAAACAATATTATTATTATTAATTATTGAAATTATCAAACAAAGGCAATATGCATCTTGTATCTCAGTGCAGTCGCTGTTTCATTTTTGCCAACGTGTTTGTAAAACTCGTGACAAACACACTTGACCCTAAAACATTCGATGCTACTAAAGAAATAAAGAAATAAGAATTACAGACCCATCTCAAAAGATATTGCGAAGTATGCATTGTAACGCCCCTTATCATAGAAACAAACCACAAGCATTTGGTTAAAGGAACACGTTGGTTAAAGGAACGAGTTGGTCTTTAAAGACAAATATTTTATAAAATACATATTGTTGGAAAGATGTCTTAAAAGTAGAATACAATGATCTACACAAGTTTGCCTCGAAATTGCGTGGTTTTCCTTTACTCTGCGAAATAACACGGTCGGCCATTTATGGGAGTCACAACTTTGACTCCCATAAATGGCCGAGCGTGTAAGTGTGGGGATAATTATATTCTACTTTTACAACATCTTTTCACCCATATGCATTTTATAAAAAAAAACGGTTACAACCACTTTTCAAAGACCAACTCGGCCGATCTAAGGCAACGTGTTCCTTTAACGTACTCTTCATTTATGGCTTTTGGCAAGTTTCGAGCTTTAAAGGAACGTTATAGAATTGGTAAGAAACAAAAATCGTCAAGATCAGAGATTTACATAAAACCTACACGGTCTAATGATGATGATGATGATAGTTGAAAATATCCATTGAAATTTTCTGTCTGAAATGTCATATTTAATGAGCATAATCTAACTTCGCGTTTAGAGTTTATCGCTCAGTGAGCGTTTTATTCCTTTTAATTTTGGCATTGATGCAATGCAAAATTTGTAATCGGTTTTACACTATTCTCTCGTGACCCAGATGGCCGATCAATCTCAAACTTCTACAGGTTTGTCAGTTTATGTATATGGTGGATTACATAAAGTGCTTACATTGCCATCAACTGTTTTGTCAGCAAAAAACAGTTCTGTAATGTTCCTTTAAGATGGACAATAGACCGATTGCGCTCTGTCTGTCACGTGACCTATAGTTGGTATTAGATGTAAACAAACACGGCGTACTGCATGTAAATGTGCGTTAGGATGACATGATTACTGTAACAATTGTGTGTTCAATAAACCCTAAATTCTCGAAATCACTGGAGAGTATTTAGGAGTTTGTAACATGAGACCTTACCCGTGGCTGAACAAGGTCATTAATGGGTTGAACCAACAGTCCAACAACTAGGAAATTCCACGAGAATGTTCACAAGATGTAGTCTGTATGTGCACGGCGCAAAGTCCACGGCGCATAAGCTTACTCAAACCTCAGTAACGTTCGTAGTCTAACAATACTCTCAAAATAATCATTTTTATGTAGTAGAAAACTCAGTGAAATATCAAACAGCAAAATATGATTTAAATCAATATCACAACATTCAACTTTTGAACAAGGGCTTCGTTTTCAGTTAAAATGGTTATTTATGTCTTTATTGTGTAGATTTAACTTTCTATAACCACTATAGATCACATTTTGAACATTGATATAGCGCAATCGGTCTATTCCACATACTAAAGCGGCGCGGCAATGTAAATGGGGAGAAAACGTTTAAAGACACTGGACACTATAAGTTATTACTAAAAATAGTTGTTAGCACAAAAACTTACTTGGTAACGAACTGTTGGTATAGTATAACAAAATGTGAGAAACGGTTCCATCTGAAGTAAATTTCGTTTTTCAGCAATCACTGTGTGTTTTCGTCATCGTCAAAACTTTGTATTTGTTGTCGACATGAAATTGTCCCTTTGTACACAGACAGACAAGAGTGATGTTTTTTTTTATCAATATTCCTAAAACTAACCATTGTGAATTTTAATATCAATGGCCCCCTTTTTGATCTTTAAACAAGAAGTATACTATTCTATACACAAAGAAGACCTACCTACAAGATTTACTACAAAAACTGACCAGCCTTCGTATTGCGGGGTTGCTCATGCTCAACCTTCAAAAATCCACCACTACCGGATTGCCATATTCAAGGGCTTTCCTCGGTGTTGCTCAGAAACGATTTCAACAACCTCAACATGGGCGTTTTGTGCACAGAGCTGTCGGAGAGAAAAACAAAATGTACAACGGGTAATTTCAATCCCAGTATCATGCTCAATCTTCAACATTTTACCACCACATGATTGCCATGTTCAAGGGCTTACCTCTCGTACAAAACTTAATGCTCTGACGATTTTTAAGGCGGGGCCAGATGCGACGGCGCGAGCAGGCACCCATTAGAAATTGACGTACACTGTGCGGATATACAACGTATACAAAGACACGGCGCAGTCAGGATTCCAACCAACAATAAGGGGGTCATTCAAAAAATAGGCCCGGACAATTAAAAGCTTTCAGCAATGCTCTGGAATAACTCTGGAACAAAAAATGCTAGGGAGATGCAGTTTGTACCTTAGTCATCCTGGCATGTTCCTGCGTCCATTTATTAAAGGTTTAGGGCGACTTGCACACTTCTTGATAGAAAAAAGCTCAAGTAGGCGGGGTTGCTCAGAAACGATTTCAACAACCTCCACTATGGGAGTTTTGTGCACAGAGCTGTCGGAGAGAAAAACAAAATGTACAACGGGTAATTTCGATCCCAGCATCATGCTCAATCTCCAAAATTTTACCACCACAGGATTGCCCTGTTCAAGGGCTTTCCTCTTGTACAAAACTTAATGCTCTGACGATTTTTAAGGCGGGGCCAGATGCGACGGCGCGAGCAGGCACCCATTAGAAATTGACGTAAGGGGGGTCATTCAAAAAATAGGCCCGGACAATTAAAAACTTTCAGCAATGCTCTGGAATAACTCTGGAACTAAAAATGCTTGGGAAATGCAGCTTGTACCTTAGTCATCATGGTATGTACCTGCGTCCATTTTTTAAAGGTTTAGGGCGACTTGCACACTTCTTGATAGAAAAAAGCTCAAGTAAGCGGGACTCAGAAACGATTTCAACAACCTCCACTATGGGAGTTTTGTGCACAGAGCTATCGGAGAGAAAAACAAAGTGTACAACGGGTAATTTCGATCCCAGTATCATGCAAAATCTTCGGCGCGAGCAGGCACCCATTAGAAATTGACGTACACAGTGCTTGTATTCAACGTATACAAAGACACGGCGCAGTCAGGATTCCAACCAACAGTAAGGGGGGTCATTCAAAAAACAGGCCCGGACAATTAAAAACTTTCAGCAAAGCTCTGGAATAACTCTGGAACAAAAAATGCTAGGGAGATGCAGTTTGTACCTTAGTCATACTGGCATGTCCCTGCATCCATTTTTTTAAAGGTTTAGGTCGACTTGCACACTTCTTGATAGCAAAAAGCTAGTTAGTGTTACTCGACATATGCATAAAAATAACAAACCTGTGAAAATTTGAGCTCAATCGGTCGTCGTATTTGCGAGATAATCATGAAAGAAAATAACACTCTTGTCACACGAAGTTGTGTGCCTTCTGATGCTTGATTTCGAGACCTCAAATTCTAAACTTGAGGTCTTGAAATCAAATTAGTGGAAAATTACTTCTTTCTCAAAAACCATGTCACTTCAGAGGGGGCTGTTTTTCACAATGTTTTATACCATCCATCTCTCCCCATTACTTGTAATCAAGAAAGGTTTTATGATGACAAATATTTTGAGTAGTTACCAATAGTGTCCAGTGCCTTTAAAGCACACCGTGCAGGAAATACCTTATTTTCATCATAATAATTATGTGTTTCTGTTAATATAATGGGGCAATAAAAGGTTTCAAAATAATATGACAAACAGGCTCCTTGTATTTTACCGTCATGGGAAACGTGCACCGTACGCGCTGCGCACAACTCGCAGCCAATGGTTATTGGCCCAATTTCATAAGGCCTGTTTTAAAACCGATGATAACTCATCTACCGTATAGTGCGAAAAACTCCTACTTTAAAATAGCGGGTCACATAAGAGAGTAAAACAAAATCTCGAAAAGAATATTATTAATCTCCCCAGGGATAGCCAATTCCAATTAAATAAAACAATGACATTCAGACCTTACAATGCATCAAATCCCAAATTATTCTTTGTATTTAGTGTCGCAAGCCGTTTGTAATGTCATTGTTCGTTTTGTCTGTCTTGTCCTTGTTTCTTCTTCTCCGTTTGTTTGTTTGTCTGTAAGACTGTTGTCTACAAGATTCGGCTTACTCCAATAGCCTCATGCGAGTCGCTCTCTCTTGCACATTATTTATTTAGTAATTATTTGCTTTCAGTATAACTGTTTTTGTTGATGCGCTTTCGATAGTGTTACAATTCGTGGGCACGTTTGGGCGTGTTCAGTTAACCAAAACCTTCACGGGCGGTCACTGAAAGCAAAACTGCAAAATAATGGCCACTTTTCGGCCGCCTAAGTAAAATTTGACTTTCTGGGATCTTAAATGGGAAAATGAGAAGGCGACTTCTCGGCCGCCAGAGTAACATCTGCTTTAAGTGGGCAGAAAAGTGGGCTTTTCTACTATTCCGGTAGCAGAAAAGCAAATGGCAACTTTTTTCCTCCATAGTAAAATATGCTATTCAGGTGGCATAAAAGCAAAGAAATAGAAATGCACTTTTCACGAAACCTTAAACACAGTGTACACTATTGGTAATTGTCAAAGACCAGTCTTCTCACTTGGTGTATCTCAACATAATATGCACAAAATAACAAACCTGTGAAAATTTGAGCTCGATCGGTCGTCGGAGTTGCGAGATAACTATGAAAGAAAAAACACCCTTGTCACACGAAGTTGTGTGCTTTCAGGTGCTTGATTTCGGGACCTCAAGTTCTAAACTTGAGGTCTCGAAATCAAATTTGTGGAAAATTACTTATTTTTCGAAAACTACTCCATTTCAGAGGGAGCCGTTTCTCACAATGTTTTATACTATAGCAACCTCTCCCCATTTACTTGATACCAAGTAAGGTTTTGTGCTAAGAATTATTAAGAATAATACCAATTTTATTGTCCACTGCCCCTTTAATCCACTTTCTGTATTTATTTTATCAAGAGGTGGCCGAAAAGAACGGAAATTTAAAAACAAAACAAACGAAACCACGGGGTGAAAAGTGTTTTGTATTTTTGTCCTTTGTTTTGTTACGTAAAATACCGTTGTTCTGTATGTAGCTTAGATTTGGTCTCTAGTTTGTGATCGTGGTTTTCATTGCCTGAAATAGCGCCCTCTATTGAAGTATGATGCTGCCCATGAAATACTGTTTGGACGAACAAAATTTATCGGGTGCTCCCCACGGAGGTGTGCGAGCAAGGACCAAACGAAACCATGGAGCAAACCATGGAGGAAATATTATAGACCAAGCTGCTCAAAACAACCGTTTATCCCTTGAAATTTAAACACGACAAAATTATACTTTTATGCAACAGTGGTCAATTTTTCACTAGAAAACTTTGATTCGTACAATCATATACAGCATGTTTTTCACGATTATTTAGAGGAGACAAAAGGGGAAAACACAAATTTGTTGCTTTAAAATGCTGTTTCGAGAGCAATTTCAGACCGTAATGACAATTTTAAGCTGTAAATTTGGAGAAGAAAAAAAAATAACCCCAACTCATTTAGAACTCTTTCGCTGTTGAATTTTAGAGGCATCCGGCGCTCCATAATTAATTATATCCGTTCGTACATAATATCATGCCCAAAAATTGGGAACGATCGTGATTGTACGATCGTGATTGTGTTCTGTGCAGCCGGCCGCAGCCACACATCGATTGTCCATTGTTAATCTCTGTTCTTGTTTTCGTCCCCGCCTATTGCAACAACGTTGAGTGGAGTGGACTGCGAGAACGAGGTTGACTTATTGTCAACAAAGTGACGGTTGCCTTAGCGACGGATAAGATCCATCATGGCGATGCCTGCTGGTGTGAAACTTGATGACGGAAAAGGTGGATTTTTTACGAATTGCTTCCCTGCAAGGAACGGTTTCAGGCAGTCTGAGGATGGTAAATGATTATTTATTATTTAGAAAGAAATAAAGGAGTATTTTGGGGAGTATTTCCACAAGATGAATGGGTTTGCCGTTTGTCTTATTAACTGTCAAAATCAGTTTTCGAAACAAATCGGGAACAACATTCCAACACTACACAGGCATGACAGGACAAGCTGCCAGACATGCCAGACTGCTGAAAAACATTTATTTAAAATGATAAACCATGGATAAACACAGGGCAATTGGGTGTTGGGTTCCTAGATAGGAGCTGTTTTAACTTAAAACAGCTCCTTTCTAGGAACTTAAAATTTAAGTTATTCCAGGAAGATCAATCAAGCAACCACTCCGGCCTGCCTGCGGTCCAGCGTGAATTTCAAGCCATAGGCCTAAGTGGCGAAGGCCCCCTAAGTGATGTATAAATTATTAATAATATAAATACAAGTATTTTAGTTTACATTTAGTTGAGGGTTGACTTGACGTTCAAATGTTCTTTTAAAGTGCAGTTGAGTAAGTTGCAGCGCGGAGTCAATGCACTCTGCAATAACTGGTGTCAGGTGTCAGAAGAAGAAGTGGTAGAGTTGAATGTTGAACAACTCGTCCGTTGGACAACTCCACTGTCATTTTCCAAGACGGTTTGGGACAACTCAACAGATGGCCAACATGTCCAATACACAAGTTGAACGGTCGACCTCCAATCTGACGGGTCGCACTAAATACCGACAACTCACGACAACTCTCGACAACAATTTTTAAATGCACTTTAACAGAGCATTTGAACATAAGTCAACCGTTGAATATATGCACAAGAGTCATATACACCCAAATGAAACTGTTGAAAAAATTGAATTTTTAATTGTAAAAAAAAGTGTTTTTTACCCGAATTTAGTAACGAACGGTAATATCCGCCATGTTGTCTTTCGACGCACTTGGACGATTCTATTATACCGCAGGGGTGACACAATATGCAAGATGATTATTTACCATTTTTAAAAATGTATTTCATGGAGTTTAAAACAATAGTATATTTTATATTTAAGTTTCCCCTTTTAACTTTGAATTCCAGAGTGGCGGCTTAGTTACTAACAAGAAAGAACAAATCAGCAGCTATAACCAAAACGAAAAAATAAAACTCAGACCTCAGAAATTACCTCGCCCCCTGCGGTGTAATAGAATCGTCCAAGTACGTTGAAAGACAACATGGCGAATATTTCTGTTCGTTACTAAATTCGGGGTAAAAAACACCTTTTTAAAAGTAAAAAATACAATTTTTTCAACAGTTTGAAAGTGATTTAGATGCACATGACTCTTGTGCACATGTTTAACGGTTGAATTGCGTTCAAATGTTCTGTTAAAGTGCATTTAAAAAATTTTGTCGTGAGGGGTCGTGAGTTGTCGGTATTTAGTGCGACCGAATCTGTCTAGCAATCAGTGACATGTGTACACAAATTCCCTGTATAAATCCATTTCTAGAGTTAAAAAACTTTCTATCTACCATCATTATCTTTAAACCGTGTAAGTTTGTAAATGTGTGGAGGCTTGTGTTTAGTGGATAGTGTCGTAAAAAAAGTTGTTTTCATCACCAAATAGGGAAAGTTATCAACAGCTAATTTATTGATCTTACAGCTGGAGCCTGGCTGGTGGCCCAAAAGGCAGAGCAGCGTCGCCACTTTAAGGCTGTCCTGTGTGCGAAACCCAAGACCTATGCACAGATTAAACATGAGCGTAAAGAAAAGGAAAAAGAAGAAAGGAGAAAGAAAAATCCGCCATCGACACTGGACGATTTCAGAGCCGACAACTCTACTTCAGGAATGCTGGACGGCTTCTTCCTGGTAAGATGTCGACTGTCGTTGATTGTTAAAAAACTAAACACAACAAGGGCAATTAAAGTTATAAATTAATCACCAACTAAATTTCATTTTACACTTATTTTTTATTTGGGTCTGAACCATAGAGGTATTTATAAGAGGTAGAGGGCGCACTGGTGATGCTGCTTGCACAAACACGACAGAACCGCAAGGAAAGACATGCGCGCCATTCTGTACGTGCGTTGTATATAAAACACACAGTGGAGATTGTGTTTATTGAACGCTACGCGATGCTGTTTTGTCAACTTACAAAATGGCCGCACAAACACACGCTGTGCGATGCTGTTTTGTCAACTAAGATAATGGCCGTACAAACACAGGCTGTGCGATGCTGTTTTTGTCAACCTAGAAAATGGCCGCATGCGCGCGAACGGGCGCGTATATAGGCCAGTGCGCCCTCTAGTTCTTATATATAACTCAATGGTTTGAACATAGTAAAAATTACTAGAGCAGGATTTGAACCCAATGACCTCTTGTTACAAGAGGTCTTCTAAATCATTATCTTAGATTCCTGTATACTGTTATCATTCGTTTTCTCTTTGGAAACGAATGTGCTCTATTAGAGAGATTTTGTTTTTGATGTCGGATATGGTTCTGCAACGGTTACGATGACATTTGGCGTCATCTGCGCAAGCGTCGGCTTTGAGGATGGTCGTCCCTCAATCTACGACAGTACTTGGGATAAATCTGCGTTGTGTCGAAAACTACTAACCGTGCAGAACCATCCATCTTTGAAAATGAAAAAACTCTCTACAAACAGATGTGTGCGGTATAAATATGATTATTATTTTTTTTTTTCACACTTTTGGCTGCCTACAGATAAAGCACTGTTGTGTCGACGACCCCACCGATGTGTGCTCGATTAACATCACCGACAAAGAGCTCACGGATGTGAAGGAGGAAGACTTCCAGCTGTTCGATAATGTTGCGTACATCAACGCTGGGGAAAACCTTTTACCATTTGGTAAGTTTCTCTTAAAAACTTCTAAGTTACACAGCCTGGTTAATAATTCCAGCGAATGCAAAACAAATTTGTGTTGTTTAGTTTTTTTTAAGCCAACACTTTGCAAATATTCTTTAAAATTGAATCTGTTTTGTTTTCCCTTTCTTTTTCAGAGGCATTTACCAATTTTCCAATAGTTCGAGAGTTGGAGATGCCATTAAATGCACTACGAGGAATAAGAGTGGAGTTTGACGATTTTCCTTGTTTAGAAGTGAGTAAATTTCTTGTGGCTTATTCCATACTATTGTCTAGTTCCAGAGAATTTTGTCAGAGAAAAGGTGGGTCTGTCCACTCTAATAACTCAGGCCTGTTTGCTTCGTTTTTCATCGAAGTTGCAAGAGAACAATGAAGAAAAAAAAACCCTTGTTGCACAAATTTTTGTGCTTTCAGATATTACAAAAAAGGCCTGAGTGATAAAATACATTTTTCTTCAAAAGTATATTACTTCAAAGCGAGCCATTGTTCACAATGTTTATACTATCAACAGCTCTTCAATCGCAAGTAAGCTTTTATGCTAAAAATTATTTTGAGTAATTAACAATAGTGTCCAGTGCCTTTAAGCAGCTCTATGAGTCTGGTCCCTGGTGAATCTCATCTTGTTGGAAATTATCTCACTTTCTTGACTTTGATAATTTAAAATTTTGTTTGTTGATTTGTTTCTTTCAGGTTCTTGATCTTTCCTACAACAACCTTTCCAAAGATGATATTTTAACGCTGGGTATCCTCCCGAAACTGAAAGTGCTCTTCCTCACCGGTAACCAGCTGCGATCCCTCCCACCCGAACTAGCCAAGCCTATCAAGACTACACTGCTGTAAGAACTTTCATAAATCAATCACAAACTCACAACTGTCCCTAGAACTTTTAATAATAATAATAATAATGTTGAACATTTCTAGTGCGTCATGTCTGTAAATGATGACAACCAGAAAATTGAAGGCTATTGTTTCCCAAATAGATATGTTTTGAGATAATTTTTGAATTTGGAACAAGTATCTGCTTTTCTGAGTTGAAGTGGGACGCTGTTCTAAAGAGATGGCCTGGCATGGGAAAAACAGCGATCACCCCAGGAGTGCAGGCAACGTGCATACGCCAAGCCGGGAATTTCACCAAGACCACAGTATGGTCTCTATTGCTCTGGTATTTGCCTTGTTGCCCCTTAAAAATTTCCTTGGGCTTTATGATTTCCAGATGGAAGTGCCTTTTACAAAACAAAAATGGTCTTGCCCTCTCGAAGATGAAGTTCCAGTCTTGAGTTGCCTTAAAATGACAAATCATTGCATACTTACAGGCTGGCAATTTCAATATTTACACTATGAAACTGTATTTACACATGGGCATATCCACAAATTTACTTCATTAAAGACAATAGCAAGAAAGAACAATAGGAAAAAGTTAATGGCTGCCGTTAAAAGTATGAAGAAAATGTTGTAGAAAAGAGTTTGAACATCTAGACCAGACCTCATCTCCTCAAAGAACTTCTGTAATTGGTATTATGGATGTGTGTCATTCATTAAAATGGACTTAGCCTTCATTAAAATTAATATCTACATACAGGATCATCAAACCAACCAGGACTTGGTGCAACAGCTGAGGGTTAACATGACCAGTAATTTGTTCATCTCAGTCGAATTACTGTTGATGTCAGCCCCTCAGCTGGGCACCCCACACACCAGGAACGCTTGGAGATAGAGGCCAAATTATCTCAGTTGCTTCCGTATCGATTACACAGTTTAAGCTACTAAACAACGTTTAAGTGACATAGCGACGTAAAATCGTGTGTCAGGTTTGTAGGGAACTACCGTCAAAGTTTCCTATGCTAGCTGTAAATCGTCTATTAAATTTTTGCAGCAACTGTGTTTTCTGCCAGTGTTTCCAACGAAAGTTTCATCGCCCGCTTCCAAAGCCTGGAGCTTCTGTCCGTAGATGACAACCGCAGGATCAATCTTGCCACCTTCGCCAGCCTGGCAGGCCTGAAAGACTCAAACGTCTTAACATAGACAAGAATCTTCCTATGCTGTAGTGTAATCTAATTTGTGTATCACATGTTTGTTATCCTGCCAGTGATTCCAAAGAAACTTCCGTTGCCCGCTTCCCAAGCCTGGAGCTTCTGTCCCTAGATGACAACCACCTGACCGATCTTGCCACCTTCGCCAGCCTGGCAGGCCTGAAGAGACTCAAACGTCTCAACCTGGAGAAGAACGAGATCCACTGCGTACCTCACCTCAGGGCCCTAAGCGGGAAACACATCGCTGTGGAGAGTGAAATTCCGTCCAGAACCTCTACGCCAGGACGCCGGTCAAGGAGGAAAGAATCCAAGAGTCGCAGTAGTAGCAGGAGTGGGATGGCATCACCTGGGGTGACGCCAGTTGAGCCTGACGGTAAGAAACACTCAATTAAATTGATTAATTTGGTTTGTTCGGAGGGAGGGGTTAGCCATTGATGTCTTTGATGTATCCCCAATTTTGAGCTTTGACTTTTTGATTTAAAATCACCAGAGTAATTAAAATGTTAAGTTTTGTAAGCTTTAGTATGACAATTTCAATTTTTTTTTATACTTTTTTCCCGATTACACACATGTCAGAAAATGAATTTTTTCTTACACTCACGTCAGATTATCTTGCAGAAAAATAGTGAATGGCGTAACGAGAGTGCTGAAAAGGGGCTTGTTTATAGAAATGCAAAAAGCTGTACAGTTGAAACTTGCCAGAAGTTCCCCTCCCCTCGATGATAATAGCTAACACTCCTTCATGATTTAACTGAATTAGTGTCATGCCTTCACTTGTCTTAAGATGGTAGCAACACACCTGATGCCTTACAGCAATATCTGACGGAGATCAAGGAGGAATCCGGAGAGGGTAGCTTGAACGATGACACCCCCTCACAAGATCTCCCGCCTCCATTTCCTGAGTTGGAACACCTCAGCCTAGCCTTCAATAGGGTATGTAAGAGTTACGTTTAATAAGCTGAGTGGTTTAGAGCTTCAAGTTCAGGGCCCAATTTCATAGTGTGCTTAGCAGCCAATTTTGTGTGATTTCCATTTCATAGCACTGCTAACTGTAAGCACACGAAAAGGCATACTAACCTTCAGGTGCTTACTGGATGAAAATAAATGACGTCACAATGCAAATCCATGGTAACACAGGCAATATGGCGGCCCAATTTTTCTGCTTAACAGTGAAAATACGCTTGCAGCCCTATGAAATTGGGCCCTAAGTCATCAGAGGATGGGTTCGAATCCCGGTCATGACACTTGTGTTTTTGAGCAAGATACTTTACTATAACTGCTTCTCTTTACCCAGGGGTATAATTAGGTACCTGCGAGGGTAGATGTTGATATTTTGTATTAAAAAGCCTTTAGGAGTGCTAAGGTAGGCCAGGTTGTATACTTCTCAGGGAGCTGAGAAAGATTGACAGAATGTTATTGGCCCAATTACCATGGGGCCATTTCACAAAGAGTTAAGTTAGGACTAGTCCTAGGAGATATTAAAAAAAGCTAGTCCTAACTCAAGATAAGACTAGTCTTAAGAATCCACCCCAGGGCACAAATGTAAAGCTCATTGAGACAATTATTGTAAGATGCCCTCTATAAGAACATGTTATTTTTATTATTTATTCGGAGATTGGGTTTTACTTTGAATTCAGATCGAAGACGAGGAATCCCTCTTAGCGGTCGCCGCCTGGCCGATGCTGAAGGAGCTGATCATTCATGACAATCCCCTGACCACCAACAGCAGCGGAGACCCACCCTTACTCAAGAGGTACCTCAGAGACAGGCTTGGCATCAATATGATCAGAAAGAAACCTGACAAGCAGCCCAAGCCTGTTATACAGGTCCCTACGAAACCACACAGGAAGGTAAGTTCCATTTCATTTCATCTATCCTCAGAAAAAGCGAACTAAATCACTATAATTTTAAGTTTGAAAATGTGGGAGGAAAACCCAAGAGTTATTCAAGGACCCAAGCAGTCAGGCACGGACTGAAAACCGTATCCATAGTGCCCGTGGTGGGATTCGAACCGAGGTCTCAGAGATGAAAGGCAAGGCAAGAAACCACTAGTAGGGTAAGCCGAAAGTAATGGGGGTTAATTTAATAATTCAGGTTGTTGTTAACTAGCTGTGAGCTGTGCATAATTTCTCACTTATTTGTTTTCTTTTCAGGTTGCTGAAGTTGTACCCCCAATCCCAAAGAAGCCACTTCAGTTAATGCTCGAGTCAGCACCAGCTGCAAGAGCAGCCCTCCCACCCTCGACCATGCAACCGACCCCTCCGCGCACCATTGGTACGTCCCAACATCCTGTCTCTGAACCACTCCCACCAATCCCAGGGACCCCAGTGGACAGACCAAAGACAGATCCACTTCATAATAGGAGGCGACATGAGGAGGGGCCAGAGGAGGAGAAGATGTCAAGGACAAAATCTTGGACGGAAGAGAACTTCAAGAGGCCCACTCCGCCTGGTGATCTGAAGGAAGCAGCTCAACAAGCCGATGAGCCAGTCTTCCTTACACAGGTAAGAGGTGCATGTGATAGTCTGTTCCCCTGTCTTCATCCACAAGGATGAAGACAGGCACTGATCTTACAGGCCCAACGATTTCATTGGATAAAATGATTTTATTGGATAAACGTGCTGTGGCGTAAAAGCTTTCCATACTGGTACTCATCATCATCATCATCATCATCATTATGTCGAGTGCCATCGAGTCGAGCGCCAAAGCTCGACCAATGATGTCTGATATTGGTGTCATTTGTCAGCTTGCATTTTCAATCGTCACTTCATGCAGCATTTGAATATTGTGAGGTCAATGATACATCTGGCAGCGTCCGGCCAAGTCGGTATCTGGCTTTATTCACGAGCCTCGAAGTGTGACTTCAGATGATCACCAGGCTACATACATATATGTGTCTACCTTTGATGCATGCTGGCCCAAAGGTACTTGCCCCTCAATCACAAGGAGGGTACTATTTTGGGAAAGACTTTTTTTAGCAAAACTATGAACTGATTTTTCTTCCAGGTGGACGATCAAACTGAAGAGCCAATAGGTACCGACCAAGTTCCGCCCTCCTCAGACGACGCCCCTGCTAAACAAAAACAGACTAAGAAAGAACGGCGGAAGAAGGAGCGGGTAGACAGTGCTGCATACTCCATCTCTGTACCAGATAAGTTCAAAGGTTACGAGATTTTCTACGATGCTCCGGACGATCCGGATTTTGAACCAGTTGTTACAGGTAAAGTTAACTCTTTCATGCACCATTTATTTTAGTGATTTTTTGATCATATCGACCTTTCTTTTGTTGATAAACAAACCGCCTTGGTTTGCATGGAAGGCCGAGCATAAAACATTGTGAGAAACGGCTCCTTCTGAAGAAATATAGTTTTCGAGAAAGAAGTTATTTTCTTCTAAATTATTTGAATTTGATTTTGAGACCTCATAATAAGTCTAGCATCTGAAAGCACAAAACTTTGTGTGATTCTTTCCATTATTATCTCGCAACCTCGACAAGCAATTGAGTTCAATGTTTCACGGGGTTGTTACTTTATGCATGTTGAGATACACCAAGTGAGAAGACTGGTCTTTGACAATTAGGGCCTACCAAAGGTGTCCAGTGTCTTTAACTCATCATTTCAGCATACGTTTTTTAATTAAAGATGAGTGGCCTCGGGGGCTGTGGTCCAGTGTAAATTTCAAGACTTGCCAAACTTCAAAAATAATTTTTTTTTAACTGATGAATTGTTTTCACTAATTATTTGTACTAATGATTGTCTTTATGCAGATATCCAAGGGAACCTGCGCTCACTGCGGCTCGCTTTGAAGCAATCTACGCTGTATCAGAACGCGGTTGATCTAGAACGACCTCAGAAACCATTTGAACCGTATCAGAGAGTAAGTCTGAAGATTATTACCACCCCAAACCAAACTTCAGAAAAAAGAAAAAAAAAGTTTATTCATTTTGTTAATAGCCAAAGACCAGATTTATATATTCTGAAGGAATGAAACCAAAATTATTCAATATGGGATATGAGGCATTGAATGGGAGTGAGTTTTGAAAGCTCAAAAGGACTGCGCAACCTAATTTTCATTCCCTTTACAAAAGTGAGCACCGCTCACCCAATAATTAATCATTTTCAGATTATTTGGTGTCATGTGAAAGTTGAGTCCATAAGCTATCCATACACCTAAACCTTTTTCCCCAGAATTATATACTTTTTATTCGGCAGCCATTTCAAAAAGTGTATATTTTGTTTTGAGACACGTGGCATATATTAGTAGGCGTGGAATATACACGATGGCCATGGACGTCGATGCCCTCGAAAAAATACCATTTTCACGTCCAAAACTGCCGTGCCCTTTCTCCCCGTTGGCCATTGGCCATCCTTGCTCCATAACCAAAGTGGCCTTGCCCTTAAAAATATGTAAATTCAGGCCTGTATTAGGCTTGCGGTATGTGTGCATCTACGGCTGTGTAGATTATGTTCTTTTGAGGGAAAGTTTTACATGAAAGTGTTATTTTAATTGTTTTACGCAGAGCACACTTCAACCCAGACCACCGCATAAAAACAAGGCAGAGAAGCTGGAAGACATCTTGGAGACGATGAAGAAAAGATTGGTCATCGATGAGATCAACTTGGGCAAGATCTTAGAAGACAAGACGAAACTCAAGAAGGAGTACCCGGAGGTTGTCAAACTACTCCAGGAGGTAGGTTTATCTTTCTCAGTTTTCTTCAGAAGACGATCAGAGCATACTGACCGATATCGAGTTGAAACCAACGTTTTTTTTCCAGAACCACCCCCAACTCTTTAGAGATGGTCATTACATAATAATAATAACAAATGCTTATATAGCGCATTTCACAACCACCGTATCAATGCGCTTTACATTAGTGCCTTGGTCATAGGGCCAATAACATCCCTTTTTAATGTTTCTAAGGTCCCTATACAGCCCTGAGCTGCCTAAGGCGCTTGTGCCTTTTTCATACACAATATCAACCTCTACCCTTGCCCATTTACCCCTGGGTGAAGAGAAGCTATTATAGTAAAGTACCTTGCTCAAGGACACAAGTGTCACGACCGGGATTCAAACCCACACTCCGGTGACTGCACCAGAACTTGAATTCGATGCTCTCAACCACTCAGCCAGGACACTCTACACTGTGTTACTGCAAACCTTTCCATATCGTATTTCCACCTTGCAAAGTTTCAAATCTTACTTAGATCTATCTTGTCATCGATGTGTCTCACTTTTCACACTTTAGAGACCATAGCAGCCACAAGCGACCAAATTGTTTGATATTCCCATTCACTTAAAGAGAGGTCAAACTACTATCTTATGTCAAGATGTTCCAAGTTGCTAACATAGTCTCCCACTTTCTAAACACAAAACCGTTCTCTGTTTAAAGCCATTATACACTTTCGGTAAACAGTAATGTCCAAGTCCCACACTTCGTGTATCACAGCTTCTATATAAAATAACAAACCTGTGAAAATTTAGGCTCAATCGGTCATCGGAGTCAGGAGAAAATAACGGGAAAACCCACTCTTGTTTCTGAGCATTTCGCCGTGTCATGACATGTGTTTAAAAAAAATCTGTAATTCTCGCTAGCGAGAATTTAAATTGTTTTACTGTTTTCTCAAAAAGTAAAGCATTTCATGGACTAATATTTCAAGAGAAGTCTTTCACCATTACCTTCTGTAAACCCTGTAAATTATTTGTAAATCTGTGAATTTTTTTTTTTTTCTGTACTGAAAGTGTATAATGGCTTTAAATTATCTTTGTTAATTTTTACTATTAAAGACTAGAACTTAACAATAATAGCACTGCTGGGCATTTCGTGATATATAAACACATTTTTTTTTAAATGTTTAAACCCTGGTGTTTTTTCATTAGATAAATTAAGCTAACAAAATTATTATTATTTTTTTTTTGGTGTCTTTAGATTCAGACCAAGTACAGCACCGTCCGCGCCACCTCGATGCACAGCAAAGAAAGCCAACAAGAAGCTGTCTCAGAAACCTTAAAGGCCATGCAAAGCATCAGCGACAGATTCAAGGAACAGGAGTCGACACATGGGGGCGCCAGATCTAAGTCTAGCAGAGGGACGACAAGAGTCAAATCTGCGTCCGTCATTAAGTCTTGAGATGGATGAGATCAGTGTAGCAAAAGACCATTTCATAAAGCTGTCAAGGCACTGGACACTATTGGTAATTACTCAAAATAATTGTTTGCATATAAAAACTAACTTGGTATTGAGCAATGGAGAGCTGTTGATAGTAGGCCTTTATAAAACGTTGTGAGAAACGGCTCCCACTGAAGTAAAATAGTTTTTGAAAAAGAAAAAAAAAATTCCACTAAAATATTTGAATTTGATTTTGAGACCTCATCAGAATTAGATGTTGATGAGGTCCCTAAATCAAGTATCTGAAAGCACACACATTCGTGTGACGGGTTTTTTTTTCTTCAAATTTTCACAGGTTTGTTATTTTGTGCATATGTTGAGATACACCAAGTAGGAAGACTGGTCTTTGACAATTACAAATAGTCTCCGTGTCTTTAAGCCCCCTTTATTACTTTTATTCTGAGCAAAGAGATTTGCCAAGGTTCAATGTTTCTTATGCTTAGTATTTTTTGTCAAATAGGCCCCACTCATTACTTGTACAGATGTAAATAATAAATTTGGAAATTTAACTGTTTTCTAAACCCTGAAAATATGAATCTGTAATTAACTTTATCAATTTATATAATTTATATATTTACAATAAATTTGAAATATATTTCAAAGAAAGAATTTGTTTTGCTGTTTTGATTTTCTGTAAAATGGTGATGCAGTATTAAGTGACGCATTGCCTTTGGTTTGAGCGTTTGGATCCTGCAGGCATTTGGTCATGAAATTAGTATGGTTGGAAAGATGTTTGAAAAGATGTTTGAAAAGAATTATAATGATCCACACAAATAACTTGAAAAACTGTGTTGTTTTCCTTTCATTTTATTTAGTGACACAATCTGCCATTTTGTAGAACCAAATTTGTGATAAAAAAATAATTACGGGCCATGTTAGTCATGTAAGTTCACAAAGTAAAAACGAAAACCACACAATTTGGAGGAATTACATGTATTCAATGAGTGAATCATTGGATCATAAATGGATAACAAATTGTGGCCCAAATCGGATAAAAATGCTACCAACTAATCAGTAGCCTCCAATTTACCTCTTAATTAACTGATAGGGCTGTTTGTGGACCTTGCTAATTATTTTAATTTGAGGCTTTCCCCTTACCGCCCTTGTAATTTTACCGCCCTTGCCAAGCTAGGCTAACAAATTTAATCAAAGTGCTGGACTTGCCCCTTGTGATTTTTTTCAATTTTTTCCCCACTTTTTGTGCCCAAATTGAATCAAAATGCTAGACGTACCCCTTGTGATCTTTTTCATTTTTTGACCAAATTGAATAAAGATGTTGGACTTACCCAATTTTTCCCCACATTTTGGGCCAAAATTGAATCAAAATGCTAGACGTACCCCTCGGGATCTTTTTCATTTTTGACCGGTTGAATCAAAATGCTGGACTTACCCCTTGTGATTTTTTACATTTTTTTGTGCAAAATGAGTAAAATTACTGGACTAACCCCCTTGTGAATTTTTTTTTATTTTGGGCACAAATTGAATAAAAATGCTGGACTTAACCCTTTTGAATTTTTCTTTGCCCCAATTGAATGGAAATTCTGGACTTACCCCTTGTGATTTTTTATGCCCAAACTTAATACAAATTGCCAGACTAAGCCCTTGTGATTTTTTTGCCCAAATTGAATACAAATGTTGGACTTACCCCTTGTGATTTTTTTTTTTGCCAAACTGAATACAAATGCTGGACTTGTCCCTTTTGATTTTTTTTTTTGGCCATACTGAATAAAAATGCTGGACTTACCTCTTTTGATTTTGCCAAATTGAATTAAAATGCTGGACTCACCCCTTGTGATCGTCTCCTTTTTGTGCCAAAATTGTATCAAAATGCTGGTACCCCCTTGTGATTTTTTTGGCCCCCCCAAAAAAAGGATGCTGGACTTGTGATTTTGTTTTCTATTTTGGCCCTGAATTTAATAAAAATCTATATTTTTTCAATAATTGTGTGGCCCAATAAGGGTAAAAATTCTGGACTCGCCTCTTCATTCCCCCCTCCTTCCCCCTTCGACCATTCTTCTAGAAAAAAAAAACACAAAATTAATAAAACACTTCCACCAACATATGAAGTATAAAGAATTTTGTTTTATTCATACGTACTTTACAACTGGAACTTAAACAAGAACACAATAAAACCTGGGTAAATGTATTTATAATTAAATAATCATAGAAGTCAACAGAACAAAAAAGAAAGAAAATACACTTAAAATTAAATAAAAAGGAAAAAAAAAGGAAAAGAAATTACGCTTTGGGATTCCATTGTCCCACTGTCTCTCGATTTTTACAAGAAAGCCTCAAATCTACAGATAAAATTTACAAAGTAGCTATTTCTTTAACTCCCATTTATTATTATATCCCAAATACCTACTATATAAACACTTACAAAAAACAAACCACTAACTTGGATTAGTAATAAATTTACACAAAATTTTTCCCGATAATAATTATGTATACCCTTGAATTTCAAATCTCTGACTTGCTTTTACTCACTTCGCGACGACGGTTATAAATCAATTGGTTACAAAAATTCAACAAGCCTAAAGAATAATAACTTTGTTCACCCAATCGTACGACTATCCACACATGGTCTCTAAAATAATCTCATAATAATTAATGGGAAAACAACTTGTATACCAGCAAGTCAATGATAAAGAACACAGCATGCTGCATGTTTTACATCATTATAGTACAGCAACAAAAGAAATACTGTAAATTGCCAAACTGGAACAGCAATTCTACATCAAATGTGTCAAATTAGGTACCCCTAAATTTTTCACAAATTGTAACACATTTACTAACTAGGTATACAGGGGGGAAAGAAAGCGAGGGGTTTGGGGGTTGTTATAAAGCCCGGTTCATACTTTCCTGCAAATGCGAATAGGAAGCAAATTTTGAAATCACATAGCTGTCTTAGCACTGATTGTTTCGCTAGTCTTGTTTCGCTAGTCTTGTGAAGTCAAGACAGTAATTGTTAAGCGCGGTGTGTAGTTACAGCGCGGTGTAGCTACGGGGACGATACACACACCCTCGATCCCAGTATGTGTGTGTGAGTCAGTCAGTAGCTGCCTCGCGCTACATACGACTGTTGCATGTGTAACATCGCACTGTGACTGTTGCATGAACGGCAGACAAAAAGGCAGCGCCTAACGACTTGTCATCAAGTCTAATGTTTCGCAGGAGTTGAACACAGCTCAACTGTTGCTAATTACTTGTTGCTAATTTGTTCATCAAAATTTTATTTTATTCGCCTTCGCAAGAAGGATGAACAGGGGTTCACAAAGAGTTAAGACTAGTGTTATCTCGACTTAAACCGAGTTACTTGTCCTTACTTAGGACAACCCAAATGTTTTTAATATCTCCTAGGACTAGTCCTAAGTTAGGACTAGTCCTAACTCTTTGTGAAAACGTCCCCTGGGCTTTTAGGCTCGGGTGACAGTCCTAGCCCTCTATAATTGGTTAAATTGAACACCAAAAACAAACAGATTTTTTTCTTTCTAAAAAGCTAACAGCATCCTCTTTCACAGCTGCTCTGAAGTCAGTCAGTGTCACATGACCACATTGAAGGCCATGTGTCCACCTGATGTGTCACATGACCGAAGTCATGTGACCTGCCCTCGGGCAAAATAAGAAAAGCTGCCCTTGGTTTCAAACACTTGTCCTCTTTATAAACCAAAAAAAAATAGAAATAACAAACAAAAATAAAAGTACAATCACAAAACAAATTATTACACAATTTATGGTAAAATCATAGGGGAAAATCAAGAAAAAAAATCACCTTTTAAGAAAAGTAACCAAATAAAAGCAAACAAAAGCTTTTCCTAAAATTCACTTAATACATTGTATTGCTACCAAAAGAAACTTATTAACATTTACACACATAAAACTACATGTAGTATTTTTCTAACAAAACCCAAACTATTTTATGACATAATGTTGGACGCCTACTCTCAAATACAAATATTCCTTACATACATGTACAGCCGACTCATGTTAGGCCAAGTTCCCCGGGAGTGAAAATGACCTCTTTTCAACATTGGAACAGTTTTGTTAGAGGAGAGCAAAAGAAAGGACACCAAAGCATAACAAGCAGTACCTCTGTATAACATGCTCTTTGCAGAGTTATTGACTTTAGTCATGTGACTTCGACTGGCATAGCACTTGCAGGCCCGATACTTCACGGAGGCAGTGAAGGCGATTGCCTCCATGCCCCCTGGTCATTGCCTTGGTGCCCTTGAAATGTAGAAATTTACAATTTTCTCATAGGGTGCCCTTTACCAAGGAGAAAATGCCTTGGTACCCTTTTCATTTTGAAAACAACAAAGCATACAGGCCTGCACTTGAGTCGCAATTTGGTTGACTCATTTTGACTTGACTTGTAACTTCCAGCATTGACTTGTGACTTGACTTCTTCTTGCATAAAGTGACTACAGGCCTAATGTGGAGTTGCTACCAACTCTGGCTCCTTGGGTTGACTGTATATGGCATACAAGCTATGTCTACAGTAGTTTAAGCTATATTCCGACAGTGAACAGGACAAGGTTATTACAACAAGAAAGAAAGAAACATAATAACTTGGGACAAATAAAAGACTGCCCTCATCTGTTGTAGTCTTACCTAGAGTTGTACTAGTACTGTGTCCTCTTTCCAACCACTTTGCTCAAATACACTGTAGATGTGGATTTTTGCATCAGGGATGAAGAATATTCAATTTGGTTTCACCCTTACACTGATCTGTGTTAGCACTGTGGACGACGGTACTTTTCCCCCCGAGTTGTGTGGACAAAAATCACAGGCATATTACTCAAGTAGGATTTGAACCCACAACCTTTGCAATTCTAGAGCAGTGTCTTACCAACAAGATTGCCCGGTAACTAGATGTAATTTGCTCTACTTCTTATCTTCATAGTCATCAGTCAGGACTTATTTACTTCCGCAAACAAGTTTGAGTTTTAGTTGAAATTTTAGACAACGGCTCCAAGATATTTTTAAGAGGATTAAGTTTTTTTTTTTCATCAGGTTGACTCGGTGGATTACCTCAGGAACAAAGGATGCCCAGGGGGTCGTTATCAACAGAGCTTTGTTAGATAATGAGCTATGAGCGGCTTGGTAGAGGACAGGAAAGCACCTAAAATTAGGCTCTTACTTATTACAATCCTAGAAAATCAACAAATCTACTTTTAAAATGAAATACAGCATGTGACAAATTAAAGAAACAATACATTGCAAAAAAAGGAACGCTACTTTGACCAAAATGGTTATTACTACGATAGCTATCAACACTCTACATAATGTTGTCCTTATACCGAAAAATAACCTCCATAAATGTCTACGTGATAAACTCATCCACAACGTCAGTGCAAATTGACAGAGCAGCAAGGCGGGAAAATAGCAAATTCATCTGCAACCCAAAAGAGAAAATTTAGCAGTGAACCAACCACAAGCAATGCAAATAACATAGGGTTTTAGTTGGTAACCTGACTTTGCAGGGCCAGATTCAGATCTGTCATCGGCCAATTTGCGTGCCTAAGGCACCTCCATGAAATTACCTCCCAACAACCTCCTTTACACGTTACCAAGGTAACTGATATGTATATTGGGTTTTAGTCAAGCACATGTTCACTAAGAAACATGTGTATAGACCAATAGATACGTACTTACTCCTATAAAAAAAGTGCATACAATAATACAAAACACTTTCCATAGCTTAACCTCCTCTCTCCACCCCTCAAAACGCACCCCCCCCCCCCCCCCCCATCCTTAAATAAATAATTTTAAAAACCTCAGACCGGCGAAAAACTCAAAAGGAGAATTCTGCGCCTAAAAATTAAAAGTAATCCAGAAAACGTTAAATGTAAATTATGCAAAACAGAAGAACCCTTTTTACATCTCATTTCTGAAACGAATATTATCTGGAAATCTCAACAACAAAATACGTTTCCCCACAATCAAGGTTATAAAAGAAAAGTCACTTTGACTGGGTTTCCAGCAGTTTCCTCGATAAATAGAAATACTCCGTCACAAACTAAGCAGGTCCAGAAAAACAAACAACTCGACCATTAGTTTATAGATAATCATTTTACAAATTAACAAAATAGTTTTTTTCTAAAAAAAAAACCAATATATTAGTGTATACAAACATTTACAAGTGCGCTCGTACTACAACTAGAGATACAGTAAGCACACATAATGAACTGGTACAAGTTAATGGTGAGTCTACGCCATTGAGAAAAAGAATGAAAAAGAAAAACCATTTACATCTGGACCCAATTGTCAAACTATAAACTATTATTGACAAAATAGGGGACCGTGAACATAGGGCTATATATAGCTCAGTTAGTAGTGAGCCGGCATGTTAAGCCGAAGGTTGTTGGTTCGAGTCCCGCTCTAGTCAATTTTTCTTTGTTCAACCTCAAATCAAACTATATAAATATAATGGATCAGTTCACATCATTATGAGATTTTGTGATTGTTCCTCAAGAAGATGATTCAAATTTGACATAAAGGTGAGCGGGGAAAAAACATTATACATCACACAATTTTAAAGACAGTGGACAGTATTGGTAACTGTCAAAGAGCAGTCTTCTTACATGGTGTATCTCAACATGCATAAAAACACAAACCTGTGAAAATTTGAGCTCAATTGGTCGTCGAAGTTGCGAGATAATAATGAAAGAAAGAAAAAACGCCCTTGTCACACGAAGTTGTGTGCTTTCAGATGCTTGATTTCGTGACCTCAAATTCTAAATCTGAGGTCTCGAAATCAAATTTGCGGAAAATTACTACGTCACTTCAGAGGGAGCCGTTTCTCACAATGTTTTATACTACCAACCTCTCCCCATTACTAGTAATCAAGAAAGGTTTAATGCTAATAATTATTTTGAGTAATTGCCAATAGTGTCCACTGCCTTTAAAAAGTGAGGACAATTTGCATTGCATCTGATGTCTCTGCTACTAAGATCTGTTCTTGGTTCCTCCTGCATTCCATTCCTTGTGTGAAGACGACACCAGGGCCCAATTTCATAAAGCTGCTTAATAAAGCACAAACAGAAAACTAAGCCTAATAAAATTACGCTTACCAGAACAGGGTTTACCACTAGCCAAGTAAAACTTGTGACTGGTATCCTGCTCGTTTCTGCTTAGCAGAAATTGCTTAGCAGAAAATTGTTAAGCAAAACATTCTGCTTGAAAAAAAAAACAGCTCTGGAATTGGGCCCAGCATTGTAATGACGTATCTCTGTCTCATAACCAATGTATTGTAAAGTCCAGGAATATCATATTTTGCAGGCTACAAAACAAAAAAGGATCAAATAATTAACCCTCTCCTTAAAGGAAACCGCCCTTTCTTGCCTTAACCCGCTTGCACTCGTAACTACATAAAACTCGACACTTCAATGATGTTTTACCCAATTTTTTTTTTCGGATATCAAACTATTATAAACCACAAACAATGATTTTTTTTCAGCCTTATCAATTTCTGAAGATTTTTTCCCCGACATTTTGGAAAAACAAACCTACCCCTTACACTGTGTTGAAGGGAGTTGACAATCATTTTGTTTTGGTAGAGAAACCTAATTCCCTTCCTGTAGTTTGGAACAGACCCACCATGTAGACCTTTATCACAGTGTGGCCATCTTGATTTTACTCCATTCCAACAACCAAACTGAGGCTCGACGAAATAATAGTCTGGTGCCATGCTTGCGCAATGACTGTTTGCATTCTTTACTGATATGGAAACAGGGAACCTGACCAAGATGGTGACAGCGTGATAAAAGTCTATTGACAACCAACCAGTGAAAACAAAATTTTAAACTCAGAGGTCGAATTAAAACAATTTCTGTTTTCACCATGTGCGTAACTGAACTCTTAAAACTTCTTAACTTTACAAATGGTTTCCTTTCTTAGGGTCTTGTCATATGAGGCAACTTTTACAGGCAACTTGGAGGCAATCGACTGCAGTGCATACTACGGGAACACTTTGATAGCACAGGAGTCACTTTACGATCATGATCTTTAACATTCCGCTACAAAATGTTTGCACATTGAAATGTGAATGCCCTCCCCCCCTGCATGGAGATTGCCTGGAACTGGTTGCCTGTAAGTTGCCTCATGTGACATGGCCCTTGAGGGTTAAACCGACAAAATAAACTGAATCCTGTTTTTCCGACCTCCAAAACAAAAATCCTGCGTGTAGTTCCAGGTGATCTCCATAATCTCTACCGGAAAGTGTTCACTTGGACAGAATCCATTCGGGACGATGTGCCAGCCCTTCTAGATTCCAGGAGCTGGTGTGGCAGGAGAAGCGCCCCCACCCCCCCCCCCCATATGGCAAACTGTGTACAAACTTCTTCTGATAGCGCCCTCTTTTAAATCCTCCTCTTCTAGCCCATGTTAATTTCCTGTATGATGGGGGACAGACTCTCTGGCAGACCGAGTTCCCTGGGACACCAACCTTCCAAGATTCCAGGAGTCGGTTTTAAGTTCAGGCTTCTTGAGAAGGCAACAGTTGTTCTCCATCCCGACTTTAGGATATGCTTTACACATCTACTGAGGTGATAACAAAACTTCTTTACTTTTCAAGTGGATGCTGTCGGTTCACTGTCAACTCCTGTTGTGGTTCTCTGCATGATCTGGCCTCTGTTTGATCTCATTATGCCAATCAAACACACACATCCCGACCTCAGGATACGCTTCTACTTCTAACGAGGTGATGAAAAACTTCTTTACTTTACAAGTGGATGCTTTTGGTTCACTGTCAATTCCTTTTGAGGTTCTCTGCATGAGGTCGCCCTCTGTTGGTCTCATTATGCCAATCATACACACACCAACAAGTGGTTCACACCATTAGAGATCAGAAGCAATGGGCCAAGATTTTTCCTGAGAAACCTCTGCTGTAGTAAACGTTCGCAGGAACCTTTTCATGGACGTTGGTTCACTGTCAATTTCTTGGGGTTCTACGCATAATGTCGCCCTCTGTTGGTCTCATCATGCCAATCAGACACACGCTATTGAATTTTCCTTGAGATACCTCCACTGTAGTAACGTTGGCAGGAACCCTTCACTGACATTTCCTCCTCCAAAAAAATTTAAAAAATCCAGAGCACACGAATGATGCATTTGTTTTTTATCTATGACACTGTCACAGTCAATTAGGCCCTCCAATAGTCCAGACGTATGGAGGACCAAGTGTGTCAAAACACTCACTTCATATATATATATAAATATATACATTATTAGTTTTTCTTGATTGTCTAGACTGCTGTTATGTATGGAGAGCCAAGTCTCTCAAACAGTCAGATGGCACCCGTTTGCTGGGCGCTGATTTTGCAGTACTCTTTTATTTGGCGTTAGCGGTCGTTGACGATGACGACAAGGAGCTACTGCAGAGTAAAAAATAGCACAGAAATGTTGTAAATAATAATAATTTTGCAAGTCGCCAGACACACAAGGCCTGAATGCCACTTTTTTTTTTTTCCAGCCTGGCCCGTTGCCACCTACTCCTGGGGCTGAAACAGTGAACTACTCTGATGCTTAAGCAAAATTTTGGGCTATAGTTAGCAGAAATGCTTACCGATAAGCAATTTGTTTAATGTTTTTTTTTATGCAAGTCACCAGACACAAAAGGCCCGATTTTTTTTTCCAGAGGCCGTTGCCACCTACTCCTGTAGGACTGAAACAGGGTTACCCCTTTCACAGTCCATATGGATGTAGGCTTGGGTATCATCAATTCGAAGCCTGGCTGTTGCAGCAGAAAGCACTACCTCTCCAATTTTACGTAGCAAGTGTCACGACCGGGATTTGAACCCACACCCTGCTGATCAAACACCTTGAATTCGGTGCTCTTAACCGCTCGGCCATGACCATGATGACACGCCACAAAGCAACGCTATGAAACTGGCCTCTGTTCTTAAAAAAAAAACACCAATAACACAGACACTTACTCTCGTACTCTTGTGACGACCTTTTGGACTAGCCGGTCGCAGATTCCTGGGTACGACTCCTCTGATAAGTCAAACGCTATTTTCAACTGGTCTATCGCCGTCGACGCCCCGGGGGCTTCCGTCCCTTGGTATTTTGTTTTGAGCTGCAAAAATAAATCACAGTAAAAGAAATGTAAACACAATGGTCATTGGTAAACTTTTAAGCTGGATTTATACTGCGAATGCGAATGCGAATGGGATTCGAATTTAGACGACACAAATTCACCACGAATAATTCGCAACAGTTGAACTCCTGCAAAATATTCACTGCAAAAACAGACCAGTGACCTCAAAATTGCTTCCCTTGAGCGATCGCAGGAAGTATGAACCAGGCTTCTCTCTTTCAGTGTCAAGGTCGTATTTGTACGATCTAATTTATGTATTCCGAAAGTCTTTTTTATGTGCTCAAAAAGTGTCATCAATCACACATGTACGACTCGTAGTATGTTATCATGTTATCATAGAGCTATTCAGCACATGCTCAGTCTGGTGTCTGGACTCCACTTACTTTTGTTAGTAAAGGCACCAGCAGGGAATTGAGGGATTCCGACTTGGGTTGTCGCTGGACGGGTACTTCGCGTTCTTCAACGCTCATTTCGTTCGGATGATTGCTGACGTGTTGAGAAACGTTGGGTACGTTTGGATTCCCCCGAACGGTATCGAACCTCCATCCAGAGTCTGTGTCGTTATCGCCGCCTAACCTCTCATCACCACTGAAAATAAATAGAGATGTTTAGTAAATGATTTTTATTTATTTATTGAAAGAGTATTAACTTAAAAGGAATTATAAAGAATTGTTGAAGACACTGGACACTATTGTGTATGGCACAATGGTGCCAGGGTCTGCTCATCTGGAGGTTGCTATGCAAAAGCTTGCCTCGAACCCTTTGACATAGCAACTGTCTTTATAGTCTGAGGAATTCAGTAAGCAGTAACTTGTGCTAAGCACGTCATTGTACTAGATTTTATTCAAATCGGACTCGCAAATGGCTTATTTATTATTTAAAGAAGCTTGTAAAAGAAAAAAAAAAAACTTACTGATCTGAATCCGAGTCAGAATCCGACTCATTCCCTTCAGCCTTCCACCTCTTGTACTTGTCGATAAGTTCCGTCAAGTGAGACGTCTTCTTTGCATTCTTCAGGAATTTATGCTTGAGCAATTCTTTGGCTGTGGGTCTCTGAAATAGGGAAATAAATACATCACATGTTATTGTTGTCAAACAAAATAATCTTTTAAAAAAACCATCACAGGGGTTTGTTTTTCCTGGCTGTAACCATTGGCCATATTAACCGTAAATATTATTGGCCACGCCCACGAAACGCACCCTAAGTCGCAAAAACTGAGACAATTTATTTTTTACACATTGTTTTACTCATTTCATTTCTTGAAAACTACAGCACCAGTGACCTCATGAAGTAATATTTTAAGGGAAGCTTTCTACTATCTTTATCTTGTAAGTTTAATGTAAATCTGTGGACATTGTATTTTGTTTTACAAAAAGTACCCAGAACCTTTAACAGCAGTGTTTACCAACCAAAAATTCCTTAAAATTTATTATTATTGAAAATCGTGCCCAACTCGGTTTATGCTTAGCAAAACAAATTTGCTCAGTATTTTCTGACACAGCTTCATGGCATTGGGCCCCGGGGTCGATTTCACAAAGCATTCAAATGTATCATAGAGAAATTGTAAGTATCACTATAGTGATTTGTATTGTGGCATCTTACTTCACTTAGCAACTACAATACACCGATCCATTAGGCTACGCCCACGGCGCAAGAACACGTGAGCCTCTCCAATGCCATTCTGCACAACTTTGCTGCGCGCGCCAAGCAACCGCGCACACATGTCGGACTTTATAGTGTCGGACTTTTGGTTGTGCAATGGGTTGTGATTGGTTAAAACGAAATGGGGCGGAGCTTAATGGATCGGTCTACTGATTTGCAGTTATGCTCAATCTTAGCTCTTTCTGAAACCAGCCCCAGGGCGTCCAGTCAAAGAGAACTGTTTTGTCCGGTCAGGTTTGTCTGCACTTACAAAGGCAGGATCTTTGTTGAGACAGGCATCTACAAAATCCTTGAAGGCTTTGCTGTAGTTCCCCTCCAGTGTAGGCGGATTGTTCTTAGGGATGAGGAACAGCACCCTCATTGGGTGAAGATCAGAGTGTGGAGGCTCCCCCTTGGCCAGCTCGATCGCTGTGATGCCGAGCGACCATATATCAGCCTGCAAGTAGAAAAAAGAAAAGTCTTGTTTAAAAACACATGCCCTGCAAGCCAGTCCGTTTCTTGACATTCGACACATGTAGAACAGCGTTATTGTTTTTTTTCACAAAACACCACGCACACACACACACACATACGTTTACGGTGCAGACCGAGGACTTCATTCAGTCCCCTGACTGCGATTGGATAAAGACCTTGCCTCAACCCTGTATTGCACTTGATTGTTCTCTAGCACTTCCCTAATCTTAACCAATCAAATTAACTCCTAATTTGTCGGATGTATCCGACGTCTTCATCAAACTTCTTAACAATCACCCGCCTGGGTGCTTGCCAACTTTCTGACTACATGTCCTTGCACGGTCATACTTGCACGGTCGACTACATGTACACTAAAGTAAATGTCATACCCATTGTTTGTCATGACTGGATGACAATGCCAATAAAAAAGTGTTATTGTGTTATCGCTGAGTTATTCACCGACTTAATCCCAGGGCTGACAGACGAGATTGGGTACGGCTTGGGATCGGAAGGGCGTGTTCCGAAATCCAAAGAGGAATCCTTGACAGTATTCACCATGTCATGAGTCCAGACGGGCTTTATACAAAATGTAGCAAGAATATTTCTATCAAGTAGACCCTACTAAATTGGCTAAAGATTTTTCCATTGGTGTACTTTGGGTAATTACTCAAAAACATTGTTCTAAAGCATAAAACCTTACTTGGTTACGAGTAATGGGGAGAGGTCGGTAGTATAAAACATTGTGAGAAACGGCTCCCTCTGAAGTAGAGTAGGTTTCGAGAAAGAAGTAACTTTCCACGAATTTGTATTTCGAGACCTCAGATTTGAAAGCACACAACTCCGTGTGAAAAAGGGTGTTTTTCTTTCGATGACCGATGCGATTGAGTTCAAATTTTTGCAGGTTTGACTGGTCTTTGACAATTACCAAGTGTGTCCAGTGTCTTTAAAGGGAAAGAATCTTTTTTTTTTTTTTAACCATTCGATTGTTATTACTCCTGTACAAATGTAGATTTATACAATAAAAGTAACCTGTGAAAATTTTAAAGGTGGTTGGGATTTTGAGATATTGCACAAAAATCAGGAGTGATTACGCAGGAACAATAATCCGTAATTGGAATACACAATCTGAGTGACGTTACTGTCAGGAACGATCCTCACTTTCTGAAACTAAATCTACTGTATTTTTCCATAATGGCATAAAACTTAGTATCGAAAGCTGCTTTCCAAGGAAGTTTTTATTGGAATTAATTTTAAGAGTGATAACCAAATGCATACGAACTACAGTATACTTCAGTGTAGTGCATAATGTCTATTGGAGGAAAACAAAATATCACCTTGGGTGAGAAATATATGATGCTCTCGCATGTACCACAAACAATTTGTTTTATTCCCCTGGCCTCATCATTATACAACAGCTGCTTGATTGGGGGAAATGTCAGGGGAACCTCTTCTTCTCTCTGCAGACTGAGTATCTGTTTTTCGTCAGATATATTTAGTACATTGCCAATACTAACAAGCTTATTGAATTAAGACAAGAAAGTGCAATTGCTTGGTTGATAGGGATGAGTGTGGGGCGTGGGGTTTTATCTGGAAGTGCATTCTTCACTTTCCAGGAACAAATGACGAGGACGCCACAAGTAGAGGAGGGAAAAGGTTGTTGCCCAACATGCATTGTACATGTTCATGGGATTGTAAAATACATCAGGCCTGATACGTCCACGGAGGCAACAAAGGTGATTGCCTCCATGCCCCCTGATCTTGCCGAGTGCCCTTGAAATGACGAGGACGCCACAAGTAGAGGAGGGAAAAGGTTGTTGCCCAACATGCATTGTACATGTTCATGGGATCGTATAATACATCAGGCCTGATACTTCACTAAGGCAACGAAGGTGATTGCCTCCATGCCCCCTGGTTTTTTGCCTTGGTGCCCTTGAAATGATGAGGATGCCACAAGCAGGGAAGGGAAAAGGTCGTTGCCCAACATGTATTGTACATGTTCATGAGATTGTATAACACATCAGGTCTGATACTTCACTAAGGCAACGAAGGTGATTGCCTCCATGCCCCCTGGTCATTGTATTGGTGCCCTTGAAATGCTACAGTAGAAATTTACAATTTCCTCATACATTAGGGTGCCCTTTACCAAGGAGAAAATGCCTTGGTGCCCCTTGCCCTTTCAATTGTACGCATGATGTAGTGTATCGATCAAAGTGGGCCCATATCTCATTAAGGCTAATGAAATTGAGCTCATTGTAACTTGACACAGAGGACAGGGGTTGCAAAAAATCTTACGAAAAAAATTCTGTACAAGCAATCAACGTGTGAACAAGCTGGCCATTATTCCTCAGGAGCAACCCTGAGGAAGGGAGTAGTGTGAAAAGGGCAACGGCATGCCATGTACATGTATGTACAGTCTTGTTCCTCACCTTAGCATCATAGGCAGACTGTTTTATCACCTCGGGTGCCATCCAAAATGGCGTTCCTACAAACGTATTCCTCTTCATTTGTGTGTCCGTTAATTGCCCCGCGACACCAAAATCTGCTAGCTTCACGTCACCGCTCTCCGACAGTAATACATTCGCAGCTGGTGGTGAGAGAAGAGAAGAAGAAACAAAATAGCCATTAACAATTTTTTATTTTTTTTAAGGCAGTGGACACCATTGGTAATTACTGAAAGTAATTATTAGCATAAAAACCTTACTTTGTAACGAGTAATGGGGAGAGGTTGATAGTACATAAAACATTGTGAGAAACAGCTTTCTTTGAAGTGACGTAGTTTTCAAGAAAGAAGTTTTTTTCCGCGAATTAGATTGTGAGACCTCAGATTTAGGTGTTTTTTTCTTTTATTAATATCTCGTAACTTCGACGACCGATTGAGCTCAAATTTTCACAGGTTTGTTATTTTAGATACACCAACTGTGAAGACTAGTCTTTGACAATAACCAATAGTGTCCAGTGTCTTTAAAGAGGAAAATGGTATTTCATTTTTTGTGTGAAAAATAATAATAAACTCTGTCTATGGTATAACAAGATTGTGATGAGATACAAAACTAAACAATTTTGGACCGAATAAATATTTTGTTGAGATGAACAAGGGAAATTTGACTAGAGAGGGACTTGAACCCGGGACCTCCAGATTCACATGTTGGCACTCTACTCCTTAATAACTCTGGACACTATTGGTAATTGTCAAAGACCAGTAATCTCACTTGGTGTATCTCAACATATGCATGAAATAACAAACCTGTGAAAATTTGAGCTCAATTCGTCGTCGAAGTTGCGAGATAACTATGAGAGAAAAAACACCCTTGTCACACGAAGTTGTGTGCTTTCAGATGCTTGATTTCGAGACCTCAAGTTTTAAATCTGAGGTCTCAAAATCAAATTTGTGGAAAATGACTTCTTTCTTGAAAACTACGTCACTTCAGAGGGAGCTGTTTCTCACAATGTTTTACACTGCCAACCTCTCCCCATTACTCGTAATAAAGAAAGGTTTTAAGATAATAATTATTTTGAGTAATAACCAATAATGTACACTGCCCTTAAGTTTATGGTCTCCCTATTTTGTCAGTATCTTTGTTAGGTGAAATCCCTGTTCATTATTCCAGCTGTGAATGTGAATGCGCATGCGATACATACTTTGTGTCACCAATTCGCAATAAAAAATAATAAGAAACAGTAGGTATGTGCTCAACTCCTCTGAGACATTCACAAGCCATGTGACGTCAAAATTCGCTTCACAATAGCAGGAAGTATGAACCAAGCTTAAGTCAACATTCCAGTGAGACGGTGGTCTTGCAAACCACTGTACATTCATGCCTCCAACTGCACAGTCCCCCCGTGTATTCCTTTTGATAATAATCCCAATGATCAAGGGTGTGGCCCGAGTTGCTTCATCCCTTGGAGCCCCTAAATGTTCTGATAAGCCCAGGGCTTGATTCCCCTAGTCACCAAGCCTGACACAGAAAAAAAACCTAGTCATAAACGCCGCAGGCTATTCGCATTCGTCTCTAAGGTAAGGTATCCAGGCAAGGCTAGTCAGAATGAGCAACATGACTGTTCGTTTACTGGATGTGGCACGGCCGATCTGTCCAGTCATGGTCCAGTGCACCAAGCTCTGATTGCTTAATCATCAGAGTGTAGGTTCGAATCCCGGTCATGACACTCAACACTCAATGTTCTTGGGCAAGGCACTTAACCATAAGTTGCTTCTCTTAAGGTACCCAGGCAAGGCTAGTCAGAATGAGGAATATGAATGTTCGTTTACAACATGTGATGTGGCACGGCCGATCTGTCCAGTCATGGTCCAGTGCACCAAGCTCTGATTGCTTAATCATCAGAGTGTAGGTTCGAATCCCGGTCATGACACTCAACACTCAATGTTCTTGGGCAAGGCACAAAAATGCATGTGCGCAGCAATATATGTAAAAACCAGAAAGGTGGCACACAAACACTCAAGGTCAGTTTACGCAGACTCATTAAATGTAGGAGTACAAAAGATCAATCCAACTACAGACATGGACTCGAGACAAGTTACTTTAAAATCATTTAGCCATTTACATATGCTGTTTTATTTATATTTCTGTTACTTTTCTGTGACAGCGCACAATTGACTGAGAGCGATAGAATGTTATTCCTGGTATTAAAACAAAATATAATAATAATAATATGGAAAGGTTTGCGGTAACAGTGTTATGACTATCTCTAAAATGAGTTGCGGTGGTTCTGAAAAAGAACCGTTGGTTTCAACTCAACGTTTTGCTCTGATCGTCTTCTTGAGAAAGCAACTCGGCATTTAACATGCATTAAAAATTTAGTATTTTGAAAAAATTCTGTACAAATTTCTCTTGTGTAATTTAGGTATTTCATATGGATAAACAGCTTGAACATCTTATTTATCTAACAAGTCTGTTAAGACAAGGGGAAGTGAGATCACTCCCCTAATTGTCCGCTAATTTCTTAGTTACATTCGGTAAGTCGCTGATGATGGATATGCTGGAAATCTGTATCTCTTCCGCGAAAAAGTATGGCTTCATCATAGTGTTGACATACTTGTAACTTTTTGTGTGTTTTTTTTGTTTATGTTTTAGCTAGTCAATTCAATAGACCTTCATCATGGTGTGTTAATCTTGATTTTACTCCATTCCAACTGATTGTAACCAAACTGAGGCTGGACAAAAAAATAGTCTGGTACCATCCGCAATGAATGTTAGCATTGGAAACAGGGAACATGACCAAGATGGTGACAGCATGATAAAGGTCTATACACCAGCATCGTCAAAGACTAGCAGGGCACTCATACAGAAACATAAAAAGAACCTGTCCTACAGGTGCAGCTTATCACCAGGGGCCTTTCACAAATTTCGGCCTGGGCTCAAGCTCAGGATAGATTCGAGCCAATGCTGGGGTTTGTTTTTGATGTCTCTCGTCGGGGAAAGTAATAATAATAATAACTTTTTGTGTGTTTTTTTTGTTTATGTTTTAGCTAGTCAATTCAATAGACCTTCATCATGGTGTGTTAATCTTGATTTTACTCCATTCCAACTGATTGTAACCAAACTGAGGCTGGACAAAAAAATAGTCTGGTACCATCCGCAATGAATGTTAGCATTGGAAACAGGGAACATGACCAAGATGGTGACAGCATGATAAAGGTCTATACACCAGCATCGTCAAAGACTAGCAGGGCACTCATACAGAAACATAAAAAGAACCTGTCCTACAGGTGCAGCTTATCACCAGGGGCCTTTCACAAATTTCGGCCTGGGCTCAAGCTCAGGATAGATTCGAGCCAATGCTGGGGTTTGTTTTTGATGTCTCTCGTCGGGGAAAGTAATAATAATAATAACTTTTTGTGTGTTTTTTTTGTTTATGTTTTAGCTAGTCAATTCAATAGACCTTCATCATGGTGTGTTAATCTTGATTTTACTCCATTCCAACTGATTGTAACCAAACTGAGGCTGGACAAAAAAATAGTCTGGTACCATCCGCAATGAATGTTAGCATTGGAAACAGAAAACATGACCAAGATGGTGACAGCATGATAAAGGTCTATACACCAGCGTCGTCCAAGACTAGCAGGGCACTCATACAGAAACATAAAAAGAACCTGTCCTACAGGTGCAGCTTATCACCAGGGGCCTTTCACAAATTTCGGCCTGGGGTCAAGCTCAGGATAGCTTCGAGCCAATGCTGGGGTTTGTTTTTGATGTCTCTCGTCGGGGAAAGTAATAATAATAATAACACACACTCTGCTAAAAAATGCATGTTAAATGCCGAGCTGTGTTTTCACTGTGCGCACCGCGCATAGCCCAAGCCAGAAGCCCAAGCTAGAAGCCCAAGCCAAAGATTGAACCCAAGCCCAGGTTGGAAGACAAAACATGGAAGAAGAAATAGGGGAAGACAAAAGCTGAGCTGTTGACCCAATTCACCTAACGTCATCATCAGAATAATCTGGATGGGCCACATTGGTGGACAATGTCACTGTGGGTTATTTAGTGAAGTGCGCATTTTAGGCGACGCAGCCTTTACACGTAAACCTATCGACCACCAAAATGGTGAGCATGGCACAGTCGCTATGTGTAACCTGTGTGCAAGGGCAGGTCAATACAGTACATGTACTTGCCAGGGACATTGATGTGCTTCAAACTGATCTTCCCAATGAGAGATAGACAAGAATGGGCAAATCTCAACAAGATTCCGACCTCGGTCGACGAGAGAAAGCGAGAGAGCAAATCAAGTGTGAAAAGGTCGACCAAATTTTCCCTGAGAACTTGGTGTGAAGGGGGATTAAAGCCATTTGACACTTTCTGAACAGAACAAAAATGTTCACAGATTTACAAATAACTTACAGGGTTTACAGAAGGTAATTGGTGAAAGACTTCCCATTTAAATATTATTCCATGAAATGCTTTACTTTTTGAGAAAACATTGAGAAAACAATTATCAATTCTTGATATCGAGAATAACGTATTTATTTTTAACATGTCAAACGTGCGGAATATAGGGTGGGTTTTCCCGGTTATTTTCTCCCGACTCCGATGACCTAATGAGCCTAAATTTTCACAGCTTTGTTGCTTGTATAATATAAGTTGTGATACACGAAGTGTGGGCCTTTGGACAACTGTTTACCGATGTTGTACGATTGCTTTAAAGAGTAGAGTTGAAGTAATTACTCTACCAACGCATTCAAGGGTACTTTAATACCATGTCTGTTTTCCTCATGTTAACTGTAATTCTTATTAACCGATGCAGCACTCTGATGAAAATCCTTTGCCCTTCCTAGAATGTTTGCCCGTTAATTGACTAATACAGGGAATGTATATGTAATGGGATGAAATTGCAGCCCCCCTTTTTTTGTTACCCCTAGTTTACCTATGTCCTGCTCGGACTAGGGCGAGTCTAGGGGTGGGTGGTTGCCTGGTGGTGTGTGATGAGTGGGTGATTGGTAGCAGGCTTTGCAACCAATCACGGCTATTGAGGAAGGGATGTCTCAGGGGTCAGTGCCCAAACCCAAGGAAGTGGTTTGACACTTGGCCACTGGACACCGACAGAGGACGGATAGTGTTAGAATTAACCCTCCAAGTTCCTTCAATAATTACACTTTGCCTCTGTCGGACATCTACGTTGGATTGCGCCAGCCCAGCTTTATCACCACAATAATTGTATATATTCATCCCCTGTCCTGCTCTAGGTGAGTTTGATTTTACTTTTATCTTTCTTGTGAGCCTAGCTAGGTTTAAAAGTTAAAGTAAAGATCGGCGTGTCGCGTAACATTTAATTTGAACAGTCACTGCATACTTTCAATTGTGTAAGGATAGTGTTTTAGATTTTGATGACTGAAGTTCTAGAAAAGAAGTTCCTTTTTACATGCTCTTATTTTGAATTGATAATTGTTGACTTGTTGTTTTCCATGCTCTTTTGACTTTTGATGCTTACAAAATGTGAATTGTCATATTACATTTTGTCTCAGTATTATTAAGCTTTTAACTTGATTTATTTAATGTTGGTTTAGTTTCTGCATTATTCAGTACTTATTTGTTTCATGGTTCAATTTCATTGTCTACTTTGCCCAAGACCAGATACTTTTATTAGCGTCTGTTTTATTGAGTGGTTGATTTGTTTGATTCCACCTGTGGATTATTAGAACAACTTATTTCTAATAGTACTTTTTGATATGAGTTTGGCAAGAGACAAAGACTAGTTTTGTATTTGAAGTTTCTTTGATTTAGTTTTATGCATCTTTCTTTCTTGTATTTACTGAAACTATACTTTTCAGCCAGTGATTACTTTTATCATAGTTTTGCTCTATGGTTTCATACATATATCTTTGCTTTTTAACTTCTTGTTTGGTTTTTAATGTTTTGCATTTACGTTTATTCAGACTTCTTTAAAGTTTATCATTGTATATAATACATTGCAGTCAAAACCAATTCCCACGGTTTTTCATTGTTTATTGTAAACATCCTGATTTCATGGCACCAAGGAGTCATTGTTCCATGAAATGTCTTAAATACCACAAACTATGCAAGGGGTGTAGTTTCCTTAATTGGTTTAAATACCCTGTCCATCATTTTGCCTCAGGCATGCACTGGTCTGGGGAATAGTGTGACCTTTTAGCACCCATACTGCACTGGCTAGTGTAACAGTCTCACACAGCTGTTATTGTTTCACACTTAATTTACTTTCAAGATTAGTGATTTCTGTTAAAGGATTATAAGGTTTATTATTAGGTATTTAATTTTAGTGTAGTTTATATTTTTGAATGGCATAGTATTAATTTTAAACTTGGCCACTGGACACCGACAGAGGACGGATAGTGTTAGAATTAACCCTCCAAGTTCCTTCAATAATTACACTTTGCCTCTGTCGGACATCTACGTTGGATTGCGCCAGCCCAGCTTTATCACCACAATAATTGTATATATTCATCCCCTGTCCTGCTCTAGGCCGAATCCAAATCAAGAGAGCCAGCAGGACAGCGTGTCATCAACTGTAGCCTATTTATCTTCACTGCATTTTCGTCATACCCACTTGTACCAGAACAGTAATCCTGTCCCCTGATCAAGGACAAGGAACTGGTTCTGAAGTCTTCAAGTTTGTCATCATAATCTTCACAGCCCCAATATCTTCAACTTTGCTGGAAGAACTTTTTCATTGTCACACCATCTTCAATTCAAGTATCTTCAATTCAAGTTATCGTCAGCGTCCGTACAAGTCCAACACCAACAGATAGGCCATTCATTTATTTTTGTTTTATATTTCCATTGTATAAAGTTTCATTGTTATTTTCGTTGCATTTTAATTGTCGAGACCCGCCGGGTTCGTTTTCGCCTCTTTTGTATTTGAGAGTTTCTTCAATCTTTTATGAGTACCTTCAGTTTAGAGAAAAGTAAGGATGCATGCATTACTGCAATGTTAGGCATTATTACTGCAAAATAGAGCGATTTTTTTTTTAAATTTTATTTCTTAGTCATTTTTTTCCCTAGGCATTTTACTTGCGCGAATGGACATGCGTAGCGATTGTTTAAACTTATGTCGGGACGACATTCAGAAAGCAGGCGCGCGTGTAATGGGATGAAATTGCAGCCCCCCTTTTTTTGTTACCCCTAGTTTACCTATGTCCTGCTCGGACTAGGGCGAGTCTAGGGGTGGGTGGTTGCCTGGTGGTGTGTGATGAGTGGGTGATTGGTAGCAGGCTTTGCAACCAATCACGGCTATTGAGGAAGGGATGTCTCAGGGGTCAGTGCCCAAACCCAAGGAAGTGGTTTGACACTTGGCCACTGGACACCGACAGAGGACGGATAGTGTTAGAATTAACCCTCCAAGTTCCTTCAATAATTACACTTTGCCTCTGTCGGACATCTACGTTGGATTGCGCCAGCCCAGCTTTATCACCACAATAATTGTATATATTCATCCCCTGTCCTGCTCTAGGTGAGTTTGATTTTACTTTTATCTTTCTTGTGAGCCTAGCTAGGTTTAAAAGTTAAAGTAAAGATCGGCGTGTCGCGTAACATTTAATTTGAACAGTCACTGCATACTTTCAATTGTGTAAGGATAGTGTTTTAGATTTTGATGACTGAAGTTCTAGAAAAGAAGTTCCTTTTTACATGCTCTTATTTTGAATTGATAATTGTTGACTTGTTGTTTTCCATGCTCTTTTGACTTTTGATGCTTACAAAATGTGAATTGTCATATTACATTTTGTCTCAGTATTATTAAGCTTTTAACTTGATTTATTTAATGTTGGTTTAGTTTCTGCATTATTCAGTACTTATTTGTTTCATGGTTCAATTTCATTGTCTACTTTGCCCAAGACCAGATACTTTTATTAGCGTCTGTTTTATTGAGTGGTTGATTTGTTTGATTCCACCTGTGGATTATTAGAACAACTTATTTCTAATAGTACTTTTTGATATGAGTTTGGCAAGAGACAAAGACTAGTTTTGTATTTGAAGTTTCTTTGATTTAGTTTTATGCATCTTTCTTTCTTGTATTTACTGAAACTATACTTTTCAGCCAGTGATTACTTTTATCATAGTTTTGCTCTATGGTTTCATACATATATCTTTGCTTTTTAACTTCTTGTTTGGTTTTTAATGTTTTGCATTTACGTTTATTTAGACTTCTTTAAAGTTTATCATTGTATATAATACATTGCAGTCAAAACCAATTCCCACGGTTTTTCATTGTTTATTGTAAACATCCTGATTTCATGGCACCAAGGAGTCATTGTTCCATGAAATGTCTTAAATACCACAAACTATGCAAGGGGTGTAGTTTCCTTAATTGGTTTAAATACCCTGTCCATCATTTTGCCTCAGGCATGCACTGGTCTGGGGAATAGTGTGACCTTTTAGCACCCATACTGCACTGGCTAGTGTAACAGTCTCACACAGCTGTTATTGTTTCACACTTAATTTACTTTCAAGATTAGTGATTTCTGTTAAAGGATTATAAGGTTTATTATTAGGTATTTAATTTTAGTGTAGTTTATATTTTTGAATGGCATAGTATTAATTTTAAACTTGGCCACTGGACACCGACAGAGGACGGATAGTGTTAGAATTAACCCTCCAAGTTCCTTCAATAATTACACTTTGCCTCTGTCGGACATCTACGTTGGATTGCGCCAGCCCAGCTTTATCACCACAATAATTGTATATATTCATCCCCTGTCCTGCTCTAGGCCGAATCCAAATCAAGAGAGCCAGCAGGACAGCGTGTCATCAACTGTAGCCTATTTATCTTCACTGCATTTTCGTCATACCCACTTGTACCAGAACAGTAATCCTGTCCCCTGATCAAGGACAAGGAACTGGTTCTGAAGTCTTCAAGTTTGTCATCATAATCTTCACAGCCCCAATATCTTCAACTTTGCTGGAAGAACTTTTTCATTGTCACACCATCTTCAATTCAAGTATCTTCAATTCAAGTTATCGTCAGCGTCCGTACAAGTCCAACACCAACAGATAGGCCATTCATTTATTTTTGTTTTATATTTCCATTGTATAAAGTTTCATTGTTATTTTCGTTGCATTTTAATTGTCGAGACCCGCCGGGTTCGTTTTCGCCTCTTTTGTATTTGAGATTTTATTATTATCTCACTTGCACTGTATAAATACAGCGTTTTAAATTCGCCTCTCCCTTTATAGTAGTCGGGATTTGAATAAAACTTTCTTCATATTTTACAACACCACTAAAACAGCGTGTCCCTTGTAAAATTTATTATGTTTCAGCACAGAGTGCGCTAGCCGCACTCAAACCTGTTACATATACCTCTGGTAATTACTCAAAAAAACTTAACCATAAAAACTTTCTTGCTAAGAAGTGCTGCAGCTGTTGTTAATGTAATACCATTTTGAGAAACGATCCGCTTCAAAGGAGGGAGAGGAGCTTTCAAAACATTTCAATCTGAGTAAAAGTTTCTGCGAGAAATGTTTCTCAGATTGTGTTTTCCATTTACGAATTATTCTTCCCGCATATAGACATAACCTTTAGATTACCAGCAATATCTCAAATCTTGCTACCACCTCTTGAAATGAATTGTTCAGAGGTTAGTTTTATTGTATAGGATTAAAACAATGAAATGGTTCAAAAACCAACCTTTGGTTTTTGGAAAAGTTTGATTGTTTTAATCCTATTGTATGTAAATGAAGATGTAATGTACAATAAAATTTCATTTGAAAAGGTTTTCTTTTTTTAGGATATTGCAAAAATCTGGAGCGTAATTTGGTTGGTAATCCTGTTTTTTATCCAGGTCTTTTTTTATTTGTGCTTAGCTGAGCAGCTCTATGAAATTAGGCTCAGGGGACATGGAGGCAATCGCCTTCATTGCCTCCTTGAAGTATTGTGACCTGCATTACCTTTAATATCTCTATGTAGCGTTCTCTCAGTGTGTAGATAGTGGAGCCCATACAGGATCTCTCTTAGAATAGTGGCAATGAACACCTCCTCCATCCTGCCCGGCTTGAGGAGATCCAGCGCCGACCCCCCTCCCAGATACTCCATGATGATCCATAGCTTGCTACCCTGTGGTAAAGAAACAGCAGAAAACACATGCATGGTTAGCCTTCTGGTATTGAAACAGCAATATATGTTTTAGCTGCTACCCTGTGATAAAGAAAAAGCAGGAAACACATGCAGTGCTTAGGACTCTGGCATTGGAACAGCTCTATATCCTAGTATAAAATGTTTTAGCTTGCTACCCCATGGTAAAGTAACAGCAGAAACACCTGCATGGTTAGCCCTCTGGCATTGGAACAGCAATAGTTAAAAATGTTTTAGCTGCTACCCTGTGGTAACGAAACAGCAGAAAACACAAACAGTGGTTGGTTCTCTGGTATTGGAACATCAATATCATAATTATAAAATCAAGCTTGCTACCCTGTGGTGACGAAACAGCCGAAACATGTTAACCCTCTGGCATTGGAACAGCAATCTCATAATATTATAAAATATTGTAAGAGGTCACAGGAAGTACATCACACTTGAAATGAAAGAGGGCAGGACCCCTTAAATGTACAATACAAAGGATTAGTCACAAACACAAGATCAATAGTTAAAGTCAGAATTTGGGTTGGAGTTTGACCTTCATAACACTTTACCACGCAATTTCATTTTGATATTAATTATGGAGTTATGCGTACGCAGTGGACACGATTAATGAACTTTTAATGTCAACACAGACAGTTGATACACATGTAATGCACGTGCAGTAACAAGATAATGATAGTAGAAAGAAGCATACCTTAAAATAATAGTTGCTGAGGTGCTGTAGTTTTTGATAACTTAGTAAAACAATGTCATGAAATATACGTGTTTACATGCTAAAATAATTTTTCGTCTCATGATCACCGAGACCAAATTTTTTTTTCATGACATTGTGTTACTCATTTCTCAAAAACTACAGCACCTCAGCAAGTAGTATTTTCAGAGAAGCTTTCTACTATCATTATCTTCAAACTGTAAAGTTTAGCGTAAATCTGTAGACATTGTGTTGTTTGTCCTACAAAAAGTACACATGTAGTAGAGACCCTTTTGTACAACCTTTGAGGAGGGCAGGGTCATTCTCAGTTTGAAAGATCACTTCCACTTAGCAAACAATTTACAAAGTCTTTGAGAAACTTATGGAGGGGTCATTAAGACCAAGACCAGGTTAGCAGAGGCCATGGCCTTTGCAGGGTTTGCCTTTCACTTGTTCAGCGATTGGGCAGCTCGTCATTTCACTAGTCCATCTCCTCTTTCACTAGTCCCTAATGTATGCAATACATGTATGCAATACCCCATAGGAATGTTTTTCCCGACACTGAACTAGCCAGCAGGACCACTTGGAGTGCATTCTGACTTGGTCCTCAAGTGCTTTCAGTGGCATTTGGCCTATGGACCACTGTTAACGGAAAGGTGTACACGTTTGGTAATTGTCAAAGAAATGCATAAAACAAGCCTGTGAAAATTTGGGCTCAATCGGTCATCAAAGTTACAAGAAAATGATGAAAGAAAAAACACTCTTGTTTGACGAATTTGTGTGCTTTCAGATAGGAATATAAGACTTCTAGCTAGAAGTCTTTTGTTATTTTAGTGAGAAATTACCTCTTTCTCAAAAACGATATACCTTCAGAAGGAGTCGTTTCCCACAATGTTTTATACTATCAACAGCTCTCCAATGCTCGTTACCAGGTAAGTTTTTAAGTGAATATTTATTTTGAGTAGTTACCAAACGTGTACCTTCCCTTTAAGGGAGAATGCTGCTTAGTGTCCATATTATGGTTTTACCCCCCCCCTAGTCACCAGGTAAATGCAACTTTTTATACATTGTAATGTATTGTACACATGTACATGTACATAGGCACAGTGCTACTACACAACTTCCCCAAATGAGTAATTCAACTCTGTCAGTCTTTAACAAGTTTACAAACAATTCCCACATGTTTACATCCACATGGTTCGTCTGATTCATGAGCTTTGATTTCAGATTTCAATGCAGGACCAGACAGTCCCCTCGTAACCCATGGGGGAATATCACAACAGCCCTAGCTCTGTGGGATACAGGTTCATTTCAGGTCAATGTTAGTTGGCATGATCAGCATGCAGTCAGCAGCCAGGTTTAAAGGCACTGGACACCTTTGGTAATTGTCGATGACCAGTCTTCTCACTTGGTGTATCTCAACATAATTGTGCACAAAATAACAAACCTGTGAAAATTTGAACTCAATAGGTCGTAGAAATTGCCAAAACACCCTTGTCGCTCAATTCAAATATTTTAGTGATAAATTGAAGCCTCTTTCTCAAAAAACTACGCTACATCAGAAGCCTTAAATTCTGTGTTACATCGATCAACAGCTCCCCGTTGCTCATTACCAAGTAAGTTTTTATGCTAACATTCATTTTGAGTAATTTACCAATAGTGTCCAGTGCCTTTCAATGACTACAGGTTAAAGGGAAAAAGAGGCACACTATCAGCGCACAGCCTACTGACAATAGCTTCCTTTTACTTGCTACATAATGCATGGCTGTTGAAATCGTATGCATACTAATGAGTTATGATGTTCATTTAAAAAAATCATTTAAAATACAAGTTTGTGTAAAATAATTAAGTACAGATGAATATCAATGATGATTCAAATTTACATTCCGATTCATAAAATGAATATTTTATTGAAACGAGACATTTATTAACTAAAATGAAGACTTCAAGAATTCCATTTTGAGCAGTGTACATGTATGTCATTTGGTTGTTGTTCTTGTTGTTTTTGGTTTGTTTGGGTTTTGGGGGGGGTGGGGAGGATGGGCATGATAGGGGTAGGGAAGAATATCAAACTAAATCCATCAACCTGTGAAAACAATTCATGAATCTGCAGGCACGCTTAAAGGGAAGCTACACTAATTGGTACCTGTCAAAGACCAGTGTTCTCACTTGGTGTATCTCAAGGCATAAAATAACAAGCCTGTGAAAATTTGAGCTCAATTGGTCATCAGAGTTGGGAAAAAATGATGAAAGAAAAAACACCCTTGTTGGACGAATTTGTGTGCTTTCAGATAGGAATAAAAGACTTCTCTAAAGCTTGAAGTCTTTTATTATTTTAGTGAGAAATTACATGTACATCTATTTCAAAATCTATGCTACTTCAGAGGGAGCCGTTTCGTACAATGTTTTATGCAATCAACAGCTCTCCAATGCTTGTTACCAAGTAAGTTTTTAAGTTAATGTTTGTTTTGAGTAATTACCAAATGTGTACCTTCCCTTTAATACATGTATGTGGTGTGCTAGCAAGTTTCATCAAAGCACAAGACTTGTCAGCTCTTTTCAAAACGATAAGTCAAGTTCAAGTCTAACTGTAAACAGTAGAACAAACTAATATGTCCTTATATGCTCAAATTGTTAGCCACAAAACTACAAGCTGAATAACATGGGTAAGAAAAAGCTCAAGATAATTTCCAAGTGTACTTTTTTGTAATAAGTGACTTGCTGTGTTTGGTAGTTGAGAACCAACCAACATAACTGAGGACAGCACCAACCCATGCTGGGGGAATACCTAACCCCTGCTGGGTGACTCTGCCAGCCAAATGGCTATATTAAAAAACTGACTCATTCAATTTAAAACAACACATGGGAATGCCCTTAATTTATTTGATCGTAAGCCAGCCAGACCAGCAATCTTCATTTACTCAATCTGCTGCAATTTTTGGTCGTGCATAGCCTATGTACATATAAGCCCCCCCCCAAAAAAAAAAAAAAAAAAACAATAAAAAAAACAGTTAATTGTTCCCTCCCTCATCCTCTTTTGAACTTAAAAATCTTTGAAGAACTTGTTTAAATAAAGTAAGTGGTGTATTTAAACTGAAGAATAGGTGGCCAGTTTGAATTAAAATGCCTATGTAAGATATCAAAATTAAAATTAAAAAGGCCAGGGTCATTCTCCTCTTTTGGGAAAAACCCACAGATTAACTGTGCTTTTTTTTTGTGGGGGGGGGGGGTCCAAAATGTGTGTGGAGATTTCCTTTTTTACACTGAGACTGGCATCTACCAGTATTTTACATTCAAAACAATTTGTACACTATAGTGTTGAGCATCAAGCTTGGTGGAGGACACAGGGCCCTTTTCGAACCTACATGGCGTAGGCTCGGGCTCCAGTTCTGACTTGGGCTCTCTTCATCAATTTTGGAGCTGTGTGCAATTTAACACAGAAGCCAGTAGGGACCTATTCTAAGCCTACGCTTCGGCTACAATTCCAACTTGGGCTACATGTACGTGATAAATTGTTGAACAGTATGCAAGGTGTTTCAACGTCAACAAAACCTTGAGCCTTGATGTGGAAAAAATTAAGGGATCTTAGAACTTTGTTATAATTTTACGTGTACATTAATGCTACCGTACACTTCCAATAATGAACTAACATTCGGGGGAATATCTATAATTTGAAAATTATCAAACTCCTCTAAATATAACAACAGCGACTTTCCTAAAAACCCAAAGTCACCACAACAGCCTCAACCATAATAAACACAGGTCGGCCACCATAAAATACAAACGCATTGTTGTTAATGGGAGGCAACGTTCAACATATGCCGATACGTATTATTCTACTCTGCATACTTCTAAAGGTCAACTTTGGAAAGCCTTCATAAAAATCACTCAACCTTCGCTGTACAAAATGTATTGTGTGGAAACTTGGCACTGGGTGCACAATACACCTACACTATGAATTGTCAAGATTACAACAAAGCGTTTCCTTTCCCCCGGAAAAAAAAAAAAATAACAAAGCAGTGGGTGGATTGTTATATCTTCATATGGAGCACAATAGGGTTCCCGATTGTGTAAAGTATTCTAATAAATTTAATTGAAGAGGCCGAATCGAGAGCATGTATGATGTAACTCCCAGTTACAGTGCATATTGTGCACAGAGACCAAGGGTGGATTCCACAAAGAGTTAAGACTTGTCTTTATCTATAGTTAGGACGAGTTACCCGTCCTAACTTAGGACTAGTCCTAAGATGTACAAAAGTTGTACTAGTCCTTACTCTTTGTAAAATCGCCCCCCCCCCCGCCCCCCAGGATTACATGTACATGTAGGTCTAGAATTACATGCAGACCATGGCCTCCAATGCCCCTGATCTTGGCCTTGGTGCCCCTTCATAAGCTTCCCATTGGCTTCCCTATGGAAGTTCCCCCTTGCAAAATGACAAATGACCTTGACCTTGAAGATGAAAATCCAGGTTTGCGGGATGGAAATATGGAGTCATAATAATGTGTGACGTAGAGTTTCATAAAAACTAGAATACATGTTGATGAAAAGCTGGTTAATAAACCTGTGTAGAGAAATGACTTGGCAGATTCGTGTGGTGTGGGCCGTATCGATGAATAAATATGAGTTTTGAGATTTGTGTGATAAGGGCGAGTGAGGAGCGGTGTGTTGCTTATCTTTATTGATACAGGGAAATGGGTTGACATTTGGATTGTTAATACAAACATTTCATTTCCATTAACTGTACAATGCTGAATAGCTGAATGAACCCATTTAATTATTTATTTAAAATGGGTTGTCAAGATGAGATAACTAAATTATCACATGGTTATCCCACCATGGTTATCCCCTATAATTTAACAACTTACATTACAACAAACAGTATCAAACCACAATGTTCCTGTGCTCAAACTCAACCTCATCGCCCGTAACCCCAATCCAGCAACATACGTGTACATGTATCCAAACGTTTCCATAAACCTAGAAATCCACGTGCTCAACCCTCCCCCACCCCCACCTAAAACACTACCCATCCCACCCACATACTGTACAATAAACATGAACTCTATGTCCCCTACCTCTAAATGTATGTAGGTGTACCCACCCACACAACCAGGGGTTCCCCACCTCCCTTCCTTAACCCTGGGGATCCATGCTCGAACTCCCCCAACCCAACCCTATTGTAGGCGTACACATACATTGTACACTGAATACACATCCCATCCACATACCCCAGGGCATGCAGGGGTTCCCCACCTCCCTTCCTTAACCCTGGGGATCCATGCTCGAACTCCCCCAACCCAACATAGCACAACTCAGCTCTACTCGTGTATATATGTATGTCACACCCACATTCATGAACTACATGTACTGTAGTACCCCAGGAATCACCCACCTATACATCAGTACACGTACTTTCCATATACCTGGGGACCAATGCTCAATCTTCCCCCACCCACCCAAAGCAGCCAGTGCAATCGAGGGTTATTATTAGTGGCTCAGGATATGTAGGTTGACATTGCCACATCATGGCTAGTCTGGATTCAAACATTGTAGATCAAACATAGTCTGTGAGCTGTCTCCAAGCATCAATTATCGGTGCAACCTGTCAGCCAAACAGGGCCACCATCTTACACCCTGAACTTGTGCCTTGACATTAAAGGAAAAGTAGGGCGTTGGCCATAGAGTAACTTTCCACTAAATTTCTCAAGACGGTAGGGCATTCTGGACCTAAAATATGTAAGTTTGTCTAAAGTACTCTGAACTGAAATGACGTCCTCGGAATGCTTATTATTTTATTTTTCAGTTTAGGTTTGGTTAAAAAAACAAATTGCTTTATTTTATGATTTTGGGAAAAGAATATCAGTATTGACATAACCTGTATAATTAAAATCACCACGCAAGGAAACCAGCCTTGCCCTCTCAACAAGGATTTTGTTTAAATTAATTTTTAACTTGTTCACGATAATTTGCATTATTTCCAAAACCATTGAACCCAATCAAGAAATGCAATCATACCAGTTATTTCATACCAAGTTCAGACACACCCCTATTTTGTTTCATTTAGGGAAATGAAACGCAACCCTATACACCTTGGCTCAAATAACGACAATTACAGTACATAGTACGTTTCATTTCTGATTGCCCCCACAAAAAAGGGCCTGTACATGTATCTTCGTTTATGAAATGGCAAAGGCACCAAGGCATTTTCTCCTTGCTAAAGGGCACCCTAGGAAATTGTAAATTTCTACTGGAGCGTTTTAGGGGCGCCAAGGCAGTGAGGGGGCACATGGAGGCAATCGCCTCTGTTGCCTCTGTGAAGTATCGAGCCTGAAAAGGTGTTGTAAAATGTAAGTTGTGGTTAAAGCCATTACACACTTTCGGAACAGAAAAAAAAAAAACTCAAAGATTTACAAATAACTTACAGGGTTTACAGAAGGTAATGGTAAAAGACTTCTCTTGAAATTATTATTCCATGAAATGCTTTACTTTTTGAGAAAACATTAAAACAATTATCAATTCTCGACTACGAGAATTACGGATTTATAGTAAACACATGTCATGACACGGCGAAACGTGCAAAAACAAGGTAATGTTTTTCTCAGATGACCGATTAAGCCTGAATTTTCACAGGTTTGTTATTTTATATATAAGTTGTGATACACCAAGTGTAGGCCTTTGGACAATACTGTTTACCGAAAGTGTCCAATGGCTTTAATGGAAGAATTCCTTAGTAAGGTGACTAAGCTACAAAGATGTTGAAATCAAAGGAAACAATCAAAGTGAAAGAAAAGATTTTATACTGCGACAGTGACACAAAATGAAAACAAAACTGTCATAACCATTTATTCCAGCTGATGACTTGATCAGAGCATTGAACTCAGGATTCAACGGAGAGGCGTGAGAAAGTTGACTTTGTAACCAACTTGTTTTATTATTTTTGGAACAAACAAGGTATGCGTGTCAAGGAAGTTACGCATGTAAATTATGCAAATTGTAGTTAACACATGTTTTTAAAATACACATGTGGTAGTTTCACTTTCCTTGAATGAAACTGATATCAGTGTAAAGAGGTGGGTCCAATTCACTGGTACAGTATTATCATTTAAAACAAATTAAAATTTAGGGGCCGTTAAGAATAGTCATGGTTAAAGCCATTATACACTTTCGGTACAGGGAAAAAAATTAAAGTTCACAGATTTACAAATAACTTACAGGGTTTACAGAAGGTAATGGTGAAAGACTTATCTTGAAATACTATTCCATGAAATGCTTTACTTTTTGAGAAAACGTTAAAACAATATCAATTCTCGATAGCGAGAATTACGGATTTATTTTAAACACATGTCATGACACGGTGAAACGTGGGGAAACAAGGGTGGGTTTCCCGTTATTTTCTCCAGACTTCGATGACCGATTGAGCCTAAATTTTCACAGGTTTGTTATTTTATAAATAAGTTAAAGTACACGAAGTGTGGGCCTTGGACATTACTGTTTACCAAAAGTGTCCAATGGCTTTAAAAATATTATTTTTTCCCTCTGGAAATCGTGGATGGGTGGGTCAAAAGAAATAATAACTGACAATCCAAATTAAATTTTTACTTGAAAAGAAACTAATTTGTAAAAGAAGAAGAAAAAATACCCAGCTGGCCAAGATCGTCAATTTCATTTATGATTAAGCTACAAAGTTGTTTATTAAGCCAGGAAAAGCCGTCGGTTGGAGACCATTGATTTTGATCTAAATTTATGTATCTGGTTCGTTTGATGCATTACTTTGTTCTTCAGTACAGAAAATAATATGAAGCCATTCAATGTTTGAAAAACTAAATTTGGGGTGGATACATTGTGTAGGTGGGCCAACAATTTGTACCACTGACTATTCTGAATCTGGCCCCTAACTCTTATTTTAAGTTCCGGTACAGCCATCTAGTTTTTCTCATAGAAGCTGTGGCATCTCCTAGTTGGTTGCTCGGAGATCTTGTTCATCAGAACCATAGAAAGATTGGTTTCTTTTCATTGAAACGTCTGCAGAATAAGGGCGAGTCACAGCTCCACAGATGTATCTTTAAGTTCATCACTTGAAGGTGCTTCATCATCGGCCCCAAAGAGACGAGACTTTAGCAGGATTACCTCTCCAACCACAAGACGTCTCCCTCCCTGATGCTATCCCCATCACCTGCTTCTCAAAGTGACTTCTTATTAGGGGTTAACGGATCTAGGCGTGGCCCTCATATATCTTGTGAGAGGACGGCTCCGGGTGCTGGACTGACATCAAGAACCAAGAGAGATCATGACCTCCCTGCAGGAGTCCAAAAGGTTGAGAACAAGGCCTAGTGTTTTCAGTGCAGCGGTTCACTGACCTGCTGATCGTGTACAGTCGGCTCTTGTTATTAAAGAACACTGTTAAGGAGAGTCTCTGCTTACAGACCTTTATCACAGTGTAGCCATCTTGATACTCCATTCCAACTCATTGTAACCAAACTGAAGCTGGACAAAATTATAGTCTGGTGCCATGTTTGCCTAATGAATGTTATCATTCATTACTGTTAGTTATGGAAACAGGGAACATGACCAAGATGGTGACAGGGAGATAAAGGTATATAAAAGCATACTATGAAGTTCTGAATCTTATTTCTGCTTATGTGTTTCTTTGTTTTGCTGTCTTTTTAAACAGTTATAAAGAGGTAATTTGGCCAGTCCCAGCGACCTTGTGAAAAGGAGGGTTGAGTGTACATCCAATCAAACTCAATCAGCTACAGTCAAAGCTGCAGTGTTGAGGAAAAACCCTGTTTTGTGTAAAGCTATCAATTTGTACAATGTTCAAAAACATTGTATCTCCTACAATTGACAATAGCATCACGTATCTTACATTGTACAACATATACAGTAGTACTCAATACAATGACCCGGAGTAGGCAGCTCTGATAGGGGAGAACGCTGACAGTAACAATGTACAACATGCGTGTACATAGTTCTCTGTGAAATCTGATCCTGAACTACACGAACACAGTTCATTACATTGTAAACACTGTTCACTACATTGTAATGTACTTTATACATGAAGTGTACAATGGGATACTTTGGAGCGCTACATGTAGGTGGCAGCAGACTTACCAGGTACATAGACCTTATCGCAAATAACAATGCGCAAGCGCAGACTGTTGAATGAGGTGCATTGTGGGATATATATGGATTAAATTTGGAAACCAGCTAGACCACAATGCACCTAATTCCAAGCTTTACGCGCACGCCCCGGTATTTGCGAAAAGGTCTATGTCCATTGTTTACGTAGTTCTGAGCATGCGCAGATAACCAAGAGCAATGGTTTTTACCTGGTGAGTATGCTGCCACGTAGCGTCCCCCCCCCCAAAAAAAAAAAAAAAAACATTGTAGGACTCTGTGGATTAGCTGAGATGTATACTACTTTAATAGAGACTCCAGAATGATAAATCAACTTCAATAAGTCATATCTGTATTGCGCACATCACTTCTAAGTCCCTAATGCACAATCTCCTAATATCAACAAGATGCAAATGTACAATGTATAAGGCCGTGTCCGAAACGGCGACTTCGGCTACAGCTACGGCTAGATCGCGCGCGTCTGCTATTCTTCAACACTGGTAGACGCGCTGATCTAGACGTAGCTGTAGCCGAAGTCGTCGTTTCGGACACGGCCTAACTACCCAATCACCACACCCTGCATTGTAACATCCTGGCAACTCCCACCAGGAAATGGCCTCAGTCCTCATTTAATAAAACCAAGGTGTGCTTGTTGCGTGCCCACTGCCCCACTCCTCAAAACGCACCCGAGGACACAATGGAAGAGGCTTGGGAAGAGTATTGGGGCTTGCACTATCAGTGCCAAACAAGGCAGGGCCAGCCAAGCCCCCCCCCCAAAAAAAAAAACATGTTTAGTGTCTTGCCTTTCTGAAAATAGAAAGGAGGAGTGCCTTTTCTTTTCTTTTTCAAAATGTTTTCTTTTCCAAAAATGGCCGCTCAATACATTAGAGACAACCAGCTGGGCAATTTTTCAGGGTTTTTTCCTTTTTCGACTGAGACCAATAAAATGTATACTTCTTTTTAATTTAAAAAAAGAAAAAAGAAAAAAAGAAAAAAAGGAGGCAGCCTCTAAAAAGGAAACGGGCGGGGTCGCTAAACATGTTTTTATTTTTATCGGGCCTATAAAATTAAAAGGGGCTTGACACTAGCCAGCCCCCACAATGTATAATGGCCATCTGATGGCATCTTAAAGATGCGCCGCGTTGATGAGTTGTTGAGGCGTATGGTTAATCCGCTCTCTAAGATCCACCCTTACCCATGGGACGGTGATTAAAAGCACTCCGGGAAGTGCTTGGTTAGCGACGACCGCGGAGGAATGGTCCTAGACCTATGATCAGTGACCGCGAGGGGAGCTCCTGGGGCTTTGTCTCCGCGATGCACAATCCCGTTTTCTCATGTGGGCCGTTTCCTACATTATTGTCGGCAGCGAAAATTTAATGCATGAATAGAATTGGGATGTTGATAATGTTTTGGAGTGGGTAACATGGGAGTTTAAAAAGATTAGCAACTGAAAACATTGGTTGAGGTTTTGTAGGATGTTAAATTACCGGCACTAACGTTTAATGCTGTTGATTTTTTAACATGGTGACAAAGTTGACATAGACAACACTTTCAAAATGTATGAGTAATAATTTTTTTATGAACAGACATGCCTTATTAAGTACCCGTAGGCGACAAAGTCATTTATCAAAGACCAGTGGCAGCACTGTATGACCCGACATACATTCGTTAAACAACCAACCCGTGAAAAGATAACTAAGTCCCAAGAAAATTTAAATAGAAAAACAGTTTTGGACAAGCAAGATCAGAAGTACATGTATTACTCATTTCTCCCAAAAACTATTTACATGTAAGCATTTCAGGCGAAAAAAAATTTCAATGGACGTTTTCCACCATGGACCCTCTAACATTGTAAGTTATGTTTACATTTTCAACCTAAAACACTGTTAAATGCATACCCTTTTATGCAAATAGACTGGTCCCCTCCCCTGTTTATCTTAAAATGGCCTCAACATCAGACTTCAACAGTTTCCTTGAGTAAGTTGTGACAGGCCTCTAATTGCATTGTAACTCACGGCACCCATAGCATTTTCGTTAACTTGCGCTTTTGCGTTGGTACTCTTTTCAGAGTCCCAATAAAAATTCACTTTTTTCCTACTTGTGCCCCTTTCTTGGAGAACAATTGCTATGCCCTTCGAGAGCCAAGTGCAAGGCCTGTTATATTATACTGCACACGAACATCATTAGGGCCTGAACATCTCTTGCATGACCATGTGCTGTGGCATATTACACGTACATGTACATGTAGGCAAGGAGGAAGAAAAATACTGATGTAATAACAATAATAATAAAACAGTATTTATAGGTAGGCCAATATGCAGTGCACCGATAACGGTAACTATTATACTATACGGTAACTATTGTACGCGAAGTTATTTTCTTGAAAGATGTGTGCACGCAATTTGTGTCTAACCATCAAAAAGTCCGTATTGAATATGACGTCACCACTCAAGTCAAATACCTGCGTGTGCGTGATCGTGTGCCATACAAATAAACCGGGAATGCTACAATGTACATGCTGCGAGCTTCGATGATGTACCCGTTTAGACGCGCATACGGTCTGCCCTACAGTATGGCCTCTTTCATAGCAACGACGGGGTTATTCAATACGGTCTATTGGTCAAAAGGACTGTCCGACCATCGATTACTGTGAAGCCTGATGATGAAGGAAGATCCAATCCAAAGGCATGCAATACAGTCGTACACTGTGCTGGATAAGAAATGTGCCAATATAACCTTTTAAAATAAAAATGACATTGAGGAGATACAAAATACTTGTTACAAGGCTGCATTGATTGTGTGATAACAATTGATGCTGCATTTATTGTCAAGTAATTTATACCGAGTGACACCTGTCACCTTGATAATAAAACATCTCTTGTCCAGTACATTGGACATATATATGTACATTGTACAACTGTGTTCTGTTTACTGTACCTGTGTACAAGATCAGGAAGGAGTAAAATCTGAATATATCTAAATACAGTAGAGTTTGATACGTTGTCTATTTTAGGCCTAATTAATGGTGTAACAATTTAACTTGTGTACAACATGTAGAAGTGTATCGTACCCAACTGGAGAAAAAAAAACTGCCTGCTGAAGCTGCCAACATTTGGCAGCATTTGCAACATCTGCCAACATTTGCCAATATTTTACATCTCGTTGCTATGCAAGATTAAGCATCTTGCAACCAGAGAAAATTTGTACGAACAATCAGGGAGATATGAATAGATTTAGACTTGCACTAAAGTTCAACATACAAAAACAAAGGGGGGAAAGTTTCCAATCAGGACATGATAAGATTGGTTTATTCTCAGGTTTATTTTCTGCAGCATCACAGAGAATTGGCAGCTCTAGCTTGTGCTTACAACAATTGACAATTTACCGCACCCATTTTCAGATTGAAAAGTGTTTTGGGTGGGGTTTTTTAAGAATTGGAAAAGCAATTTTCTGCCTGCCAATCGAGCAGTTTGTCTTTTAAACACAACCAGCCTGTTTCCATTCCCATAGCACCAACCAACTAGGTCAAAATAAATGGAGTTGACAATCACTTGGGAGGGGTGGGGGCTGTTGAGCTACCAGAACATGGGAAGATTGGTTTATTTTGAGGGAACTTTCTGCAGCATCATATAGAGTTGGAAGCTCTAGCCTGCCAAAAGAGAACTGACAAATTATCGCACCTGTAATTCAGATTGAAAAGTGTTTTGGGGTGGGGCATTTAAAAGGCAATTTTCTTTACCAATCCATCAGATTGGTCTTTAAACACAACCAGCCTGTTTCCATTCCCATAGCACCAACAAACTAGGTCAAAATAAACTGAGTTGACAATCACTGGGGAGGGGGTTTGTTAATGCGATCAGGTAGTGACGATGCACAATTAAAGAAAGAGAAAAAACCTGCAGCGTCAGAACGCCAGGCTGCAGACACAAAGCAGGTGCCTGTTTCTCTCAAGAGCCACCTGTAGACAATCAATTAGGCCAGCATGTCAGCAGAAAATGCTGTTTAGCAAACTTCTGGTGAGCCATCATTCCATTAAGTTTACACTGTTGCGACTGGTGTCCCACTTGTTCTTTACTTAGCAAAGAAATTTGTCAATCTGCATTTTCTGCCTAATTTAAGCATACAGGCTTTATGAAGTTTGAATTAGACTAGTAAGCAGAAAAATACTACTTAGCAAAAATTGTTGAAATGAGTGGGGTTGCTACAGTGTTAACGCTATGGAAAGTCGATTGGTAACATGTTTTTGCTAAGCAAGATTTGTCTGTGCTTACCGGTAGTCAGTTTCTGTGCTGAAAGGGCTTATGATATTGGGCCATGCAGACAATTGCATTTAGGCGGGTAAAGCAGAATAGCTAAAGACAGGTACATGTTCACCTCCAAGTTTGCTCACACTTTACTATCCCTACTTGTGTATGGGTCCAATTGAATAAAACTGCTTACGGATACAGTGTAAGCAAACCTTTCTGCTTACTTCATGTATTAACTTATATAAAATATGTATACAACTACAGCAAAAGTGTTATGATTGGCCAGAGGTGGTCAGCTGACAAAGTCAGCTAGGGCCAATCATAATGGAAAGCTTAACATGTACATGAAGGACATTGCATTCTTGTCAAATGAAAATTGTTTTTTCCAATGAAATCACGGGGCCTGTAAGACCAGTGCTCAATGTCTTTCCGATAAAGACCGGGGACCAGTCTGATGGTCTGACACCCAGTAAGCAGCACCAATAACAACTGTCATCATTGTCAGAAACTGATTTAGTGGTCAACCAGTAATAATTAAGTTACCCATCTGTATTGAATTTTACTTATCTAAATCACATATCTCAAGGGACACCCATTCCAATACTAACAACTTAATTAAGGAAGGACAACCTACAATGTACATGTAGTTGACCTTATTATAAATACCCTGCTGTGAATTACTTGGACCATTGCTATCTCCACCTGGGACACTAAAGTGGATTCAGGTTCCATAATTCCAGCCTGAGTTTGATGATTAACAAAGAACTTGGCCCATCAACATAAAATTGTTAAAGGAGGAGAGGGGGAGGGTAACACTGGAACAGACCAGCCGTCAATTCACCAAACTCTTCCTAACTTAGGATTAATCTTAGGACTTAGGACGGGTTCAGTTCAATATCCAAATACGTAGGACGCATTGAACCCATCCTAAGTTAGGACGGGTTACTCGTCCTAACTCGAGTTAGGATTAATCCTAGTGTTCATGAAATCGGCCGCTGCATCCTCACTTCAGTGACCTATGTACGTAAATGTACATGTACAATGTACATCAGGATTCTTCTCATTTTTTTGACACAAAACTGTGGGGCATTCTGGACCCAAACAGGCATGTATGCTTCGTTTTTGAAAGAGCAAGGGCACTAAGGCATTTCCGCTGCCTCCGTGTTCTTGTTAGACCTGTTATTCCGAGAGCTACATGTAGCTTGACCCATCAAAACAAAGCCATTATGGGGGACTGGGGTGGAAGACCAGCATCCGCACTTCATGTGACCTACGACTGTCCCAAGTTTTTTTTTTTTTTAAACTGTTGGGCATTCAGGACCCAAATTTGATTATGTTTAGCCTAAAGTACGCTAAAATGAAAACAAAGTATTCAAGACGATTTCTATTTGGTGTTTTATCCTGGTTATAAAAGACCTACAATGTACTGTGCAATCTTGAACAATTTTTATTTTCTTCAAAAAAATTATATTTATTTTGTGTTTATTTTCTACTACATGTTACTGGTTATTGTTATTATCTTAGAATTGTGCAAAATTTGTGAGCATTGATGGTGAGCACACAATGATGAGCTCACCATTCAAACTTATAAAAATCCTAATTGGGTACACGTGTAGCCATGTTGTAGCCATGCAAACTTTTGATTTAGGCGCCATAGGGCCTACAATTTGTTTATATGATTGACTGATTAATTTATTGTTTTCTGTTTTATAAAACTCTTAAGGCCTAACATGAAAATTTGTATAACATTCAGTGAATTATGAACACGATATCTCAAAAAGTAGAGGAGTCATGTAAATTATGTTTACTTTCCCCATGATCAATTTTGTATTGAAATGAAGTCTCAAAGCCATGAATCATTGACAATAAACAACATGTACTCCGGAAGGCATTACACATTTGTTATGTCGTTACTACACAATTGACAATAACCAGGGTAATACATAAGCCGTTAAGGTCATGTATCCAAAGTACAAGGTTCAATATTCCAAACACACCCAATCTAATCTAACCTCACGCTCACTGTAGTAGTGTATAACCAGTACATTGTTTGCCCTACATGTTTCTTAGTCAGCCCACGGACCCAAATCAATCAGAGAACGATTTTGTCCAGCATATTTGCATAGCAAAATATTTAGACTGAAAAGTTCTGTGCACACTGAAAGCTAATATTTTAAGTAGCAAATGATGATGTTTGAGGAGCAACTGATACATTTTGTCTAACATTTCCTCTACTTTACAAGGAAAATCATTCCCTGTCTATAGTCTGGCCAGTATAATGACGACTGTAAATATACATGTTTCTCAATCGGGCCACCGACTCAAATCAATAGTCTGGCCAACTGTGACCTGTAAAATGACGACATGTGCTCTGTGTTTCTCAGTCAGGCCACGGACCCAAATCAATAGTCTGGCCAACTGTGACCTGTATAATGACGACGTATGCCCTACCATGTTTCTCAGTCAGGCCACGGACCCTATTAGTATGTAGTCTTGCTCAGGAATGAACGTGCCTACTGTCAGGCCCCACCCAGAAGTATAAAATAGATCCCTAATCAGGTCAAGGTACTTTTTGATTAACAATACAAAATCTCCAAATATGATGAAATGGTTTATGATCCAGCGAGATGAAATTACAGTCAGCAGGCAATCAGGAAGCCCCCAATGGGCAGCCCTGGGGTCGATTTCATCTAAAGATGAGTTGTCAGTATTGCCAAAGTTATTTGTGCTGTGACATCACACTTTGCTAAGCAATGGGTAGACTGGTCCCTAAGACAGGTATTGGCTTTATGTGTATACGTGTATATTGTACACACTAATGTAAGATTTAACTGTGAATCTCCAGGACCATGAAGCCATGTGAAATGAATGGGAGGTCAAAGGTGATTATGAATATGGGCTTTAATAAAGAGATCTTTAATGACATAATTCACAAGCCTCTAAGTGTGACGTCAGATTGTCATGCTAAGCAAAAGTAGCCTTTTGGTAACACTGGGTAGCAGCAGATTTTGGAGTTTCTGTAACCGTTTTTTTCCGCGTCTTCCTTAAAGGGGGTGGCGAGGGGTAAGGGGGCAGCATATGTTCCTTACCTTGAGATATGAACCATGGTACTTTGTGATAAACGACGATTCACACTGACTGAGGACTGTTATCTCTTGCTGTATGTCCTCGATCTCGTCCTCGGCCTCTTCCAGGTCGATGATCTTGATGGCGACGATGCGCTTCGTCCGGTTGTCGATCCCCTTGAAGACCTCACCGAAAGAGCCCTTGCCGATGCGGTCAAGCTTGGCAAACAGTTGCTCCGGATCTGCCTTCATGTTCTGCAAGAAGACATAAAGTAAGATTGGTTTAATATTTGGTTTTACCAGGTCCGTACGCTTCGTTTTTGAAAGGCAAGGGCACCAAGGCATTTTTTCCTAAAGGGCACCCTATGATGAGTGACATTGTATCGAAGTTGGTAACTTTACTCTGTTGGAAGCATAATTTTGTTGTGCTTTTAGCTACATGTACCTTCTAAAGCAGCTCTGTATGAAAAGAGCTGCTGATGCGGCAGAAGTAGCTAAACATAATATATTGTGCTCACCCTTCTACCATGCACCAATTGAGACAGGTACCCTGCATATTTTTGCTTAGCAGAAAATTGCTTGGCAAATTATTGCCGACTGTTTTTTTTTTATTGCAGCCCTCATCATACATAGAGTGTAGTCAGCCACAACATAAAAACAAGTTCACTTTCACTTTAAATAATTACAAGCTTAAATGCATCAATTGGATACAATATTAAAAGTACATTTTCCCTTGAAATACAACCAGACATCAGGTTGACTGCATGTCCACAAGGTTGTGGGACACATTCAGCTGTTCATTAGTCAGTAATCTCTAACTACACAGCCTTTACTCCCAACTCATCAATCACACAGTTAGGGGTGTGTGTCCCCCCCCCCCCCCCTTCCCAAGAGTACACCATCTCCACGCAAAATGTCCCCCAACAAAACTGTAACCCCCTCATAACAGTGTTACATTTAACAGGCTCATTGATCGATGGATTTGCTACCAATATTTGGCTTGCAGCTCCTTGAGTGCGCCATGAGTGCACCACCTGACTCCCTCAACTGGTTATGAGATGTAGACACTGGTAACCACAACTGGCAAGGTCTCTTCCTATCGGCTTGGGAAGGGGGTAGACTATATCAAAAGTTGGTCAACTGAAAACAGCATATGGGTCCCCTGGGGGTTCCCACTTAGAGGCGTGACCCTGGGGTGACCTTTGAGGGGCTAGGACCCTGGTTTTTTTACCTTTTTGTGGTTTAGTAGCACGGGTAGCCTTGGGAGAGAGCCATTGTGGATCCATCATTGATTTTTTAAATATGTAATGTAATAAGCAGGCTCTGTTAAGGTTTTACAGGCATGGTCCTTAAGACTTGCTGTTAATTTAAAAAACACATCCCAAAATTTGTACATTATGTACAACGTCTGCACTGGGCCTCGAAATAACCCATGGCACTTGGAATTGCAACTGTTCCAATACAAATTTACATTTTCCTTTATGGCACGCTCCTTACCAGAGGAAAATTGCTGTGCCCCTGATACAAATGCGCACACAATCCCTTGAACAAAACATCAACCTTTTTTCACTGCTTTTTCCTGAACAAGGCTTGACCAACAAATCTGATGAAACTTTCACACAGTGGATGTACAATGTTACACTGTACGATGCATTTATTGAGACAAGACAATGGGATATAATTTTCCTCAATTCCTAGAAATATTACAACTTTCAAACTCAGAGATGACCCCTGACTAACCCGTACAAGAAATGTTCATTTTCAGCCGGCCCAAAAGACAACAGACACGGATTCATCACAAGACATAATAAGAAGACAAAACTGTGGTTGTGCAGTCAGTAGACTTCCTTTTCAGACAGAACTTGTCCTTCCTCCCAATCCTCCAGTCATCTCAATAATAAATCCATGACTGGTACCACTCCGATTAAACCCTCGAGGGACTGGGGGGAATTAAGGCAAGTCTAACCGCTGTTTCACTCAGACCTGTCCACAGACCATACAAAGTTTAGCCCCTTTGTAAAAAAAAAAAAAAAAAGAGAGAGAAATGTTTCCCTTAGACAAGGGCGGTCTAGGTGGGGTCTGGGGAAGGGTAGGGGAAAAATTGGGCAGAGTTTCCGGCTCACTTTGCCAGTAGAATGGGCGATTAGGCTCGTTTCCTCCAATTGGGCTGATAAGAGTTTGTCAAGCGAGGGCAGGCTTGATGTGATTATAGTTTGGTGCTCAAAATTGGTCTCGTTTATAACTAAATCAGGGCGTGTGTTGTTAGTAGTTGGTGAGGTCTTGGCTTTAACCGATACGAGGCCAAACAGATTGTTTGAAAAATTGAGTTAATCCATTGATTAACCCGTAAAGTGAAAATAATTGTAATTGGCAACTTTTATACTGAGGTCTCTAAATCAAATTCGTGGAAAATTACTTCTTTCCTCGAAAACTACATTACTTCAGAGGGAGCCGTTTCTCACAATGTTTTAAACTATCCACAGCTCTCCATTGCTTGTTACCAAGTAAGGTTACATGTATGCTAATTATTACTATGAGTAATTATGAACAGTGTCCACTGACTTTCAATACAAAGGATGATAAAAACATTAACAATGTACAGTAAGCTGTCTGCACACTTGATGCAAATTTGATATGATCAGTTTCAGAACTGAAAATTCATTTTCGAGTAGGCAAGGCCAATTTCCATTTTGCAAAGGACACTTTGCTTGGAAAACAAGATCTTGAAGTCTATGGGGAACTTTCAAATGGGCATCAAGGCCATGACCAGGGGCAACGCAGCCTCCATATAATTACAGGCCCTGATTTCATAGCTATTTAAGCACAAACTATTGCTTTAAAACAATTTTCTGCTAAGCAGAAATGGGCAGGATACCAGTTACAAATTGTACTAATGACATGTAAGTTTGGCTGGTAACCTTATTCTGGTAAGCATAATTTTGTTATAGCCTACATGTAGCTACTCTAATTTCTTTTAACAGCTCTATGATATTGGGCCCTGCCCCATTTTTTCCTCTTCTAATCTTGGATATTGCCCAAACCGTCTGCCCCTCCTGCCACCTGTAGCGGTTTTGTCCGCACTTGCACTTCCTCTTCCAAGTACAAGACGCTGTACATTAAGGAACCGTCACTAATTGAGGGTTCTGGTTTCAATGAAGTAATGACTAAGTGTTAACATATGACTGATTAACAGTCAATACCATCCAAGTCACGTTTAGAGAACAATACGCCTCAAACATGTGTGCGTATCATGTACGTCAGCAGGATCTGGGCCCAACTAAGCAGAAAATACTGCTTGACAATATTTCTTTGAAACTTTTTCTATTAAGTAATCCTTTTCTGTGCTTAGCAAGTTTGTGCGCTTACAGGTTTTAAGAAATTGGGCCTTTATTGAAGAGGAGGGGAGTCAAGAATGGAAAGAGGGTCAGGCGTTAGGAAGGGGTCCGGGGGAAGGGGAAGGGCACTGGGGAAGGGGGACTAGGGACAGGGGGGGCTAGGGACAGGGGGCTGAGGTGAGGAAGGAGGACTGGGGACAGGGGCTGTGGAAGGGGGCTGAGGAAGGGGACTGAGGGGTTGGGCAAGCTGGGAAGCTCAGGTCAAGGTAAAGGGAGAAACAGGAACAGTGATCGGAAAAAGAACTAACTCAACTATTACAACACAACTGTTTCATGGCATGCTGTGTCACCATTGAAAAATTCAAGTACATAATTTAAACAAAAGAAGTCAAAAGCTAAAGAAATTTAACTGCCTTAAATCATTTGAGGTACACAGAGGTGGCTTAAATGTACAGTAAAGGTACAATGATAAAACGTGTGCAGGAACTTTTGATAACCTTCATGTTCTAGGTACATGAAAATAATGCAGTCCAAGACCACAAAGACAAGGCACTGGTCAAGTTGTTGGTTGCTAACTAACTGTACTGTACATATAATGTCAGTCACATACAATGTACAAAAAGTACCTATTAAACAAATTACAGACATGATGAACAATTACAATTTATGTACTAACTTTATGAAGAACTGTTCAGTATCAGAGACAATATATTGAAAATTACCGTAAACAAAACAATTGTGTCCTTAGCAGAATCAATCATGCAAACAACAAGTACCTGATAGCTGTCCACACCTTCATCCAGCGGTTGCCCCTTCCCCGGGCTATCACAGATCCTCTCAAGCCCTCTAAGAAGGCTGTTCCACGAGTCAAGATGGCTACGAATCCCCTCTATGAAAGAGCTACGTAAACCTGGCCCTCCGACAACTATCTTCTGCCACATTTCCATGATGGCAAAGGGGGGTTCAGATCTCGCAGATACTTTCCACGGATCTAGTTCTTGGTTTAAACAAGACAGATGTTCTCAAGACAACGTTTTATGACTCCAAGTCCAAGTGGTGGGAAGGGTGATTATAGTGCTCAGAGCTGATCACGATTGCGCAGAATACTTCAGTTCGATCGAAGATGTAGTCGTCAGCCTCAACGACAAACAGACAGACAGGGCGTAATGTTCGTCACATTAATTTTTCTTACAAGAACACATCTAAAGAAGATGTCTCTTCTCATCTTAATCTACTCGCCAAGTAATTTTCCAGATCAATAGTCTCCGCGGTTCACTGCCCCTGGCAACAAGAGTTCCTCCGGATCATATTTAACGAGGAATGTGCTGCTGAAAAAAATTAACTGGCGCCGAAGATCTTACCATTTTTCCAGTGGTTGGTAAATCAGCTAATGAAAAGATACTAGGAATTGTGGCTTTAAAAAAAATTATTTGTCTTCTCTTTTGCTAAGGTGTTTTGTGTTTGTTGCTAGCTCACCCTGATCGTCACAAAGGTTTCGTGTTTACCGATGACTTAAGGCAAAAAAGAGCAAAACGTGAACACTTAAAAACTCTGTACCCAAACACAAATTGCTGCGACGATGCCAAATGGAAACTTGTCCTAGTCATCACCTCGCTGACAATGCCAAGACTGTAAGTGTCAATGATGAGCTAACACAAAAGTAAGTCACTCTCTCTCTCTCTCTGAAGTCAGCCTCAAGAGCTCGGCAGAATTATGACGATGGTCTCCGTTCCTCTCCCAAGGAGGGGGGCAACAGGAAGCACTGAATAATGAAATCCTTTTGACCAGGGCCTACTGGCTTAAGAGGAAGCAGTGACTCGCACATGGGCGGTGTTTTTTTTTTTTTCCCGCTGAAAAAAATAAAGCTGTCCCTGGGCTGCGCCGACTTGTGACGCGCTTTGCACAGGGCAACCGCTGCGGTTGGTGGACATGGGACATACACACTGGGGAGAGTTGGCAGTTAAAGAGCAGCAGCGGGGACAATGATGATTAGGGCGATGGCAATAGGTAAGCTTCCTTTATCGCCCGTAGTTGGAGTGACAGGCTGGGGTAATGATGTGGACAGTGACAGGGGACAGCAACTGTTGGTGTTTGTATTTATATCTTGGTATTTGTGTAGGCCTACACTGTATATAAACCATTATTGTGCCAGGAACATGTGCATCAGGGGATTGTACAGTTAGCATTTCAAAACTGAGTTCAAAAGAAGTAGAGTTCAAACTTAAGGCTAAATACAGAGAATGAGAGTAACTTGCTCTGTCAGTGTGGATTTCATTTGAAAAATTGAGTTATGTACTCCTAAAATCCATGTACTCCTAAAGTGAAAATACTTAAGTACCAAGCACAAGGCAGTGGACACTATTGGTAATTACTCAAAAACATTATTAGCACTAAACCTTTCTTGGTAACGAGTAATGGGGATAGGTTGATAGTATAAAACATTGTGAGAAACTGCTCCCTCTAAAGTAATGTAGTTTTCGAGAAAGAAGTAATTTGATTTCGAGACCTCAGATTTAGAATTTGAGGTCTCAAAATCAAGCATCTGAAAGAACACAATTCCGTGTGACAAGGGTGTTTTTCTTTCATTATTATCTTGCAACGTCGATGACCGATTTAGCTCATATCTTCACAGGTTTGTTATTTTATGCATATGTTGAGAAACAGCAAGTGAGAAGACTGGTCTTTGACAATTACCAATAGTGTCTAATGTGTTGAGTTATAATGTAAGCTACAGAAACTAAGTAATTTTTTTTCTGTAAGTGTGGATTTCGTTGACAATCACCATTGTCCCCGCTGTTGCTCTTTAACCGCACGACATGACAAGTGGTATGAAACGAGACCAAGTGAACGTTCTGTACCCATGCACAGGCCTATAAATATTGCATTGTAGAGACATTGGAGGCCATGCCCTCTGTTGCCCTGATCTTGGCCTTGATGCCCCTTCAAAAGTATTCCATGAGTGGTTTTTACAGTGGAATTCCCCTTTGCAGTATGAGACTGGTATCGACCTCTTAAGGATAGAATCCTAGGCTTGTATGTATTGGCCTACTTAAGAACTGCACATCAGCACATTTCTGTATAGCGCCTAAAGGGCACAAAAGCTATGTAGGACATTACAAGAGCCGTCTTACTGTACTGAACAAAATTATGCAGACATGTTGTTGCATACTATGGAGATAAATTTTACTACTGTTCTAATGGGTTTCAACTAAAATTTTGCAGACCACTTAAAACGCAAATACTAAACAAGGTCTTCTAATTACTGTGCATGTACATGTGTGTAACATTCTAAGATGCATAATTAATTACACACAACATACATTTTTACACACAGTGTACACATACACGTATGTACTTGGCACCAGTGGCAATTGTACTGGACGATATGACTTGACTGCGGAACTACAACACAATGTATGGCTACACATTGCACCTTTCAACTAAATTAAATTATCTATCTTAGAACCATAATTTGCATTTCACAGCAAACGGTTTATAATGCTTTCCAAAGACCAACTCGACCAATCCAAGGCAACATGTTCCTTTAACCCTACGCAAGCATAATAAGTCTACACTTTCATGACTGATGCCCACACAGTATCAGTGTACTTCAGTTTCTGTACATGAAGTGGTCCTTACACATTAAACATGAATGTACGTTGTATAGCTGTGAATAATTAACACTTTGTACACCCTTAAAGGCAATGGAAACTATTGGTAATTGTCAAAGACTAGCCTTCACAGTTGGTGTTTCTCAACATATGAATAAAATAACAAACCTGTGAAAATTTGAGCTCAATCGGTCATCGAAGTTGCGAGAAAATAATGAAAGAAAAAACACCCTTGTCACACGAAGTTGTGTGCGTTTAGATGGTTGATTTCGAGACCTCGAAGTTCTAAATCTGAGGTCTCAAAACCAAATTCGTGGAAAATTACTTCTTTCTCGAAAACTATGGCACTTCAGAGGGAGCCGTTTCTCACAAAGTTTTATACCATCAACCTCTTCCCATTACTCGTCACCAAGAAAGGTTTTATGCTAATAATTATTTTGAGTAATTACCAATAGTGTCCACTGCCTTTAAAACAAGATCCATCCCTTGGCAAACACTCAACCAGTGATAGCATAAACGGAACTAATGCGTTTGTATGGTATCAGTTTGTAATAAGGAAGTTGTAAGGCTCTGAAATAATCCAATAAGAACTTTAGACCGCATACCAGAGCTATAGTGCGTATGTTTGGGCGTCAACAAAATGTGTGTTTGGGCGTCAACAAAATAAAGACCTACTTTATCTTCATAAATTTTGACCTCAGGGGGTAAGGGGGACACTGTGGTTGCGAGTTTTAAATTTATGTAAAATCACATCATTACAAAATGTTTTGTATACATACATACAGGGCCTACTACGAATAAAATATTCACTATTTTGAGCACTGATGCTAGTAAACTCTGATAAGTTCAGAGTAGTCATTTTTGATGTGATGCCCTTTTGACCATTTTTAGTATGGAAAATGCGCAGTATAACTATATTACTAGATTTGTTTAGGTTTTGGGGTTACTCCGACTGAATGTTAAAATTACTGGACTCTTGCTCACGGACCGAGGACACCAAAACCAACTTGATTAATAAATTTTGATCACAGCAATTTATACAAAGAACAAGCAAACAAATCTCTCAACAAACCTCAGGCCTCAAATTTCCCGATTTTTAGGGCAAGGCCACTTTGGCCTTGAATTTGTCAAATTTTGAAAGGGCACCAAGGCCATGGGGTAGGGCACCAAGGCCAACTTAAAATTTCAAAAAGGGCATCAAGGCCATAAAAAATAAAGATCATGAAACAATTTCTGTTCAGGTCCATGAAGGCTATTTTAATGAACCATTTCATTACTTTTGCTTTCCTTTAACAAAAAAACATCAAGTATTTTTAAATGTATTTAATTTTATTGATTAATGGGAAGTAAAAGTATGCATCCATTTTTTGTTGCGATGGCCAGACGTAAACAATGAACTGTCACTTAACTGTGTGCAGCGGAGATTTTGTTGCGACGGCCGGACGTAAACAATAAGCTGTCACTTGACTGTGTGCAGAGCGGAGATTTATTCAACGGACATACATGTACATGTACCATACATGTACATGTACCTTTCATGTACATGTACATGATGCGTGGTTTACGTAACATGGCCCACGTGCACAAACATGTACGACTACCAGTGAACAAGCACAATACCAGTGGAATAGGCGGACGCCCAACCTCGAATGGAACCGAAATTGTGATTAGCTGGTACCCATCATGGACAACCTTGCGTGGGTACGCGTGTTGCAAGATGAGTACCAGTGCGATTGTTCTCAAATGGTCGTTGCAAGTACATCCGGCCCGTGTATAAACTTCGAGTACACAATGTCTATCGTTCGTTCTGCATCGTGCACACACACATGCACTGCATGGATATGCTGCCGTCCGTTTAAATTCCGTGTGATGAGCATTCAACCGACCGCGCTCTGTGTGCGTGTATTAATATAGAATGTACATGTAAGTGTTTGATTTTATGTGCACGCAGACGGATGGTGGTGTATCAAAACATAAATTTGATCTCAAAAAGGGCACGGCGGCCATCGGAGAAAAAGGGCACGGCCGCGAAAATGTCCGATTTTCTCGGGGCACCACGGCCAGTAAGCAGGGCACCGGCGGCCATGGCCGTCGTGGCCGCCGGGAAATTTGAGGCCTGAAACCTGAAACTTTTGTCAATGTTTTAGTAAAATGCCACTACTGAATCTGATGAAACTTTCACAGGTTGGTTGTGTGACCCCTTTCCGAAAACCTGAGTCGCTGATGGAAATTGACTTTTCCATAAATCAGCGATGTCAAATTTATCCTAAATGACAATGTACTTACCAAGCTGCCATATACTGTTGGACCTGGTAGGATATGCAATATCAGCTTCTTCTTTTTAAAGAGTCGCATAATTAAATTCCCGTCTGAATGTTTCCGCTGTCAAATGTTTTTACTTGAGAGGAAAAAAACTGTCGCTTCCTTTGGAGAAGACCATCATGAATAACATTTTCGACTGACACAAGAGTCGGTGGTTGTCTCTGTAAATTCCCTCCAGCCAAACAAAAATAACTGGTGTGGTAGATGTGAGCTTAACAAGTGTTGAATAGTTCACTGGATTTAATTTAAAATTCACGGACGAGTCAGATTATCAAAATTGTCAGAGAGACATTCTTAGAATGTACTTGTAATGCAAACAAGAATGCTGGGTTGCTTTTACAGTCACTGTAGTCAGTGTACATCTTGTTTACACTCCACAAAAACCACAACAATTTTGAGGATTTTTAGCTGCATTTATTTTTACAGAGGAGGTTGGACCAAAAACACAGTCCTCAAAATTAATATTTTCCAAACATTTCTTTTAAAGTCACACAAAAACAAAAACAAAATTTCTTTAAACAAAATTATCAACGCTGTAGAGTAGCTACATGTAGCTCCAGCTGTTCATCAAAAATTATTCCAGAACCAAAGGTGTGTAGACCGGACTGCTAAGAACATTTCAGTCTTTCTGTGAAATTTCCGAAAGATGCTCTGACACACCCGCAAAAGATGAACAACGTTTAAACGAGAATAGCTTGTTCCATCAGAAGCCATTGCTTAGCAACACACACACAGCGCGACCTTGACGAGAGCAGGCAAACCAGCCAACACCCAAACACGGATGTTTTCAAAAGGCCGACATGGTGTACCAAAGTTCATCACGTACAATGGAGGTCAACAAATGAGTTTATAATTAGTGCACTGGTAGTCATACTAGAGGCATCATCTACTATAAGCAGCCCACTATATATGTACTTATGTAGGCAATCACAATTGAATAAACTGTTGAAAGCTGTAGAAATCCATCGGATGATCGTTTTAACTTCTTGGGTTATTTTTTAATCATTTTGGCAACCAATTTTTTAAAATTAGCAGAAGACAAGATACTATAATGAAGAAAACAAATTACAATTATTTTGAAACAAAAAAACAGTACAGGGATAAGATTGGACAGATGTGAAAATTCCTAATATAGGGATACTTCTAGACCCAGGACCTTAAAGGATTTGGGTACTTTTTCAACATGTCCATAGATTTACATTAAACTTACAGGGTTTGAAGATAATGATAGTGGAAAGCTTCCCTTAAAATATTACTTTACTGAGGTGCTGTAGTTTTTGAGAAATGAGTAGTACAATGTCATGAAAATACGTTTGTAAATGATTAAAATAAATTTCATGACATTGTTTTACTCATTTCTCAAAAACTACAGCACCTCAGCACGTAATATTTTAAGGGAAGTTTTCTACTATCATTATCTTCAAGCTGTGTAAGTTTAATGTAAATCTGTGGACATTGTGTTTTTAGTCAGAATACAAAAGTTACATAGACCCTTTAACAGATGCTACATTTCAGGCGGTTTAAATGTGCAACACCTGCACCAGAAATACAAAACTGTACATGTCAGGTTTGGACACATTGGGTACTATTTCTTTTTTTTTTTTTCTGGATTGCAAGCTACTGAAATAAAAGGAGGTTTTGGGATAATACTGAGGAGAAAAAAACATGACAAATCACACAACTGACAGTCATTATCATTGTTGTTTAGTTTTTAATTGAATTTCAGTGAATGCAACTTCCACAGCTAGAACGTTTTACCAAAAATATCTAAAGAATTTTTCAGAACTGTGAGACCAGGATTCAAACGAGAGATTACGTATGCTGGATAAATAAAGCTTGACTAATCATGTGTTGACATTTCCTTGAAAACCTCCTAACAAATATACCAGTAGAGGTATAAAGTCCATTAATCAGGACAATACCACTCATAACAGGAACTTACGTACAACCTCAATTTGATTAAAATGAGGGGTGTTTGGATTTCTTTCGCCCACTTTGGTCAAGTTGTTGTTTCTGAATGAAAGATTTAAATATTTTTAAGTTACATAACCGATACTCGGTATAACGTATGGAAATGCACTGTAGATGTAGGTGCACATGTACCTAGTACACTGTACATGCTCATGTACTAGAATTAATGTTAACAAACTTGCACATTTGGACAGTGACACATAATTCACAATTTCAATAAATTATAAATAACGATTCCAGCCATTTCACAAGCTTTCAAATCAATAGAGTAACTTTGTACCCGAATATTCCCAGCAGCCTGGCCCCTAAAAGCCAAACAGGTGCATTTACTTTATCTGCAAACGATATCTACAATGTACACATTAAAAGGGTGTATGAAAGTCAACATGTATGAACGTTCTACCCATGTAAAATGTACATACATGTAGGTACACCTCTCACTGCACTCTATTACAAACAACAGGTACACACCTAGCCCGGGTGACTCATCTAACCCACACCCCGCCCAGAGTTATACCCTGGACCCAATGGGCTCAATTCAGAAGAGGAAATCACATTGGCGATTTGCTTTCAACGAACCCCCAATTGTTACCCACCTGTATACTTAATATGATACTAATAATGTAGTAATACTGGTAGACAAAATCTAATGTCTGGCTGGTTCAATAAAACTATGGACGTCTGTCAAATTTAAACAGTAATATTGCATGCCAGGGTTCAGCACTGGTTACATTGACTGTCACATGGCACATTAGTAATGGTTGAATGTTAAAGGTATAATGGGCATCTACATGTACGTCATTGGTTTGTTGGGAGAGAAAAATCACACCGTTTAAATGTAGTTTCCACAAAACTCACCATCCGAACAACGTGTGAAGTTCTGGGTGATCACAATAGATGATCAAGTACATGTATTAGTGGGGAAAATAAGAAACAAGACCTATTTTTGTGTAAATTGTTCGAGGATGCAGTGGAATACAGGCCTTTATGTTTTCGTTTTTGAAAGGGCAAGGGCACCAAGGCATTTTCTCCTTGCAAAAGGGCACCCACAATATGTACATCATTGGTTTGTTGGGACAGAAAACTCCTACTGTTTAATTTTACAAAACTCACCATCCGACCATGGAGGAATAAATTAATCCATGATCTGACCAAACAGGTGATTGGGTGATCAAGTTTTAGTGTGAAAAAATAAGATAAAAATTACTTTTTGTCGGAGGCCTTATCCATAATCCTTCATGGATGCAATTGCCCCCCCCCCCCCAATGCCCCTTGCATTTTCCTAAGAAATGTGTACTTAGAAATGGACACGACACGTCCCTCATACAGACATGTATTAGAGGTGCACTTTACCAGTGTTTATGGCGGAAAAACTGCCTTGCCCTTACACATAATAAAGTACAAATGTAACAGGGCTACGGCAGGTTTGTGTTTTAACTTATTGTGGTTGCTGCAATCAAAACAAGTCATGTCTTCACATGCAAATATCACAAAATACAACGTTTCGGTGAATGATCTGTGAGCACTGGTATGGAATTAAATGTCTAAAAGCAACAAGACCTGCAGTGGGTTTATTTCCACAGTGTCCTTGAGAATCAGTGGTATTGTAAGCTTCCCTCCCCCCCCCACCCAATTTGTATGAACTATTATTTATGACTTGTAACAGACTCCAGAAAGGGAAAGGCCAGTTGTGCACCCATTGTTCACCCAAGTAAAGTGCTATACAAAAGTACTTGTAGGTGAAGTACAAGGTCAGAATAGGTTTTAATTTACAGTTGAGCCAAGCCTCAAAATAAACTTTCAATGCACTTAGACAGTGCATGTAGGTCCTACACAAACTTGTAGGTCCTACCATAGAGCAATAAACTAGTTTATTGCTCCATGGTCCTACACAAACTCTTAGGCCTACATGTTTATGTGTGTAGGCAGCTGTGTGTAGGCCTTCTAAATGTAGAGTACTTGGTACGTAGGGTACAGCGTACATGATGTATATGTACGCCAATTGTTATCATTATCAATAGAGTTTTACTTGCATTTGAAATTCTGAAGTACAGATAACAGAGTTTAGGAAATGCACTATGTTTATAGTGTCTTTATCAGTTATAACTCATTTCACTTTAAAACAAGGAGGAAGTGTGATTATAAATGTATATTTGACTTGCAGCTTAAACTTGACATGGAAATCGCATAAAACAGTTTATTGTTTTTTTATGTTATATGGATGAGCACTGCCAGCAACTATCACAAAATTAAAGGTACACTGCTAAATGATAGTTAAGGTCAAAAAGCATCACTGTGTGAAAGATTACTGGCTTTACAAAGTTAATATTAAGAAACATTTTTTTGCTGTGAAATTTCTCTCTGAAATAAAGCCAATTTTTTTTAAATGCAATCGGTTGATTTTGGTTTGGTACTACAGAAATAAAGGACAATGACGATAAGTAAATATGCATAAATTGTTTTCAGTCTCTTGACGACTCACACAAGGAGTTGAGCCCAAATTATTAGTACAATGTAAGACCCCTTCGTAATTTATATAAATTAAGAAAATGTTAAACAATTATGTGCAGGCTGAACCAACAGCAATTACATATTCAAACAATACACCTGGAAAACTAGTGGCCGAAGCGACGATCATATGCATAAATTATTTTCAGTCTCTTGACGACTCACACAATAATTGAGCCCCAATTATTGGTACAATGTAAGACCCCTTCGTAATTCATTATACATGTAGAATAAGAAAATGTTAAACAATTATGTGCAGGCTGAACCAACAGCAATTACATGTACTTCAAACAATACACCTGGAAAACTAGTGGCCGAAGCTTTAAACCCAAGTGTCATGCCGGTGGTATGGCAGGAGATCCCCCCCCCTCCCCCCAAGAGATTGTATCCCCTCAAGATTGTATCCCCCATACAGCGAATTATGTAAAAATGTCTTCCTCTTTTGAAACGACACTGTTACTTGGCCCATGAAGGAAGGCCTTTAGCCCGTGTTAATTAACCAAATGGTGGGAACATACCCCACCCAGTCACTGAGTCCAACCAGGGAGGTAGACCTCCATGGTCCAACTGACTGCGCTTAGGGTTTCCAAAATGCACCCCTTCTTCATATCTCAAAACAAGCACAAGTGTGTACGCATAATTTTGTTCCAAGATGAATAAAAAACCGGTATCAATCATGACGATTTCTTGTCAATTACCTGTGATGAAACGGTAGAAGCCGGACGTCCCATGGCGGAATGTTTTGACGGCTTCCCCATGGCCTCTCTCCCAACACCGAAAAGCGTTGACAAAAAATACTCCGATGACTGACTTCGCTTATTGTTTTCATGTATTTTCCATTATTGATAACACCTGGAGCATCCCCGCACAGCACACACTCACTCTACTATGTCATGTACAGGTATCTAGTCGTTCACAAATGGCTGCTACAACAAACCTGTGTGTACATGTAATGTACGTACGTGGATGTCAAATTTAATTGGAACACACTCCCTACATTATGTGCATCTCCGCTAGGGTAGGATCCCTCAAGTTAAGTGATTGCTGGCATTGTTGACTGGATCCGAAGAGCGGGTGGTTAAACCTTCCTCTATGGTTAAACAACTGATTGTCAAATCCACCTTAAATAAAAGTCCAACAAACCTGTCATAATCCAAAGAATGCTATTCCAACGATTGCAAACCACAGTATTTCTACACTCAGTTGTGTATAAATATAATCACAGGGTCACAGTGGTACACAAATGAACTATACTCTTCAAATAGCATGCATAGGCCACCACATGGATGTGACGACTAAATACGTGGTCTCACTGCATCACTGGTGGTAGAAAAAACCCAACACAACGCTTCCGAGAGTCACACCACTGCAAAAAAGTACAGTGTATAATACCTTGTACTAATACAGGCCCAGTGCATCACTGATAAGGCATGCACTGTGTTGAGAGTGTACAATACACCCCACTCGGTCCGGTTATACAGTTATACTTGCATGACAATAAAATTGGTTGGATAAGTACAATGCAATCCTCAGGGTCAGCAAACTGTCAGTGCATATTATACCCTCCCATAATACAATTCAGGCTACCATTGTGCAAGGTTTGCACTGTTAGCACTGGGAAATTCTACAAATATTACTGGGGGTGGATTACTTTTCAGTTTGTTGTTATTGTTAAAACACAACAGTGCACAGAGCTTTTACTAAAAGGCACTTGACACTTTTTTGGGGCATTTATTCAAACTAACTTACTCGGTAATGAGCAATGGAGAGCAGTTGATTGTGAGAAACATTGTGAGAAACTGCTCCCTCTGAAGTAAAGTAGTTTTTAGGGTAGGGGTCAATTTTCACTCATTGTTTAGGGTTCAGGCCTGAAGCCTTTTTAGGAATCTGAAAGCAAACATGTTGTGCAACATAAGTGTTTCAAAAACCTAACCTACATTGTATACCTAGTTTTCAATATGTTTGAGGATGGGTGATTAACTTTACGTACCAAATGAGCATAGTTTGGTGAGTTGAGTTCATATGAAAAGGGGTTCTGCTCTTTTTGTTAAAATGGCTGTGACAAAAAGCTGCAGTTGCGTAAAAAATTGTATAAATTTGTGTGAGAGGTGACTTCAAGTAAAAATGGGATAAATTTAAGTACAAAATGTACTTTAATATAGAGGGGCCTAAAACAAATGTTTAGGCCCTGTCAATCAAAAATTGAACAAAGATTGACAAAATACAGGGCTAGATGTCAGTTGGTAGAGCGCCGACACGTTCAACCTGAGGTCATGGTTTGAATCTCACTCTAGTAAATTTGTTGTTAAACCCCCCAAATCAATCATAAATTGATTACATGCAAATCCTGACTGAAGTCGACAGGCACTACCCAGGCAGAGAAACCTCAGCACCAGCACTTTATTACTGTCCCCTGTGTAGACTAGGCCCCTGTCTTTATCTACAAGGATAAAGACATCTTTATCCGCAAGGATAAAGACAGGTCCCTGCCGCTAGATCCAGTGATTCCATTGGATACAATGATATCATTTGACACGTGCAGTGACATAGATGCCCAAATAGTCACTGCTCTCAAGTCCGCAATGGAATTTGACTGCGTATCTATGTGAAATGACCGAGGTCAGAGGTCAAACTACACGCCAGTTTTGCAATTTTTTTAGGCCGGTCTCTGGTGTTATTCACGAGCCTCGAAGAATGACGTCCAGGCTATCGGCATAATCCCCTGTGTTGCAATGTACCAGTACTGTCTGTGTCCTCTCCGATCTGTGCCACAAGAGGGGGCTATTTAGTGTCCATGACAGGTGATTTTAGGAGTGCGCTACTGTCGTCAGAATATACTAACCCGGTACTAATTACGTCAATGACTGAGTACACAATAAATGTTTACACTCCATGTACATGAGGTCATCAATATACGTTGTGATTTCATATGCAGTATGTTTGTCATCATGCTAAAAATGTCATTATCAATTATTGGGGAACTATTTGTCCAGCAACTGTGCATTATTATATCAAACAATTTAGACTGAACTTACATTATTTTGTTCACACTAAATGTTAAACAAATTAGTAAAAAAAAATTATTTAGTAGCAATTTGATAAATCTTGTGCTCAATTTGCTCTGTAGCAATTTTTGCAAAGCAGAAACTTGTTTGTAAATCAAAGTTGTCTGTTTTTCCAGATATTGTAGGGAACCTAGTTTGATGTTTTTTTAGGGGGGTTTTATAAGTACTGTCACCACGGTCAAACGATTAGACAGGACTTACAATCACAAACAAGGTTGTGTGGTTTGAATCATACCATGCTACATGTTTCTACATTGTATAATGTTTTCTGCTGATATCAAGACGACTAGAATAAGTATTCTCGTCTAGTGACTGAGTCAAAATTTCTTGATTTGTTTTAATTCATAAGAATGAAAGAGATCGACTGTTATCCTTTGTTGGACATGTTGGAGTTTGCCGATTTCCATTGACGGGAAAATCATCAAAACATTAGAAGCGGGCACCAAGGCAATTATCCAGGGATTGCTGGCAATTGCCTCTGTTATGTACACAAAAACTTTAATCAGGCATGAAACTCCACATATTACACTCTAACCAATGCTCATAAACAGCAAATTACTGAGCTCTAAAAACATTAGAGGGAATTTCCCTTGAAGAACTATTAAAAGTAAACAATTGGTTGTTTTTTTACATAATACACAGGCCCTAACCATGGAGGCCTTTTCCAAGTTTTGTATAGACGATGTGACCTCTGACGTCACACGAAAACCATAACATGATTCCCGCGTTTACCGCCGGGCAAAACCTTTGTGTTTTGGCAGCCAGCTAGAAAGTGTACGCAATCTTACTATGACTATGCAACTCAGTGCCTGGCGAAACATGACATATACACATGTATAGTGTTTTGTCAACAGAGGGCGGTTTGAATGTAAGCATACATGTAGGTCACATCATCTATAGTGATCTCCTGGATATGAGGGTCGTTTCTGGGGTGGGGAGATTTTAGAATTCCAATTAAAATTTTATCAGACAGAAAAAAAGAGTTACTATTAAATCTCTCCAGCTGAAACATTGCATCGCATTGACGCTGCACAATACATATTTTGACAATGGGTTTAGGGAGTCAATGTCCTTCACAACAAAAATTGGTTTCCATGTTATTTACAAATTTGAAAATAAGCTTGACCCTGGAGGGCGCTGTTCGTGATGTCAATCGAGGCGCGATGAATCGCATGCAGTGCCAACACAAGATTATAGTGACGCTTGGCGCAAGCTAAAAATATGCCCTAAAAGTTTATACAAGCCCTGATTTGTTTCACGTTAAACAAATGCTCCTTTAGGTTTGTTACATCTTTCATGTACCTTCTTTGACTTCCCATTAACTGGAAACATTGTTGGGATGGCGTCATGTTTTAGAAAAGAACTTTTCTCTTCATTCCGGATTCTCGAAGCACGACGGCTCAAAGTGTTTGCTGCACAGCGCTGGAAAATACGTCGGACCAGACCATTTTGCAAACTGACCCTATCTTTAGTTGTTTTGCTGCATCCAGCAGCAATACACCTGGTCGACATTGCCGGAAAAATGCAAGAAAAAAACTTTTTTGAAAGTGTACAAACTCACGACTAGGACTTGAATGTCCTTGCACCTACGTGTGTTCGATTTTCGATCAAGGCAAACTCTTCCTCGATTGACGTCACAAAAGGGGTAGGCGATTGACATCACAAAAGGGGTAGGCGGAGTCAACCCCACACAACTTTTTTCTTTTCTTTTTTTACATAATTATCGTTAAAAACAATTACTCAAAAAAATATTTTTTTGTTCAGAAACATATAGCCTACTCTAATGTTCGAAGAAGAAAATTATATTTCCAGGTGACTTAAACATTTAATAGTTTTCAAATTCTGTTTTTTTTTTCAAATTGTTGTCGTGAGCACTGTACACAAGGGATCTAACGTAATGACATGCACATCTTACAGTACAGTATACAAGAGTTTTGATTATCTTCAAATTGTTGACAACTTACATGTATGGCCCCCTTGGCATAAACCTGTCAAACCCTGATCAAGTTATCCTTTTGGTTACCCAGTGGGTACCAGTGCTGTACTTAGACGGCTTCCCCAAGGCCTACTGTACCCAGTGGGTACCAGTGCCACTTAGAAAGCTTCCTCGAGCACTGGCCGTTTCTCCCCATGTGAATCAATTCCAAATCTCTGAGCTGTGAATGACCTACTTAGGGTTCCTTGGATGGAAACAACTGATGTACATGTACTTGCCTCCTGGATTTCTTTTTCAAATGCATCAACAACACAGTTTTAAAAGGTGGAACCTATGTAATTGTCTAATTAAGATTTCTTTCATTGAAATTTTCCTATTTCAAAAAGGGTTTGAAAAAAAACATGTTTCCCGAGAACTGGAGAACCTACATTGTGACTCCCTGACTTTAAAAGTTAATTCTCATCACCATAGTTGTTTCCAATCATGTTTATTAATGCTACAGTGTTTACAGTTACCTATTGTACAGCCGAACACAACACTACTCATTAATTACTTAAGAAAAGACAAACATGACAAAGAAGTTCTAAAGTTCTACTTCTAGACACGACCATGACACAAATTAGTTATAACATAGAAAATTTTTACTAATAATAGTAGTTGCTAAAATGTAACCCTCCTGAGTCCTGCCAACACGTTATCGCAGTTATAATAATACTAGCCTACAACAAGTAGGGCCTACAACTCGTTTGTTTGTTTTGCAGTTTTGGGGTTGGCAGGTTTATTTAGAAAAAACCGTCACGGTCAAGCCATAGACCTTATATGCACATGACGTCATTTCAGTACGGCGCCCCTGCCTTGAGGTCAAAAGGAGGTTGTTCATTGGCCAATCTATGTGAGTTCCGATTGTTTCGTCACCGTTTGACCTCAAAGATGGCGGCTGGATGATGTCAATGCATAAGTTCTATAAATTATTCAATAGGCTAAAGATAAGTTAATAATCGTTTTAGAATGTTTATTAATATTATTTTTAAGTAATTACAATGTCATCACTGACAGACTGATGACTGAATGACTCGTCATGATCATGATGGGTCAAGCAGGATCAGGCAGGGAGGGGCAGAGGGGGGGGGCAGGATTACAAAATAATTGATCAATTTCTTACCCGCTGACCAATCCCACCAACACTTGAAGAATTCATCTTCATTCTTTCTCCATTCTGGTTTCCCCTCTGCATATTTTGTGCTACCTGACGTCTCTCTTCATTGTCTGCAGTTGACGAATCTTTAGATTAAACCCCAGCTCCGGTTTCCTCGAATTCTTCCCGAATTAGATTAAACACAAGCCTGCAAAGTCCAATGTCCAACTCCACACAAAAAATGGCTTTCTCACGCAGTTGAGTATAACAAAATGTTTCACGCACGACACTACCGGCCGGCTGTCAGTGTCAACTTAATTTTGCAGAGAAAACATTCGCAATAACTGTACAACTCCCGTTTTCAAGTCAACCAAGTGATGCCGTAAAGATTACTTAACATGTACGACTGGTGTTTACTGGCGTTTTGAAGCTATAACTTGAAGTATTCCGCTGTAACTCATAGAGAATTGCAACAATTTTTTGCCACTCGGTGTTGCTCTTCCGCGTTCGGCAGTTGCCCGGTCGCCATGCTTGAAAACACGTAGTAACCTCGTACCCACAATGGTCGCATTGTCAGTAATTGTATTACGAAAGAGAAACCGGTATCGTTCCCAGGGGCACTTTTACTGTGTATTCGTATGGTACGTGGTGTGCAGTGGTCGTTATTATAGCGGGCATTGATCCACTTGTTTACTTTAAAAAAATAAAGTTGTGGCCTTTCCTAACATAAGAGTAGCTCAAAACATGGAGGTAGAAACAGTTCAAAAGTAAACGCCATCGTTCAACAACTTTCTAACTGTTGATAAACCAATAAATTGCCCCCTGCACAAAAAATATAAGTGAAAATTTTAGCCGAATCTAGGAAAAATTACCATTTTACCGACCAACTCGTATACGCATCCTCCGTTGTGTATAAGGCCACGGTGTGCCGTTTTTTATGTGAGTAAATAAGTGCATTAAAAATTGTCTTCCCCGAAAACTATTGTTTAGCTTCGAGTCCGTTTCTGAAATGTCAAAGCTATATGATGAACAATTTAAGATAACGGACCGGACATTTTCGCTGTAAAATGAATTCAAGCTTCGTAAGTTTTTGAAATGTCTAAGCTTATCATTTGAAGTTGTTTTCTTAAGTTTATTTGAAAATTAAATTAGTGGATCGGACATTTTTTGACGTAAATTTCCAAATACAAAAATCTCGTCCAGTTTTTGAATCGTCGAAGCTCATTGCTTATCTTTTGAATTAAATGTAACACACCGGAACATAATTATGAAAAAGATGAATATTTGCCCAGAACTAAACTAAATTAACTGCTGGTTAAAAGACTAGCTTGACGAAAGGCTTATCATCAATAATCATTATTTCGTCACACAAATACGGGGATGTCATTGGATAAAAACGTGCAGTGCGCATGCGCGAGTTGAGCAGCGCCATTTTATGCGTGGGAAAGGACCTCCGCTTGTTACCATGTTGTTACGCAGTTCTAAATTCATCAGAAAAGGTAAATCTATTTTGTTGTATTATTTCCTCCTGGCGAAATGCATTTCTGTAAATCCCGCTGTACTTTGTGAACGGTATACTTTGGTTATTCGCACGTAAAATATATATAAGCAACCCAAGTTCTTCAAACTCCGTGCTCAAAAACTGTCATGACACTTCACGTGCGTGCCACCAGTGACCATGGTGCCAGTGGTCCACTACAGGAGGACCTGCTTACACTTTTTACAGGCGCATGTTATTCAGTAAAGAGCCACGACTCTAGTGGGAGCTAATATGAAAATATTTTATGACCTCGCTACCAAACTGACCTTTTTTATTAATATTATTATTTTTGTTTACACCAGCTGCAGAGGATGTATTTTTAGTCGATTCGGCTAGGTTCAAAAAGTGTACAAAAGGGGTTTAAACCGAAATCATCCTTCATGATTAATAATTTTAAAATTAAAGACATCAGGAAAGAAATAACGGGATTTAAAAACAAAAGTATTTGTAAAAAACAAATGTATCCCACCTACAAACACATGTACATGGAAGAACCCATTTTGTCAAGTGCAGATTTTATCTTATTGTGGTTGATATACTGCCTCTTTTGTTCATAACAGAAAACTTTAAAAATCACAAATGGCCCGCTTAAAGTCTTATATAAATAAGGGAATACGAGGGTAGAGACGAGTTCTTAAATGGCTGTTAACAGTTTCCGAATCCGTTCGTGCGCAGATAGTTTTGGTGCAAGATGTTCTTGTTTTCCTTTCACACACAGTGCAGCCAACTCACTGACAGTGCCCGCATCGCCCGTAACAAGAAACGTCTTGCACCAAGACTAGCGTGCAGTATCCAAAAACAATCGGTTATAAACAGAGCTCTAGCTGGTTATTATCAACCGTTTAACCACCCCCATGTGACGCGCTCTCCACCAATAGGGAATAGCGAAACTGTCAGAGGTATTTTAGAAAAGGTATTTGTAAATATCCTTGTCTGAACAAATGTTCTTTATTCGGTCTCTGGCTTTATGCTGAGATGACATTTTATCCATAAACCAATTAAATTTAACTAAATTCACTAATGGAAGTTTTTATATTTTATTTGCAGATGTACCAAGATGCTTACAAGATATTTTCATGTGCTTCTTGTGTTTGGTGGGAAATCAAGCATTATAGTTGTGTCAAGGTCGGATCTGCACTCAAGCTTGCAAGAAGAAGATTGGAATCAGGTCAGTGTAGAACACATCCAGACATGGATCCAATTGTATCAATAAACATTAATTCTGTTAATCTATGCAAAGGTACTCTTTAGTCAACAATCAAAAGTGCCAACTGTTGCTTCGGTAAAAATCAGTAATGATTGTTGTAAAAATACCATTCCAATGTAAACACAATCAGGGTTAAAATTCTGTTAATGGTTCTGCAGAAGTCAAGCAGCATCAACTTGTAAGTTCACTCAAGATCAATGGCCTATATTAATTGTTTACGTATAATCCACATGATGTTTTTCGAATGGACCATTTAATACTACAGATAACGTAGTATTAAAAATCATTGAGGTCTTTAAGTGTGTGTAAGAAAGATCATTATGAAGCCTACTGAAACTTATATCATAGAACTAGTCCCTTCATCGGAAGCTTGATGAAGATACGCAGAATGAAACGATCAATGACTTGTTGAAGAGTGAGGGTTGTGCATTCTGTCATTTTGGGATTAGCTTGTAGGTGTTGTCTGGTGATAAGGCATGCTTCTTTCTTGGGTATATTGGTGGACAGACAGACTTTGTCAAAACTCTCAAGAATGTTGAATTGACCGAGGTGAATGTCATTTATGATGTTGATGCACTGGCTTAAGGTGGTGGTGTGGTGCTGTATGAGGCCAAGTAGTAGGTGGAGTATCTTGGTGAGATGTCTGGTCTAGTTGTAGGTTGTTGAAACCCTGGATGCCACGATTGGACAGAGGGGAACAATGGGCTTGTGTATCTTGGGTTGAACTAAGAAATGAGGGCAGGAAGATGCAGAGGTCTTTTGATGGCAGTACATAAATGTGATGATGGTTTAAGACAGATGGAGAGACCAGAGTTTGTTGGTGATCCTGCATTCAATGGCCAGTATGGGGTTTCTCGGTAGGCGTCTGTGTCAGTTGACAGAATTTTAGTCACCTTGTGGTCATACTCAGAGGTGCATATGACCGCAGTGGTATTGTCCCTTGTCGGCTGACATGAAGTGGATGGATTGGTCTTGAGGTAGGGCTAAATTGGAGGCATTCTTTAGCTTACTTTGGCTGGTTCTTGGTAGCTTAGGGTTCTTGAGGATTGATTGGATCTGGAAATGGACTTAGGGTTATGGTTATAGGGTTAGGTTTGAGTTAAAGTTAGGGTTAGGGTTTGTGGTTCTGGTTGTCTGTGGTCAAAACATCTAACTTGACCTTAAGGAGACTGCGATTCTGTCGACCATCATTTACAAACGTTTACTAAGAAATCCAATCCCGGCCATCGAACACAAGATCAGCAACTAGCCCGATTTCTCCATCAGTCTCAAGCCATTAGCGCACCCATGTCCTGCCATCACAAGACCTCAGCATCTCCCTGCCCTCTTTTCTGTGGTCAACCCAAGATACACAAGCCCGATGTTCCCCTCCGTCCAATTGTGGCATCCAGGGTTTCAACAACCTACAACCAGGCCAGACATCTCACCAAGATCCCCCACCTACTACTCGGCCTCACACAGCACCACATCACCAATTGAAGCCAGTGCATCAACATCATAAACGAAATTCACCTCGGTCAATTTGATATTCTTGTCAGTTTTGACAAAGTGTCTCTCTTCACCAACATACCCAGGAAAGAAGCATGCTTTATTGCCAAACAACACATTATAAGCTAATCCCACAATGACAGACCGCACAACCCTCACTCTTCAATAAGTCATCGATCTTCTCATTACCTGCATATCTTCATCAAGCTTGCGACGAAAGGACTAGTTTTATGATATACAAGTTTCAGTAGGCTTCATAATGGTCTTCCTTGCACACACTTACAGACCTCAATGATTTTGGATACTATTTTATCTGTAGTCATTGCATTGTTCATTCTAAAAACATCATGAGTTATTTGTAACAAAAAAAAAAGCATTCATCTTGAGTTGACTTTTCACAGGACTCAGGAAAGTGCTAGCTGAGTACTAGCTGAGTAGGCTATACAGTGTTAACACACTTAGTGTAAGGGTAACAAAAATTATCATTCTTTATCCCGGATTCAAATTTAACTAAAGTAGGAATGATAGTTTTACACCAATCATTACTGATTTTTACTGGAGCAACAGTTGTCACTGTGCTCAGAACTATACAGTCCATGTTGCAATTTGTATGGGTCTCATTAAAATGCTTAACTTGCATATTTTAGAGCTCCTGGTAAAATGGGGTTATTGATCAAGAGTGGTCTTTGAATTTGCTTGGCAAAAAGAAACTTTCATTTCAAAGTAAAAACAAATCAAAATTGTAATGTATTTTTCATTCTCTGATCTTTTGATAATTAGAAATATGAAATTGCTACGCATGACCTTATAGTTCTGATTTTCTGAGCAGCAGCTAACTGAGAAAGTGAGAAAGTGTGTTATGGATCGAATGTACGGGCCAAAGGCAAAGTACATTTTGTAGTTAAATGAATCTACACTTCAGAGTCTATTTTCTGACTTAAACTATTTCCACAAAAGCCATTGTATATAAAATAAATTAAATGATTTTGATATCTCAATAATATGTGTAGATTCCTAAGATTACCCCTGCACGCATATTGTAAGCAATATTGTAAGTGCCGAAAAGTCCCCGGCCCCAAAAATTGTATGTTTGGTGAAAACCCAATTAGAAGTTGAGCAAGTTTGGAAATTACTGGTTGGTAGGCTAGTCACTGTTTAATCTTTGAAATTTTACATGACCAGTGAGGTAGGGATCTGAAACAATTCAAATCCATTTTCAATTCTGTCTAAAACGGTTAATAAATGAGTATTTATTAAATTAACAAAATTGTCTCTTTGTGAAAACTGCACAAACCATGTCGGTTTTTTGGTGTTTGTGGAAAACGCAAAAGCTGGATCCGCCACAATTTTTCATGTTTTTGGCTCTTTATGAAATTGCTGATAGTCAAATGCTAAACTATCTTCATCATTTATTTGGTGTCTGATCTTCTAAGAGAACAATAAGCTGACCAAGCAAAGCCTTAACTTTTACAGATTGTACACTATTTGTTTAGTGTGATGAACTGGTTAAAGGCCTAATTATTAAGATGTTTGCTTGTGAGACAGTAGTCACTCAAACTGTACATTCTGTTTAAATTGGTCACTGTGTAAATTTCCTGAGATAAATATATCTAGAGTTTTAATGAAAGGTGTTTAAACGATTTGTATACATTACAGTGCAGGCCTGGAATTTAATCTCTGAAAGGGCAAGGTAATTTTCATTCTGCAAAGGGCACTTCCATTGGAAAATCTTTAAGTCAATTGGAAACTTTTGAAGGGGCATAAATGCAAAGACCAGGGGCAATGGAGGACATGGCCTCGGTGGTCTGCGTTTAATTCCAGGCCTGACATTGTAAGATTCTTTAAAGGCACTGGACACTGTTGGTAATTACTCAAAACAGTTGTTAGCATGAAAACTTACTTGGTAATGAGCAATGGATAGCTGTTGATACATGTAGTATAAAACATTGTGAGAAATGGCTCCCTCTAAAGTAACATTGTTTTTGAGGGAAAAGGGGAATTTCACCAAAAGTGTCCACTGTCCAGTGCCTTTAAGTTTATCGTGTAATTTTGTGTACTTTATAAAACGATGTTCACATATTTTTCAAAACTTTGATCTTGCTGTGCATCTCTATTGGTGTTCGCTATTTTTAAACTAAAATTTAAGTTTTACTTTTAATTGTTTATGTTTTATTTTATCATTTATATTGTGTTGCAAAAAACAAATCACATTTAAGTTTGGTATTAATTGGGCAAACTCCTTTTTAAGTCTGGGCGATAAGTGCGACTAGTGTCGAAGTCACGACTATTGATTGCTTAGTCGAGTTGCGACTACAGCTGTTCAACTTCTCGGTTAATTGTGCCGCCATGAACACTTCATATAGTCTTCCTGCATGATGAACCAATTGTGTCGTTCACAACTATTCACGACCACCGAAACGTCAGTGAGACCTTTAAGCCTTTCAGCACCAATTTTACCATATTTGCCGCAATGTATCTTGGGAATTAAAAATTACCCTCGACTAGTGTCAAATTCGCACTTTTTTAGGTGCAACTAGTTTAGTAGTAAATTTCAGTAGTCGCCCAGGCTTACTCATGTTGTTGATAACATAATACTGTGTTAATGTTTTAAAGTTTATTTTCTATATATACATGATCAGTTATGCTTTTAGATACAATTAAAGGCACTGGACACTATTGGCTATTACTAAAAATAATTGTTGGCACAAAAACTTACTTGGTTATATGAGCAATGGAGAGCTATTGAAAGTATAAAACATTGTAAAAAGTGGATCCCTTTGAAGAAACATTGTTTTTAAGAAAGAGGTAATTTTTAATGAAATTATAAAAGGCTTCAACTTGTGCATTTGTATTGTGCATCTGAAAGCACACAAAGTTGTTCAACATGGGTGTTTTTTCTTTTATTATTGTCTTGCAACTTAGTTAAACAATTGAGTCAAATTTCACAGGTTTGTTATTTTTTGCATACATGTTGGGATACACCAAGTGAGAATACTGTTCTTCAACAATTACCAAAGGTTCCCAGTGCATTTAAAAGCCCTCTAGAAATTGTATTTCTTATGAGTAGGAAAGGATATCACACAAATATGTCTGTTTGAAATTTTGGTTCTCAGTCGCACTTGAGCCATCACGCACAAACAAATAAATTAATCTGTTGTTATGATTAATAAAGTAAATAGTGTCTGACATATAGGCCTATTTAACAAATAATCTGCTGTCAGACTTTAAAAAAAGAAATAGGGTAGACATGTATACATTTTTCAATATTTGCTAGTGATTTCTATACCTTGATGTATCGTAGTTGTAATGAGGGACAGAAAGGCTTGGGGAACCATCGTGATTCGAGGACATCACTCGACTTAAGCAGTAAGCAATTCAACTTTTATGCTGTTAGGACTATTGTAAATAAACCTTTTATCTATCTATCATTCCATCTATCTATCTATCTATCTTTGAACCTGTTGATTAATGGAGCGTAACAGCCAGCCGCAGCGCTTTTCTCGTTACAGATAATAATTGTATGTTTAAACTATAATTTTGGCTTTAAAGCCAGATTTTAACCGGAAGTAAAGGTGAAATGGGTCACACTCTGCGTAGCGTTTGTTCAAAGCCCATCCACTGATGTATAGATTGTAGTTTTTTTAAATTTTAAACCTTTATTTAATGTATTTTGATACATAATGTAGGATTTACAATTGTAAATTGTAGGGTCAATGAACACAAATATATGGGCCAAACAGTAAAAATGAAAGACAACACATGCAAAAGATGAAGTATCAGCCAGGATTAAGGCAGGATGGAGCTCCTTTGGTACAGAGGAATACTTGGTGATAAGAACATACCTACATGTATATTAGCACTTAAGAGAAAATAAATTGATCAGTGTGTGCTACGAACAATATAACTTATGGAGCAGAGACATTACATGGACAACAACAAAACTGATAGAACATAAACTCTGCATAGCACAAAGAGCAATGGAGAGAAAAATTCTACATTATATTAGAGACAGGATTAAATGCAGAGAAATACAAAAGAAAACTAGAGTAAGAGAATATCATTAGGACAACAAAACAAGCTAAATGGAGATGGGTTGGACACAGTGCCCGAAGAAGTATGATGGACACCAAGAATAGTGGATTGGCAACTAAAAAGGACCGGGAAAATGGAAAAAGAGGTAGACAGAGAACAAGATGGAGAGATGACATCAGGGTTTATGCAGGAACAACATGGACCAGAACTGCAAGAAACAGAAAGGAATAGCGTCTACATGAGGAGGGACATACATCACCGGATGAACACAGCCTTAATGATGATGATGAATACATAGTGACACCACTATGAGTTAACTGAAGAGTTTTCATCTCTGAATATCAAACTAAATGTAAAGTTTCAAGTTTATATGAGAGTTGTCTCCTGGCTGGATGTGTGTTTTGGAATGTGTCAGTGCTGTGCTGAGCTTCTGCTGAAAGAGTTGGTGACCGGAAGTCGTTGATTTTTGAAGAATTCGATGCTGTATGGCTTGATCTTGATCTTGTGTTGATCGATTGCTTTCCTGAATCTGCACTGGTGCCAGAACTGGACAGGGGCGATAAGCTTGGCTTGCTTCCAGTTGATAAGATCATCTTTTTCTTGTAACATCGGATGATTGATGATTTGTCCATATGTCCTAGGCCTGTCGTGTGCTTGATGTTCCTTGATTCTTGTAGGATGTAGCAGCCAACTTAAGTTAGTGATGGAGGATCTTGGTGAGACGCCATCTGGCTGTGTTTTAGGTTGGTAGCCTAAACCATTGGACAACACTTGGTTGTGGAAGGGAACATCAAGATTGTGTATCTTGGGTTGAGTGAGGAAACGGGGGCAGTGGGATTCAGAGAGCTTGAGAATGCAGAGGGCTAAGGATGCTAAAAAATTGGTTTGAAACAAATGGAGAGACCGGAGCTGCTATGTGGTCTTGCATTCAATATCTGGGATGGGGTTTCTTGTAGGTGTCTGTCCCTAACACACCTCTAACCCTTATAACCCTAACCCTCACCAACCCTCATCCTAACCCTAACACTAGTTCTACCCGGGAGTTCTATAACCCAAAACCCTTACGCAACCCTATAATCCCGCACTCATGTCCAACACTTACAGACACCAACCGACTATAGGCCTACAACCGACCCTTAACCGTCACCAACTGACAACCAACACCAACTGACACTTACAGATACCTACCAAGAAACCCCATTCCAGATATTGAATGCAAGATCACATACCAGTTCCGGTCTCACAAGCCCTAGATGTAGCCTACTACGCGCAGCGCCATGTGGCAGCTTTCGCTATTGCTTTTCTTAAAATGTGTCGGTTTTCTCTGTTTTCGTACTATACTAGTTGTCTACGTGTCTACTTCTGACGATGTTCCTGATCAGTTTTCTAGAGCACCATGAGCTTTTGACCAGCAGCTACCAATTCAAAGAACCCTTTGGTTATTTTTGGTTTTACCCAAAGCATACACAATTGATCTTTGTGTAGAGCAGTTCTCTAGGACGCTTGTCCTTTTGTCTTGACACCTGTCATTCCATTGGGGTATGTGGATCTTCCTTTTCCGAGTCAACCTGGCCCAGTGCCTAACAACCTTGATGAACAACCATTCCTTATTCGAAAGAACCAGTCCATCCACAGACATCAACACATCTTATTCAATATGCAACCATCTTTTTGTATGCGCCGAGTCGCATCAAGTCTATCGGGCCGTAGTAGCTGGAGAGGCATGGCTGGAGCCTGCTCAGTGATCTTTGTCCAGATGTTTCAACACATCATGCAGGAGGGACATGTAGTTCCTCAGCGCGAAGCCAATGCCTTTATGATGAGTGGGCTCGTAGAGGATTGGGCAAGCAACAAGCTTAAAATGGCACACAGCAAACTTGAGGCGGCATTCACAGATATTTTCTGTTACTAGCCTTTGGCCAGCTAGCAAACACAGGTTGCAGTTTCTCGTGGTCCTGCCAGGAGGTTTAGGGCCGTAAGCAGCATCCAGGTGTAGCAATAACCATCCAGAGACTTCTCCATCTAGGTGGTGAGGGTCCAGGTCTCAGCCCCAGATCTTTTTCACTGGACTTTCTTAATAACTCTCGTTATTTATAGACACTTAGCCTATACATGTAGTCAGATCCGATATCAATCATATTTTCACAAGCTAACATTAAGTTTTAGGTAAATGTAATTAGCTTAAATTAATTAATTAATTAACTATTCAAGGTACCCTGATTTTCAAGATAACAAACAAATCTGACCCCATGGCTGGTTTGTTTGATGCTGTCACAACAGTAAATAAACATTTATTGTTTCAAATAATTATATATGGAGAACCATAATTTCTACTAATTAGCATACAAGGTAATTTCATTTCAAAGTAATTGATGTATATATACATGTATTTTAGAAATTTTGTTGGAATTGTGACCCCATGTGACCTTAACTTCTGTTCAAAACCGGAAGTTAAAACCTCATAATTCAAAAGTTAATATCACATGAACCAAAATATGTTTACGCATGAAACTAAGTTCATCTGATAATGTGGATGACCTAGCATTTTTGGGGGGATGATGATGTCATCAATGACGTCACAACATTAAAGCAACGCAAGCGCATCACCGTATGCTAAATGAGAACTATCATCGCCTTTACAAGATGCAAGTCGCATATGGAATAACACAGAAAGTGCCATATAAAAAATTATTGAAAACATGTAGTGTAGGTCCACTGCACTCCTTTTCCACTTCCTTTTCTACTTCCGTTTCTCTCTTTTCAAGGAACACCTTACCAGTTTAGTTTTAGCTTTTGTTTAGTGTACAAGTAGGTAGGATTGTGAGGCGCCTGAACCCCCGGAATGGTCGCCACTTCATTGATGTCAGTGGGAGTAGATAGGCCTAACACACAGATCTCCTGCTGGCGGGAAAGGCGTATCCCCACTCTGCGGTATGGGTATACTGGCCTGGTATTCTACTGTCCTGCTCCTCAACCCTCTTGGGTTATATATTTTTTTAATCCAGACTATTCCATTGTTCATATTAAATACATAATTTTTTGTAAGTTAAGATAAAGGTTAGTGAATTTTAACATATAAATTTGCAATGAGGCACAGAGTGTTCACAATAGCCAGTTAATTAGAAATTACTGGAACTACACGTTTCTGGAAAGTAAACAAATTCTTGTCAAAATTGAGTCATTTAAATACGGTAAAATAAAAGAGTTATACTGGTTTTGTTGTAATATGCTACTTGGAAGAAAATATTTTAGAAGGTTCATTAAAATCGCTGTTATATTGTCATCATGTTTCTTCCCAGTTAAATTCTCGTCAATATGGATTTCTGAAAGTTCAGGAGAATGGATGAGAAAGTGTAGTTTCATAATGTACGAGCCAAAGAATTACATTTAAGATTCTATTCTCTGATTTAAACTTTTTCCCTAGTAATTCTTTCTGCTATTGTTTTTGTGCTTTATAAATTTCTCTTTATTATTATGTAACAGTTTCAATGAATTGGATTTCTCAATAATTAGTGTAGATTCATAAGATTACTCTGGCATAATATATTCATAGTCTGTGCTAGACTACGTACTAAGAGAACAAGATATGGATCAAGGGAGGAGGTCATCAGGAAAGCTCTCAGTTGCGGAGTCGTCGCACATTCAATTATCGTCTCGATCAACTCAGGAGAACTTGCTTCGTCTTCATCAAAAGACAGCCATCATCTCGTATTTTTGAAACTGGTGGTGTCAGTGTTGTAGCCAGAACAATTTTAGCGGTGAGCTCTAAATCAGTTGTTAAGTCCACTATAATGGCAAGCGGTTCAACAAAATTATTGAAGTTTAGCTACAATAGATATGGGGCCATCATTTCTGAAGTGCAACCTGGGGGAAATCTGTGCTGGGCAGCACAGTGAAATTTGCTCAAAGTACTGGATGAAATTCGTCAGGGCAAGCCCGCTTGACACCTCCCACCGTGGCTCAACACTAACTGGTGTTATTTTTACTGTTGTTATTCCAAAGTGGCTCCATCTTGTTATTGATTAGTTTGTTTAATATTGCTTTTCACGGCCTTATGATTTGTTAAGCTTTTTGTTTGTGAATCTGTTGCTACAGTTTACTCTGTTTAACATTGACTGTAATTTTGTTTTTAAAATCAAGGGAGGTGCACAGATAAAAAAAAATTAGGCAAAAAAAAAGAACATGTTCAACCATGTTTTGCTCAAATGTTACAATGGCGCCCCCTGTTGAACATCACACCAAATGAAAGCTAAACACTCGAATCGAATGAAAAATCAAATGAGGGCGGTACATTTGGGGGCTGTAGTTTTTAAGTTATGACTGTTTATAAAAGTCTAATTTTACATGTTTTTGGTGGTCGCTAGCGACCGCCTTGTGCACCAAAGGGTTAAAATATTAAGAAACATTTCAGGCCGGATACTTCACGGAGGCAACAAAGTCAACTGTCTCCATGCCCCCTGATGCCCCCTGATGCCCTTCAAATGCTTAAGTATAAATGTACAATTTCCCCATAGGTTGCCCTTTACCGAGAAAAAAAATGCCTTGGCGCCCCTGCCCTTTCAAAAACAAAGCATACAGGCCTGAAATGTTCATATCCTGCCACAACTTTTTCATTCCTTTAGTATCTAGTTTAATTTAATTTTATCTAATATTTCTTTCAGTTAAAATTATTGAAAAAGTGGTTGCAGGCGGGATATGGAAATCTTTTGATAGATTATAGTGTACAGTGTAAGATCAGTTCCTTAATTTTATCAAATTGTGTGTACTTTGTCAAACATTTGTGGAGTAACTCATAACTGGTGTGTTAATTTACTCTGTTTTCTATTATTGATTTTATATTTATCAGCTTTTGTAACTTTTCTGGTCAGGTTTTGAAATAATTCAAGTACTGTGTTATTAATGTGGTTGTTACTTTTGATGCCAGGTTTTCTTCAGAAAGTTTTTTTTTACAACTGATTCTGTTTTTTTTGTCTAGTATCTTTGTAAATAATGTAGCCCTTTCAAATTGTAAAGTGCATTCTGGAATCTGTGATTCAGAATGAGCTATATGCCGTTTTATTATTACCATAAGTATTATGTTATAAATGTAGATTTAAAGTTAACAACGTACAAAATACATTTCAAGGGATTTTCATTGCTGTATTGATTACACGTTGGCCCAACATTGTACCGACACTGGGTCAGCATCCTGCCACTTTTAGTCAAAAGTTAGATGTGCAGACGTCGGTGGTGTTGAGCCAAGGTTCCCAATGAAAAACAATTTCAGCGCAATGTCACTAATGCCAACGGTTGCCCAACCAAAAATGTGTATGATTTACAACGTTGGGACGACATACAATGTATACATGTTAGCTGGATATGTGGCACATTATCCATTGGACCAACACTGAAAGAAAGTGTATACTCCGGACGGTCCTTGCCCTCCTTTTTGGCACCTAAGACCTAAATTTAGTCTCATCCTCTACTTGGGTTATTCTGAAAGCCTCCATGGGTATACTTGGTTGGGCTGCTTTGCCCTTGACCAACAACTTTTTCTCTTGTGTATGTTTTCTCTCAAGTGTCTCTGCAGACGTTTTTTTTTTTCGTCCGTTCTACCAGTTGTCCTTGCCACAGTGCTTGCAAGGTCTTCTTGACAACCAGTGTTACATCATACTCGGAAATTACTTTGAGCAAACATGCCATCTGCTCCTCTTAAGGCGCTGTGGTCATGTTCTGACTTTGCTCCTCGGCCATTGATGTACTGACGTTTGAAATACTTCAAATACTCTACAACAGCCAGCAACTCTCTGTGGGTTACACAGTTATTTCTCTCTGGCTTGCTAAGCTTGTGGCTAGCATAAGCCAAAATTCTCTCTTCACCTTCCTGAACTTGACTGAACATTGCCGCAATGCCATCTCTAGCATCCGTATCTAGGATGAAGTCTCTCTCCCGCATGTGGTACAAGAAGATCAGGGATGTAAGTCTACCCTTGCGGTCGACAAATGCACTATGGCATAACTTATACTCTACTCATCAAACACTCTTGTCTTCTATGTCAGGGCATGCAAAAGGCTAGCTGTCTTTTCAAAACCCTGTATGGACTTGTTGTTATAGGGCACAAGGCCAAGAATCCTTCAAACTTTTTGGGGCAGGCCAATCTCTGGTTTGTTGACTGCCTTACATGTGTGTACACATAAACGCCTAGTCTCATCTTTGTTGTTTACAAGTACCACATTGTCGGCCCACGAACTATCCGAGGGTTCTATCGCTCATCTCAGTTTCTCTATGCCAACGACCTGTCTTTGTATCTCTCCATGGGCACAGTCATAGTGCCTTCTTGGCCTCTCTTTTACAGGCCTTGCATCTCCAGTGGTTATTATGTGATGTTTCATAACATCCATCCTATACCCATATCTTGATCACCACTGGAGAAAACGTAGTGGAACTCGATACCAAACACCCCTGACTGGACAATGGTACTCGTTTTCTACATTGTCTGTACTTCTGGTAAATGAGTCTAGTAGCCTAAATCAAAGGCAAACCCTGCTTCGGATCACTAGACTTGCTACCTCATTTATAATTGCCTCAGGTTCCATGGTGGACATTAATCCCATGGATACCCCTTATGAGCCACTCTTTGCTCTTTGCCTAGGTTAGATACATGCAATGGAATTATCTCGTTCCCTGCTCTAAAAATGACCTGGCGAATACTACTCTCTTCCTATATCTAACACTCTAGCCTACTCTCTGATGATATCTGTCTGTCCTCAGTAGGTTTCCATACTGAGCCACTCTGTCCTAGTGCTTGTTTTGCTCGCTCTGTGAACAATCCAATCAACAAGACTCTTCGTGTCTTCCTTTATTGAATAAAACCTTTGTTTCATTCCTGTATCACACTCTGATGATATCTGTCTGTCCCAGTAGCTCTCTCTACTGAGCCACTCTGTCCTGTGCTTGTTTTGTTAACTCTGTAAACAATCCAAGCAGCAACACTTTCTTTCTCTATTTCTCTTAGAATAGAGGAGATCCAATCATCATTAAGGACATTCGCCTCAGTCAATCGAACATTGTTGTGTGTTTTGATGTTGTCTCTCTCTTCACCAACATACCCATGAAAGAAGCATGCCTCATCGCCAAACAACGCCTACAAGCTGATCCCACCATGACAGACAACACAAGCCTCACTCTTCAAGAAGTCAACAATTTACAGAAATTACAAACTCTTTGGTTGAGCTGTCAACCACACAAATGTCTCGCTCTTTGGTTGCACTGCCAACCACAGAAATGTCTTGCTCTTTGGTTGCGCCGTCAACCACAGAAATGTCTCGCTCTTTGGTTGAGCCGTCAACCACAGAAATGTCTCGCTCTTTGGTTGCACCGTCAACCACAGAAATGTCTCGCTCTTTGGTTGAGCCGTCAACCACAAATATAACTCACTCTCTGGTTGCACCTTCAACCACAGAAATGTCTCGCTCTTTGGTTGAGCTATCAACCAAAGAAATGTCTCGCTCTTTGGTTGCGGCATCAACCAAAGAAATGTCTCACTCTTTGGTTGAGCCAACAACCACAAATAAAACTCGCTCTTTGGTTGAGCAGTCAGCCACAGAAATGTCTCGCTCTTTGGTTGAGCAGTCAGCCACAGAAATGTCTCGCTCTTTGGTTAAGCTGCCAACCGCAGAAATAAATCACTCTTTGGCCGAGCCTTCAACCACAGATATATCTCGCTCTTTTGTTGAACCGTCAACCACAGAAATGTCTTACACTTTGATTAACTGCCAACTACAGATATGTCTCGCTCTTTGGTTGAGCTGTCAACCACAGACATGTCTTTCTCTTTGGTTGCACCGTCAACTACAGAAATGTCTCGCTCTTGGGTTGCGCCATCAACCACAGAAATAACTCGCTCTTTGGTTGCACTGTCAACCACAAATATGTCTCGCTCTTTGGTTGAGCCTTCAACCACAGAAATGTCTGGTCTTTGGTTGCGCTGTCAACCACAGAATTGTCTCACTCTTTGGTTGCACTGTCAACCACAGAAATGTCTCCCTCTTTGGTTGCGCCGTCAACCACAGAAATGTCTTGCTCTTTGGTTGCACCGTCAACCACAGAAATGTCTCGCTCTTGGGTTGCGCCATCAACCACAGAAATAACTCGCTCTTTGGTTGCACTGTCAACCACAAATATGTCTCGCTCTTTGGTTGAGCCTTCAACCACAGAAATGTCTGGTCTTTGGTTGCGCTGTCAACCACAGAATTGTCTCACTCTTTGGTTGTGCCGTCAACCACAGAAATGTCTCACTCTTTGGTTGAGCTGTCAACCAGAGAAATGTCTCGCTCTTTGGTTGAGCCGTCAACCACAGAAATGTCTCACTCTTTGGTTGAGCTGCCAACCGCAAAAATTAAACGCTCTTTGGTTGAGGCATCAACCACTGAAATGTCTCACTCTTTGGTTGCACCGTCAATCACATAAATGTCTCACTCTTTGGTTGCACCGTCAACCACAAATGTGCTGCTCTTTGGTTGCGACATTAACCTACAGAAATGTCTCACTCTTTAGTTGCACCGTCAACCACAGAAATGTATCACTCTTTGGTTGCACCATCAATCACAGAAATGTCTCACTCTTTGGTTGAGCCGTCAACCACAGCTATGTCTCACTCTTTGGTTGCACTGTCATTCACAGAAATGTCTCGCTATTTGGTTGTGCCGTCAACCAAAGAAGATTCTCACTCCTTGGTTGCGCCAACAACAACAAATGTGTCTCGCTCTTTGGTTGAGCAGTCAGCCACAGAACTGCTCGCTTTTTGGTAGCCCAGCTCACCACAGATATGTCTCACTCTTTGGTTACAGATATGTCTCACTCTTTGGTTAAGCTGCCAACCGCAGAAATAAATTGCTCTTTGGTTGAGCCGTAAACCACAGATATGTCTCGATCTTTGGTTGAGCCGTCAACCACAGAAATGTCTTGCTCTTTGGCTGCGCCGTCAACCACAGAAATGTCTTGCTCTTTGGCTGCGCCGTCAACCACAGAAATGTCTTGCTCTTTGGCTGCGCCGTCAACCACAAAAATGTCTTGCTCTTTGGTTGAGCCGTCAACCACAGAAATGTCTCGCTCTTTGGTTGAGCCGTCAACCACAAATATAACTCACTCTCTGGTTGCACCTTCAACCACAGAAATGTCTCGCTCTTTGGTTGAGCTATCAACCAAAGAAATGTCTCGCTCTTTGGTTGCGGCATCAACCAAAGAAATGTCTCACTCTTTGGTTGAGCCAACAACCACAAATAAAACTCGCTCTCCGGTTGCACAGTCAACCACAGAAATGTCTCGCTCTTTGGTTGAGCAGTCAGCCACAGAAATGTCTCGCTCTTTGGTTAAGCTGCCAACCGCAGAAATAAATCACTCTTTGGCCGAGCCTTCAACCACAGATATATCTCGCTCTTTTGTTGAACCGTCAACCACAGAAATGTCTTACACTTTGATTAACTGCCAACTACAGATATGTCTCGCTCTTTGGTTGAGCTGTCAACCACAGACATGTCTTTCTCTTTGGTTGCACCGTCAACTACAGAAATGTCTCGCTCTTGGGTTGCGCCATCAACCACAGAAATAACTCGCTCTTTGGTTGCACTGTCAACCACAAATATGTCTCGCTCTTTGGTTGAGCCTTCAACCACAGAAATGTCTGGTCTTTGGTTGCGCTGTCAACCACAGAATTGTCTCACTCTTTGGTTGCACTGTCAACCACAGAAATGTCTCCCTCTTTGGTTGCGCCGTCAACCACAGAAATGTCTTGCTCTTTGGTTGCACCGTCAACCACAGAAATGTCTCGCTCTTGGGTTGCGCCATCAACCACAGAAATAACTCGCTCTTTGGTTGCACTGTCAACCACAAATATGTCTCGCTCTTTGGTTGAGCCTTCAACCACAGAAATGTCTGGTCTTTGGTTGCGCTGTCAACCACAGAATTGTCTCACTCTTTGGTTGTGCCGTCAACCACAGAAATGTCTCACTCTTTGGTTGAGCTGTCAACCAGAGAAATGTCTCGCTCTTTGGTTGAGCTGCCAACCGCAAAAGTTAAACGCTCTTTGGTTGACTCGACAACCACTGAAATGTCTCACTCTTTGGTTGCACTGTCAACCACAGAAATGTCTCACTCTTTGGTTGTGCCGTCAACCACAGAAATGTCTCACTCTTTGGTTGAGCTGCCAACCGCAAAAATTAAACGCTCTTTGGTTGAGGCATCAACCACTGAAATGTCTCACTCTTTGGTTGCACCGTCAATCACATAAATGTCTCACTCTTTGGTTGCACCGTCAACCACAAATGTGCTGCTCTTTGGTTGCGACATTAACCTACAGAAATGTCTCACTCTTTAGTTGCACCGTCAACCACAGAAATGTATCACTCTTTGGTTGCACCATCAATCACAGAAATGTCTCACTCTTTGGTTGAGCCGTCAACCACAGCTATGTCTCACTCTTTGGTTGCACTGTCATTCACAGAAATGTCTCGCTATTTGGTTGTGCCGTCAACCAAAGAAGATTCTCACTCCTTGGTTGCGCCAACAACAACAAATGTGTCTCGCTCTTTGGTTGAGCAGTCAGCCACAGAACTGCTCGCTTTTTGGTAGCCCAGCTCACCACAGATATGTCTCACTCTTTGGTTAAGCTGCCAACCGCAGAAATAAATTGCTCTTTGGTTGAGCCGTAAACCACAGATATGTCTCGCTCTTTGGTTGAGCCGTCAACCACAGATATGTCTCGCTCTTTGGTTGAGCCGTCAACCACAGATATTTCTGGCTATTTGGTTGCAGCTGCAGAAACAAATCGCTCTTTGGTTGAGTCGTCAGCCACAGATACAACCACAAAAATGTCTCGCTCTTTGGTTGAGCAGTCAGCCACAGAATGTCTTCCTCTTGGGTTGAGCTGTCAACCACAGAATATTCCAACTCTTTTGTTGCACTGTCAATTACAGAAATTTCGTTTAGTTTGGTTGCACAATCAACCGCAGAAATTTCTTTCCATTGTCAACCACATAATTTCTATACTTTTGGTTCCACTGTCAACCACAGAAACTTCTTTATCTTTGGGTGATCCGTCAACCACAAAATTATTTATCTCTTTGGTTGCGTTGTCAACCACAGAAATGTCTCACCTTTTGGTTGTGCTGTCAACCGCATAAAATTATATCTCTTTGGTTTGTTCTGTCAATCACATTAATTTCTATCTCTTCCTCTAGCTGAAAGCGTCAGAGTACCCGGAGGTTTTGCCCAAGTCGATGATATGGCACGTTCTACACAATTTTCAAATCTCATGCAACATTCAGGGGTTTTGGGATTTTATGCATAAAAAAGGCGTTTGGCACGACATAGTTCTTTTGGGGCTTGATCATATATTGTTTCTGTTTAATTTTTGCTGTACCGGGTAATTAAGTTTTATTGTTTGTTTATGTTAGTTTAACATTGTTGGGGACAACAATGGGTTTGAGTTGTGGATTTAAGTAGTTAAAGCCATTTTAAATTCAAGCCATATCTTTTCTTTGGCACTGTAGTACTGTAACTTACTGTAACTTACAGTGTAAGGTTGTTTCTAGTTTTAAAACATTGTCTTTTTATACTTGGTTAAGTTTTCACTGGGTTTTCTTTGTATAAGTTGTGGATTTTAAAGAGATTTATTGTAAGGTTTAAGTAATCTGCTTTGAAGGCACTGGACACTATTGGTAATTACTCAAAACAATTGTTAGCATAAAAAACTAACTTTGAAACGAGCAATAGCATAAAACATTGTGAGAAACGGTTTCCGCTAATAAAAAGTAACTTAGTTTTAAAGAGAACAGAGGTAATTTCTCACTCAAATATCAAAAGACTTCAGCCCAAGTCTCTTATTGTGCATCTGAATGCACACAAATTTGTGCAACAAGGGCGTTTTTCTCTCATTCTGTCTTGCAACTTTGATGATCAATTGAGCCCAAATGTTCACAGGTTTGTTATTTTTATGCATTTGTTGAGATATACAAAGTGAGAATACTGGTCTTTGCCATTAACCAAACGTGTTCAGTGCCTTTAACCTTGTAAGTTCCATCTGCCAGATTTGCAAATATACTCCAGAATAAACTAAAGTAGCACTCAGTAAAGCTTAACTTTCAAGTCCCTATAAAAATAAAACAAGTTTTTGACCAACTGCATCAATGCCACAAGGCTACTGATTGCAGCGTTTGCCTTTTGGGGAATAAAATTGCATATAAACTGTATGGTAACAGACTGCACTGCAATCATGAAGGAATCTATGGTTTCACAGTGCCTCCCAAATGGTTTTCTTTGTTGATTGTGGTAATTTTAATTGTAACTTTAATTGTTCATTTTTTAAGGCACTGGGCACTATTGATAATTGTTAGCATAAATACTTAATCCGTAACGAGCAATGGAGAGCTGTTGATAGTATAAAACTTTGTTAGATCCGGCTCCCTATGAAGTAACATATACTTTTTGAGAAAGAGGTAATTTGTGAAATCTCACGCAAATAATAACAGTCTTCAGCTGAAGGCTTTTTATTATTAATTTGAAAGCACACAAAGTAATTCAACAGGGGGGGGGGTTTCATTTTCATTATTTTCTTGCAAGTTCGATGACCAATCTAGCCCAAATTTCACAGGTTTGTTATTTTATGTTGGGATGCACCAAGTGAGAATACTGGTCTTGGACTTTGACCAAAACGTGTCCAGTGCCTTTAAAGTAATTTAAATGCTATTTCCTTTATTCATTTTAATATGTGTATATTACTTTGATAGTGCATTTTCTAGTTTTTGTCAACGCATTTAAACAAAACTATATTTGAACTTGCGCTTTATCAATTATTTAGTTAGTATTGTTATTAATAAGGTGTTTCAATCATGTTTTGTACTGTTTATTTTACTTATCAAGTGTTAAATCTCAAGGGAAACTGACTGGGTATAATTTTACTGGAGCGGGAATGCCCGCTCCGTCATTTTTTCGTTGCTCATTCCCGAATTCTTTCTTTTACTTGTAGAAATTGTTCAGAATAGGACACTCTGAGATGTGCGAGGGGATGAACAGGGAGGCAGCCCGGCAAGGCCTCCCCTGTTATGGCTGCTGAAAGAGACTCAAGTCCACAAAGTACCATTTCAAAAGTGAAATCTTTGCCATCGTCCTGAAATACACACAAGGCAAGTACAGTTGCAGTCAGTTTTGTTGTTATTCTATCTTTAAACATGAATTGGCTTAACCGCAGCAGTACTGCTTTATTAAAAAGTGTTACTGAACTATTGAGGTTTGTGTTAAGAGTTAAAACAGTATTCATTTTTGTGATTTTGTTGTTGCGTGTGTTTAAGTTGCCAAGTTTATGCGCCTGCCTAAGTGCACTGCTTTATGGCATTTGCCAATCAAGAGCGAGTATAATATGAAGGTATGCATGCATGTTAAGAGCATATTTCAAGGAATAGGTCAATGGTGGCCTTCATAGTGCAAATGTTTCTTTCCCTTTATGACTTGCCTGATTATAACCCCAGTGGTGCATTTTGCAGTTGTAACCCAAAACGTTTTGGTTGAATTAGCCATTGGTTAATCTAATGCCAAAGACCAGAAAAGTTATTGGTTACAGCAGCAAAACGCACCCCTGGACGTGTGACTTTAAAATATCCTATTTGCATATTTAAATTAGTCCTGTGATTGATCCATTCTGTCAAAAGATCAAGTCATGAACTACTGCATGGCCCCTCTCTTTGTTATTGGATCTTGTGGTATGTCTAATGCATACAGTTTAGGGTGATCATAAAAATTAAAAGCATGATTCATTTGAAATGTATTGCATCGAAATAAACCCATTTGTACACCAGCGTAATTATCACATAAATGTTTGTAACGAGCCTATGGAGAGGCTGCCACCATGGTTTATCACTATATTCAGCTCAATGAGAGGACAAGTCCAAGTGGTAGATTATCAATCTTGGCTTTTGGCCGCGGTTTGATACACAGTGAACACATAACCATATTTTCACAAAACAGAAGTAAGTTCAGCATGTTTCCATAATAAAGTTGAAGGGTTGGAATGTCTTGATTAGCTATACTGAGGTGAGGTAACCCATAATTCTCTCTATACTGTTAATTTGTTTTCTTTGATTCTTTGTTACTGTTGCAGTACTTTGATAATGGCTAATGATAATGGTAATGGCTCCCGAATTCACGACAAGCTGGCAATAGATTGCCTCCACATTAGAAGAGACTGAAAGAGAACAGGCGAGGGTGTGTGACTCCAGGTATGCACCCCCACTACACTACAACTTGAGGATGAGGCGGCCACGGAGGCAAGTCTATGTCAGAGTCTCGACACTGCACTCAAGAAACTCAATGCGTGCATTCACCCAACGGGCGTACGAAACAAGATGTCATGATGCTAATCGCCGCAAAAACAGTGGTTCTTCTTTTTACATCAAGATTTTCGCAACATCCACTCCCAGTCATTTCCATCACAATTGGTGGTTTGCATTGAAGCCCCTCATACCCAAGAAATCTCGGTGACGGCAGTCATGGATGAACATCTAACACTGAAGGCCCGCGCAACACCCTATGCTGCTCTACAAAGACTGCCATTGGTTGTTACAAAAAACTTAGAGAACAATGATCCACACAAATATACCTGGAAATCGTTTGGTTTACCTTTTATACCCTCTTGAACTGACACGAACTGCCATTTTGTTGAAGCAAAATTTTGACTCCACAAAATGTAGACCATTTTTAGTTCACAAAGTAAAAGGGAAACCACACAGTTTTGAGGCACATTAGTGTAAATAATTAAACACTACTTTTTAAAAGGTATTTTTGTTGAACCAGGTTCATGTCATGACAAGCGCTTCCACAGCCCAAATAGCCAAATCTAAAAGGTGTCTCTTTAAGAAGGTTTATGAAATCATTGATTGTCATTAAAATTGTTGAAATTTGAGATGTTATGAATTTTCAACAGCAAAGTTTTATAACGAGTACATGTACAAGCCTGACTTCTTATTAAAGGACACGTTGCCTTGGATCGGACAAGTTTGTTTTTTATAAACGTTTGAAACCGTTTGTTATAAAATGCAAATGGTTAGATAGATAATTGAAAAGTAGAATATAAAGTTGCACTCAAACATAAAATGGCCGACCATATTAGTTTGCGACATAAAAGGAAAACTGTGCAATTTCGAGTGATACTTGTGTGGATCATTATATTCTACTTTTAGAATATCTTTCTACCATGCATTTCATAACTTCGGCCCTTTCAAACGTTTATCAAAGACCAATGCAAGGCAACGTGTTCCTTTAAGATAAGATAAGAACTTTATTATCCCACACTGGGGAAATGTTGAATTACCTCACATGCTTAAAGGATTTGAGTACTTTTTCAAAATATCCATAGATTTACATTAAACTTACAGGGTTTGAAGATAATGATAGTTGAAAGCTTCCCTTACTTACTGAGGTGCTGTAGTTTTTGAGAAATGGGTAAAAAAATGTCATAAAAATACGTTTGTACATGATTAAAATAGTTTTCGTCTCATGAGACGAAAACTATTTTCATTACATTGTTTTACTCATTTCCCCAAAACTACCTCACCTCAGCACGTATGATTTTCAGGAAAGCTTTCTACTATCATTATCTTCAAACTGTGTAAGTTTAGTGTAAATCTGTGGACATTGTTATTTTTGTCCTACACAAGTTACATAGACCCTTTAAAGGGACATGTTGCCATTCGATTGGGCACTTATGCCTTCATAAGGTGCTTGCTATATGAAATATTATAGTTGGAAAGATGTTTCAAAATCAAATAAAACCTTGTAATAATACACCTGAAATTTGTATGGTCCTTTTACCCTCAAAACAACCTGCCATTTTGTTGAAGCAAATTTTTGACCCCACAAAATTGCGTACTACTTTACTTCCATGCAGTTTTGATGCATATTAGTTAAAACCATTATGCACTATTTTTAAAACATGTTTCCACCAGTTTCATGTCATTAACAAACACTTTAAAAGCAATGTGTTTTATAAAGGTTTTAATTAATATTTTATTGGTCTTTTGTTCAATTCAGTTTTGATTGAAATTGTAACAATTTGAGGTAATGAATTTTACAACAACCAATTTTGGGAGTCTGAACCTGACTTCCTAATTGATAGAGACGAATGATGAATTGTTTGAGATATTTTCCTTTTGTCAAAAGCAATTTGATTTTGCATGTAGGCTTTGTTGCTCAAAATGTGTTTGAACCAAATGACCAAAATAATTTCTTAGACAATTTCTTTAGATTCCAATGTCTTTTTATGATTCTTGTATTTAATTTACTTGTTTTTGTCTACTTGTTGTATTTTAAGTGATTCTGTGTAATAAAATAAACAAACAATATCAATCAATGAATTATTGTGTGTTAACACTAACATTATTATTTTATTTTATTATTACTTTATTACTTTATTTAGCCGCCTTCTGTCAATAATTGTCAAGCTTCTGGTGGTGGGGGGGGGGGGGGGGGGGGTGGAATTGGATGTGCCCAAATTCTATGTATAGTACACCTACCATCGTGAACATGGGCTTCAACCACCACACAATGTCCACACAAATCGACATCAATATTATTAGGAAAAAAAACGATATGAAGTCTAGAGTAAGTAGTCAATTAGTTTTTATATAAAATTGTCCAATTTAATTGGCTGGAAAGTCCAAGTCACTGCTGTTTCTTATCATATGGCAAAAACTGTCCTTGACTTTTATTGAAAGTTGTTTGCACTTCGCAGTTCATTGACATTATTTTTGTAAGTGAAAAGGCACTTTTCTTTAAAAATCTGTATAAAAAAATACTAAGACCCCATGGGCCGGGTCAAAGTTGCAATGGGTGTGGTCCTTGAGGACCCTCCTATATATACATTTACCTATACATTTTTTTAAGTAGTAGTCTGCAGCTGACCCCGCTGGGCCAATTTCATAAAGACTGTAAAGCCCAGGAAACTTGCTTAGCATAGACAATAGCTTAACAGAAAATGATAACCAGACTAAAGTCCTTTAAGTTTACATTGTAATGTGACTGGTGCCCCACCCATTTTTTGCTTAGCAAAGAAATTTGCTCAGAAGTATTTTGCTTACAGGTAAATTGGACGCTCTATCTAGCACTGCACAAAATTGATATCAGCAAAGATTGTAGTAATATAAATGCTACGAAATCATAGCACTTTCGGCAGCAAGATGGATATCCACTGGCAGGAGATTTTGTCTAATTACAATTTAGTGTGAAACATAAACAACCTTTAGTATCAGTAGCCCACGTGACAATTAAGGGGTAAATTGTGATGGTTTAATCAAAAAATTGTTTATCTGTCCCATCTCTCCCGCCCCACCCTCCACAGCCAGCCCCTGCATGCTTTAAAAATCATCATCAGTGGGGTGTCTATTAAATAATATGGCGGTTTCTTCCTCCATGCTTAAAAAAAAGCACTCTGCAAAACTAGGTAGGGCGCCCTCAACTGTTGATCGAGTGTCCAAAATGGCTGAATACAATAATTCGTTCGCCCTGTCACTTTTGTTTGTTGTCAGTTAATTAGTGTCAGCTTCTTTGTTTAGTGTAGCTGTTTGGCATGCCATGGAGCAGAGTGAAAGACGGAGACTCTGGGTTGGGAACATCGACGAAAAGATATCTGAGTAAGTAAAAGAAACCATGGTCCACTTGTTCATTGTTGGTTCTGCTAATGTGCCAAACCTACTGCAGCAGCTCCCCAATCATTGAACCATGGAGGAATAAATTAGACCAAGTCTCTGTTCTGTTCTGTTATTTATTCATTTGTTGCATACTTTTACAGACTCTTTCGGAAAAGTTTCCGTATGGCGCCACCACTTTTTCATTCGATATGAAATAATATAGTATCTAATTTACCTCAATGAGATATCCCTTTTTTGTAAAAATTTGTGAAAAAATGGTGGCGCCATACGTACGATGATACGGAAAGTTATCCACTCTTTCGTTCTTTCATGTGTCTTTTTTTATTTACCGACTCTAACTCTGCTACCCCCATGCTCTGGAATGTTTTCTATGAATATTAATTCATGAATTTATTGTGGGCACACGTCCGCACAATGCCACAAAGTTTGACACACCAGGAGTTACAAAAAGATAAAATTTATGATAGGACTAGCACTAGGAGTAGGACTCAGGAGTCGCTTATTTTCGCAACTACGATTAATCATTCTATCATCAAGTCATTGTCGTTTTTCGACATTGTGTTGATTATATTGATATATGATACTTTGTCAAAACCGTAGACACATACAACTTAACTTGGATTGCCTTCTTTGGTAACATTTTTTTCAGAGGTTGGTTGGATGGATGGTAATGTTGATTGAAAATTACAATATCGAAATGAGTGATGGAAAGAATTCTGTATCCTGCCACCACTTTTTCACTCATTTTTACCCTTTGAGTAATTAGATACTAATTTATTTCATAACGTATGAAAAAGTGGTGGCAGGATACAGACATTTTTCAAAAATAATTAACTCTTCCAATAATCAAATTATAGTATAATTTTGGTTATCGTCTAATTTATTGATTTTCCAACAGATACAGCTTGTTGAAGCTCTTGAGACGTCACGGTGAAATCGCACAATTTGACTTCCTTTTTCACAAGACGGGACCAAGTGAGGGCAAACCAAGAGGTTACTGTTTTGTCAGCTTTAAGACTCGGGAGGTAATGACACTGTTCTTGTTTAACCCTAGTTGCAATAACGTAACCCTCCTGCCGACGGCGTAGCCGGAGGGTTACGAGTCATTCTCATTCGATGCAGGGCAAAATATTTTAGTCAACAGATTTGCTCATTTTTTACCACTTTCAAAAATCATGACACAAATTCTGTGAACACGAACTTAATCCTCAATGTCTAATGAATAACATTCTAAAACTTGAGAAAATATTTTGAAAAAAAGGACAAAAACCAGATCCCGGGAGCGAAACAGTCACAAATTTTCCAGGTTCTATTTTTGAACCTGTCGCTGGTTACCAAGCGCTGAACCCAAGTGCTGAACCAAACCGCAGGTACCAGCCAACTGAATTGACGACCTGCCGACCGAGCCGCAGCCGAGTTTGACTAAACCATTCTGTAAAAGGGGTGCTGCAGTGCGGCAGTGAGTGAACAGCGGGCATAGTAAACGGACAGTGCACACGCACTGCCGCGCTGCCTTATAACACCCCTTTTACAGAATGGTTTAGTCCAACAGCAATGAACATCGGGAAGTCACAAAATGGTGAAACGACAGGTTCAAAATAGAACCTGGGAAATTTGTGACTGTTTCGCTCCGGGATCTGGTAAGTTGTTGTACTTTTTTTTCAAAATACTTTCTCAATGGTGTTTTGAATGCTATTCATTAGATATTGAGGATTAAGGTGGTGTTCATAGAATTTGTGTCATGATTTTTGAAAGGGGTAAAAATTGAGCAAATCTGTTGACTAGCTGTCGAAATTGTACGTGTTTGACCATTTCGCCCTGCATCGATTGAGAATGACTCGTTACGTTATCGCAACTAGTTTAACCCTAGCCCTCCAAAATCCTCTTTTAGGAAATCGGGTCATTCCATACAGATCACCTCTCAGAGTTGGCTGATATTCATTTCTAATATCAATTTATGTGTACAATGAAACTATCCCACAAAAGAAACTTCAATCAAGTCATCTCAAAATTAAACCCCTTATTAAAGTGAGGGTGGTAAAAAATGGAATTTACACAGTGAATATTTTATGTGTTGTAATGCTTAAACTTAAATGCGCCTTTAAAAAAGATACAAGGCTGTTAATTGATACCAAGGGTGACTGTCACCCAAATAAGAAAAACTGGCCTTGAAACAAGGGTCATTCCCTTTTCTCTCTACATAGGCTGCTAAAAACACTAATTTAATCTTCTGAATAAAACTTATTTCCATTTTCAGACTTCACTAATACTCATAGTTGATAATTTGAAAAGCTTGATATTGCTTTGTGTTTTACATTAGGCACTCAAAGTCAAAGAGGCACTCCAAAATGGGACAACTAAGATTTATTGTGGCAATGGCAGCAAGTGAATTGGTTCCAAAGTAACCATTACTTTGTCTTTGTTCTTTGGCAAAACAAAACATTCACTTGATGTTAACCTAGGGTCCAATTTCATAAAGTTGTTAAGCAGAAAATACTGCTTGACAAAATTAATTTATTTGCTAAGCAAAAGTTGCGAGGGACACCAGAAAAAAACAATCAAAATTTAATGTTACCTTGGCTGGTAATTTGATTCTGCTAAGCAATACTATTCTGTGCTTAGCAAGTTTTTGTGCTTACAGGCTTTATGAAAATTAAGCCCATGTATCTTGACTGAGTTGTTTTCATCATTTGCATTTGTAGGAGGCTGAACATGCCATTCATGCTTTAGATGGTAAGCTGGCACTGAGCAAGAAACTCGCTGTGAAATGGGCCCACTCTCAGACATCAAGCTATAAGGTAAATACTGTGGTCCAATAATGTGCAAATTAAAGGCAGTGGACACTATTGGTAATTACTCAAAATAATTATCAGCATAAAACCTTACTTAGTAATGAGTAATGGGCAGAGGTTGATAGTATAAAACATTGTGAAAAGTGGCTCCATCTGAAGTGATGTAGTTTTTGAAGAGAAAGTAATTTTCCACGAATTTGATTTCGAGTCCTAAGAATTGAATTAGAGTTTGAGGTCTCGAAATCAAGCATCTGAAAGCACACAACTTTGTGTGACAAGGGTGTTTTTTCTTTCATTAGTTATCTTGAAACTTCCGACCAATTGAGCTCAAATTCCCACAGGTTTGTTATTTTATGCATATGTTGGGATACACCAAGTGAGAGGACTGGTCTTTGACAATTACCAATAGTGTCCAGTGTCTTTGAGACTTGCTCAGAATGAAAGATAATTTTAAAGGCACTGTACACGTTTGGCAAACACTCAATATTAGCATAAAAACTTACTTGGTAAAAGGCAACAGAGAGCTGTTGATGGTATAAAACATTGTGAGAAACAAACTCCTCTGAAGTAATTTAGTTTTTGAGAAAGAGGTAATTGCTCACTAAAATATATGAATCTGGAAAAAACTTTAGAACATGTCTGAATTTGTTTTCAGATCTGACCTGAGGCCTTTCTCAGGCATCTTAAAGCAAAAGAACTTGTGCAACAATGGTGTATTTTTCTGTACGTCTGTATGTTGCATTGTTATGTTTCAGTTTCAGGATATGTTCATGCGCTCATAGTCTTGGTGCAAGTATTCTCATTTTCCTTTCATACACAGCGCGAGCAACTCACTGACATCGCCCGTAACGATAAACGCCTTTCACCAAGACTGGCGCGTAGTATCTGGAAACAACCGGTTATAAACAGAGCTTTTAACACCCCCAAGTGATGCGCTCTCCACCAATAAGAATAGCGAAATGTCTTGGGTATTTATAATGACACAAGTGTCAAGTCCGGGACTCGAACCTACACTCTGCTGATCAGAATCACCAAATCTTAAGTCCGGTGTGCCTGTCCCCTAAGCAACGATATGTCAAGTATGTTTCCTGAAATTACATGAATCTCCGAGAATGAATGAGTTATTGTTAAAAATTGCTCTGTCTTTTTTGTACCAGACACAAGAACAGCAGATCGAGGAAGACAAGAATACTCTTGCCCCGGACAAGCTCCCAAGTAGCTTTGGTGGCCACCAGGCTGCAGTGGCAGGCACAAGCACAAAGAAACACGCGTGCAAAAATAGGTAAACTTACAAAGTGAACTGTATAATATAAGTAAAACTGTTTGTATGCTTAATGCGTGTTGCATAGGTCATGTATTTTCTCTGTATGTTTACGGAATTGTCTTCTTCTTTTTTTGCCCCCCAAAAAAGAAGGAAAATCCTTTTTTTTTAATCCCCCCGCCCCCAAAAAGAAAAAAATAGCCCTATAGGATAGCGCCTAAGATTGCAGAGAAGGGCTTTTACCAAAAATAAGTGTAACATCATGCTCGCAAGTTTTGGAGCGCGCATGCTTTTTCGCTTTGCGCTTAGAGTTCTTTTATTTCCAACGCCCTATCCCTTTAGATGGGGCTGTTGTTACTGTTATCTTGCGGGTAAAGATACTGGACACTATTGGTAATTGTCAAAGACCAGTCTACTCACTTGGTTTATCTCAACATATGCGTAAAATAACAAGCCTGTGAAAATTTGAGCTCAATTGGTCATCGAAGTTGCGAGATAATAATGAAAGAAAAATACCCTTGTCACACGAAGTCGTGTGCTTTCAGATGTTCGATTTCGAGGCCTCAAATTCTAAATCTGAGGTCTCGCAATCAAATTAATGGAAATTTACTTCTTTCTCGAAAACTATGTTACTTCAGAGGGAGCCGATTCTCACAATGTTTTATACTATCAACAGCTCCCCGTTACTGTTACCAAGTAAGGTTTTATGCTAATAATTATTTGGAGTAATTACCAATAGCTGTTTGAAATTGGACACTACACTGTTTTTTTTTTACAGCAACGATGCTAAGATCCGAGCTATCGAGAGTAAACTAAGACAGATGGAGCGTGCCAGCAATGACTTCAATATCGTACCAACGTACTCAGCTGCAAGCCAGCAGCAACCCAAAGGGAAAACTGATGCCAAACGGTCCAAACCATACGACAAGAGGTGACACTCGTTCAGATGCACAATAAAAACCCGTGTTTTAAGAGGGGTTCCGAGGTCAAATTCAGTTCTGTGAAGATAAAGATAATATTTGATAGATGATAATTTGGCATCGGGGTAAGGAATATTATTTGATTTTACCCTTACACTGATGATTGTTGGGACTGTATCTTTGGTAGTTTCTCAAGTTCTGTGAAAAAAAATTCGCAGGATTATACTTGTGTGGCATTCAAACCCATAAGTAGGCTACCCAAGACCTTTGCCAATCTAGAACAGATGTCTTACCAACTAGACCAGCGAGGTTTCCCGATAGCTAGAGGCAATCTTGAAACATTTTCCCCACTTTCACAAGGACAAGGACTCTATTGATGGGAAAATGAGTGCATCACAAAACTGAGTTCGATCTTGGCGCCCCATCTTTAATAAGGTAATAAAAGGGTAGTTCTTAAACGGCCGTTTACAACCGGCAGGGTCGTTGCCGTGTGCCTTTATCGCACATTAACGGACCTGCAAGGGTTTAAACGGCATTTTAAGAACGAGTCACTACTCTTTCATTCCCATTCATAAATGCCTTTTTGGTTAAAAGGCGTAATAAAGTAAGAAACTCTGTAAAATTTATCCATTTTCCGACAGGCTTGAGCTCTGTACGTCCGTGTGTTGCATTGTTATGACTGAGACAACAGTTTTCGGATCCGCTCGTGCGCGTAGTCTTGGTGCCAGACGTTTCTCGTTTTCCTTTCACACACAGCGCGAGAAACTCACCGACAGCGCCCCCATCGCCCGTAACTAGAAACGTCTTGCACCAAGACTAGCCTGCAGTATCCGAAAACAACCGGTTATTAACCGAGCTCCAGCTGGTCATTATCAGCCGTTTAAACACCCCCACGTGACGCGCTCTCCGCCAATGGGAATAGTAAAACTGTCTGAGGTATTTATGAATGTTTCATAAGAGTCCCTGATGATCAGTTATTTGTGATATGTCAGAAGAAGTGCAATATGTACATAAGTGTAATTACTTAACCAGTTAGAAAATAGAATTAGCTGTTTGCAAATAACTTACCAACCCGTGACATTGTTTTACTAATTTCTCAAAACTACAGCAAGTAACATTTTAAGGTTTATATTCTACTATCATGAATTTGAAACGGTGTAAGTTTTCTGTAAAACTGTGGACATTGTGCTTTGTGTTAAATAAAGTACCCCAATACTTTAAAGGTGCTAAACACGAATTATGAGATTTTTAAATTAATCTTAAATTTTTGTATGTTTCCATAAATGCTTTTCTTAAGGAAGTACTTTTGAATTCACTTGGTGTGCATTGTCAAATGTTTCATTCAAGTGAAAGGGGCTGTATCGTCAATATAAACTCTCACCCAGTTAATGCTACACATGCCCTCTTTCAAGACATTGGACACTATTGGTAACTGTCAAAGACCAGTCTTCTCACTTGCTGTATCTCAACATGCACAAAATAACAAACCTGTGAAAATTCGAGCTCAATTGGTCGTCGAAGTTGCGAGATAAATAATGGAAGAACAAACACCCGTGTCACATGAAGTTGTGTGCGTTCAGATGCTTCATTTCGATACCTCAAATTCTAAATCTGAGGTCTCGAAATCAAATATAGTGGAAAGTTAATTCTTCCTCGAAAACTATGTTACTTCAGAGGGAGCCGTTTCTCACAATGTTTTGTACTATCAACCTCTCCCCATAACTCGTTACCAAGTAAGGTTTTATGATAACAATTATTTTGAGTAGTGACCAATAGTAAAGGGTTTAACTAAATAAATTGGTGATCAAATTTATTATTTTTTTCAAGTCCATCCTCATATCAATGCAGACAAACAGAAAATGTTTCAGTTTTCTGAAAAACTTTGATAGCTTCGAGCTGTGTGATACTTCACCCCAATGCCTTTCCGACAAAACTCTGCTGTCATATGCCATACCAAAACCAAACACAGTTTAGCCTCCCAAGTTGAAAAATTTAACAATCAAGTATCACAAGGGAAACTGACTGGGTAACTATTAAATGATTTGGGGTCGAACAAAAAGAAATTGACTAGAGTGAGATTTGAACCCATGACCTCTGGATTGACATGCCGTCACTTTACCAACTGAGCTATCTAGCCCTCTGTTGGCAGTCTCCCTGTTTTGTCAATATCTTTGTTCGGGGTGCCAGTTGCAAACAAACTGTTACAAACTGCTTTGTTAACCAGGGATTCACACCCAAATTTAAAGCCATTATACACTTTCGGTAAACAGTATTGTCCAAGTCCCACACTTTGTGTATCACAACTTATATATAAAATAACAAACCTGTGAAAATTTAGGCTCAATCGGTCATCAGAGTCGGGAGAAAGTAACGGGAAAACCCACTCTTGTTTCCGCACGTTTCGCCGTGTCATGACATGTGTTTAAAATAAATCCCTAGTTCTCGCTATCGGGAATTGATATTGTTTTAACGTTTTCTCAAAAAGTAAAGCATTTCATGGATCACCTTATAAAAGGATGCGACTTCTTATTGTAAAAAAACCCAAATCACAACAAAGAGATTGACAAAATAGGGAGACGGCCAACATCGATCTGGCTCAGTTGGTAGAGCACTGGCACACTCATACAGAGGTCATTGGTCCAAATCCAGGGGTCGATTTCACAGAGAGTTAGGACTAGTCTTATCTCGAGTTAGGAAGAGTTACTCGTCCTAACTTAAGACTACCCATACATTTTGTATAAATCTCCTAGGACTAGTCCTAAGTTAAGACTAGTCCTAACTCTTTGTGAAATCGACCCCTGCTCTAGTAAATTTGTCTTTGTTCTACCCAGAAATATAAGTAGTATTAAAATAGCACACATTTTTTTGATATATATTTGCAAAAACTCTGCTGACTGACGAGAAAATAACTAGAGTAGCATAGCTTTTTGTATCATTGGAGATCATTTATTGGTCTGTTTGACTGCAAGTTTATTAATTTTTACAAATAAACCGTTCAATTTTACTCCCTTTTTGCAAGAAGTGAGATGAAATGTTAAAATGAATTTTAATAATGTGTATTCACCCCCCCCCCCTCTCCAATGAAAAACAAATAAATCCATTAAAAAAAATGTGCTTTAATTTAAACGTTAATTGTGGCAGAAGTGCATCTTTTATTTAGTTTATGTTTTAATTGTCGATTCCGTTTCTTAAAGCAGTTCTCGACCGTGGCCCAATTTCATGGCTCTGCTTACCGCCAAATTCTACGCTTAAGATCACTTTTCTCTGCTTACATTGTGCAACCGCCGAATTTTTGCACTAGCGATTTTAATTGTCATGCCTTCTTTAAAGCAATTCTCAACCTTGGCCCAATTTCATGGCTCTGCTTACCGCCGAATTCTGCACTTAAGGTCACCCTTCTCCGCTTACGTTGTACAAGCGCCAAATTTTTGCGCTAGCTGTGTAAGCGTAGAATGCCTAGTAACCTGGGCCCAATTTCATGGCTCTGCTTACCGTAAGCTCAGAATCGGTGCTTTACAGAAGCAGGGAATTCCGTGCTGTTTATATTTCACAGGTTAGCGGGGAATTTTGGCTTCTGTGCATGCGTACTCCACATTATAGGCATTCTAAGCTTACAAGGCTAGCGCAGAAATTGGGCACTCAGGTAAGCGGCAAATGGTGATCGTAACCACAGAATTCGGCGGAGCTGGTGGGCCCATCAATTACCACGCGGCCGACTAGGCCTATACAGACACTTGCTAGTTCCCGCACACTATAATTGATATAAATCGAAAATAAATGCATGCAGGGCAAAATTTCACCTGTAAGCACAAAAACCTTGCTAAGCACACAGAACAGTCTTGCATAGCAGGGACAGGTCATCAGCCAAAATTACATAATAATATAATTACATGTATTGGGCCCCACTGCTCGCAACACAAAACTTGTGCACAAATGAATACTGAATGCCAAACTAGTAACTAGTAACTATTACCTGGTTGGCATTCGAATATCGAACCTCAACAAACGACCAACCAACTTTCATACCATTTTTTTCAACGCGATGTAAAAGAGCAGGCAGCAGTGATAAACAACGATTGACTCTATCTAAATGCATTGTAAGTCCTTTATTTTTCGACATTATTTAGAATGGTAAATGTACGTATACACATGTACACCGGACCGGTCAAATTTTGCTTATGCTCGAGTTGCAATAAGAAGGGCATGATGGCCTCTTATCGCACGGCAGGTTGGCCATGTTTTGCTAGTGTGGGTGAAAAAAATACCATGAACAAAACCACACCCCACGAAAACGTACGGCTATCCACACATGCCAGCTGCGCGCGTACACATCACACAATATCATGTGCAGCGCGCTCTATTTTTTTCAGCCACGCGAAGCACGCCTTAAAACTAAGGACGATGTCTAGATTTACAGTTACCATTTGTGATGACCATGTAATTTAGATTATTCACATACATGTAATCTACTTAAAATGCTGGCAAATATCCGGATGAGGGGGGGGGGGTGAAAATGTAATTTATAATTTATAAATATAATAAGGGGAATCCCCTAAATTGTTTATCTAGAATAGAAGTAGAACCAGAGGCCTACAAAAGTACAAGGTTTTCCTTACTCTTAGCATGGAGGTTGCGATAATCGTAACCCTCCATCCTCCCGACGGTCGGAGAGGATGGAGGGTTACGATTATCGCAACTACCTTACTCTATGCTCATGGTTAGGGTGCTACGCTAAACGCATAACACCAAGGCCCGTAGTTTTTACCTTAAGTAAATTCTAAAAAAAATAGTTAATGGCCTGACGTTTCGACCCTAGCACTAGCAGAGTCTTTCTCGAAGAAGTAAATTCTCATACATGTATCACTTGACTTGACAATTCTGGTAGTTTTGTGTTTGTGTGTGACGTGTATGAACAGTGACTTTCGTTGATCATGGAGATGGTCTGATAAAATGTTTTCTTTGAATTCTGTGTAGTAAAGGAATGAATGAAGAATTTGTTTATGGGCCTTGTTAAGTTGTATTGTACCCATGCAGTTAATACAAAAATGAGATATGAGTGTTTGTCAAAATTAAAGTCACTGGACACTATATTGGTAATTACTATAAAACAAAAATCAGCATAAAAACTTTCTTGATTTCCAACGAGTTATTAGGTAAAAAACATTGTGAGAAATGATTCCCTTGGAAGTAAAGTAGTTTTCGAGAAAGAAGTAATTTTCCACAAATTTGTTTTTGAGACCTCAGTTTTAGATTTTGAGGTCTCAAATTCAAGCATAGTGTGTGACAAGGGTGTTTTTTCTTCCATTATTATTTTGCAACTTCGATGACCAATTCAGCTCAAATTTCCCAGGTTTGTTATTTTATGCATGTAGAGATACACTGTATCTAGTCTTTGACAGTTACCAGTAGTGGCCAGTGTCTTTTGAGACGGTTAGTTCAAATGTAATTTTTTGTATTTTGCGAATTCTGTTCAGTAGGCCTACTAGAATGAAGAAAACAAATGTAGGCCCTTCCCATCATACAAATGAGATCAATCTTAGAGTGTTTGTGAAAAATTAGGACAGTTCAATTTTTAATGTTTGTAATTGTCAAAGACCACTCTTCTCACTTGGTGTATCTCAACAGTGCACAAAATAATAAACCTAAAAAAATTTGAACTCAATTGGCATCAAAGTTGCGAGATAATAATGGAAGAAAAAACACCCTTGTTACCTCCATGGTTACACCAAGTTGTGTGCTTTCAGATGCTTGGTTTCAACAACAGGTCTCGAAATCAAATTTATGGAAAATTACTTCTTTCTTGAAAACTACGATACTTCAGAGGGAGCCTTTTCTCACAATGCTTTATAGGTACTATCAACAGCTCTCCATTGCATGTTAACAAGTAAGGTTTTATGGCAACACTTATTTTGAGTAATTACCAATAGTGTCTAGTGCCATTAACAGAGACCATTAAGTACAACACTACTGTGACTCACCAACAAACTCTGTGGCAAAACTGAAAGGTAAACAACCGTGGTTTTGAAGACAGGAAAAAATAGTGTAATTAACTGTCAGCTTTGTTTTTCTAGATCTCTGCTTGTGAACAAGGTACAGTGTAGGCCTATGGTTTGGAAGGAAATGTGCTCTTAAGTACTGCATATATACATGTATGACTTAGACTAAAAGCCACATATCCCTACTACGTGCATGAATGTTTACTAATATTATTAGCCAAATGCAGACTTGCAACATATTGTACATTTGAAAATTGCCTACATTTTTAGTTTACCTACTGTAATTTTTACTTATAAAGACAACTACAAAATACAATGTATGGTCTTGCTTAGATTGAATTCTGAGTACTATTAGATTGATGAAGAATACTTGATACACATTTATAGGTCCATTTCATGAATGACCTTCTTTTGACCTCAAGCCAAGGCCAAGGCTGCACTACTCAAATAATGTCATTCCATTACGGTCTATACACAAAGTTAACACTTTAATTACCAAATAAGGCCTAATTGCTATAGACTACCGTACCATCGTCTATTCAAATTTGAGGATGCAGACATAGTTTTCCCTAGGCTAAACATCTGTCGTCACACTTTGATGCTCTGAATAACGCCAGACTGGATGCTGCCAGATGTATCTGTGACATTGCATTCATTTCATGCAGAGATTCGCAGTCAATTAACATGTGCACCTTTACTGCTGGAGCTTGGGTGGCACGGTTGGCTTGTGTGTAAAGTGCTCGCCTCTCACCAAGGTGACCCCGGTTCGATTCCCGGCTGGCGCCATATGTGAGTTGAGTTGTGTGTTGGTTATCTGCTGTGCCAAGAGGGTTTTCCAGACCATTCGGTTTTCCTCCCTCGGGAAAAATCAAACACTTTCGATCTTGGCTGTGCTCCATGGTCATAATGTGGCTGGCAGCCAAAGGCGCCCTTGAAGCCTGCGTTCGAGCACGTTGTAGCCGCGTCCTTCGCAATTCAGCTCTTAGCTGCGAGTAAGGATGATTAGCCCCCCAAATTATTATATTGTTTCATTAGAGTTTCATCTTATTGCAATCTCTGGAAGGAATTACAAGGATGCAGCAACTCGGGAAGGACGTAGGATCAAGACCAAGAAGACACTGAAGGAAAGAGTTGCTATTCCCATCTCATTCTTAGTGACAATCTCCTGGAGCGATGAAGATGCGGTTTATCACGAGTCTCTGGATCTGTGGCATCCTCATCATGTTACTCTGTGAGACAGATCTTTGTCTTGAGTGTAAGTTTTTCGTTTGTTTTTTTCCCAACATTTTTCGGAAGGAACATTTTTCTTAATTCTGAAAAGAACTTCTTGATTTAATACAAAACTACCTAAAGGCAGTGGACACTATTAGTAAATACTCAAAATAATTATTATCATAAAACCTTAATAACTGGTAACGAGTAATGGGGAGAAGTTGGTAGTATAAAACATTGTGAGAAACGGCTCCCTCTGAAGTGACGTAGTTTTCGAGAAAGAAGTAATTTTGCACGAATTTGATTTCAAGACCTCACATTTAGAATTTGAGGTCACGAAATCAAGCATCTGAAAGCACACAACTCCGTGTGACTAGGGTGTTTTTTTCTTTCATTATTATCTCGCAACTTCGACGACCAATTGAGTTCAAATTTTCACAGGTTTGTTATTTTATGCATAAAATGTTGAGATAAACCAAGTGATAAGACTGGTCTTTGACAATTACCAATAGTGTCCACTGTCTTTAACAGGCACTCAGGACACTTTTGGTTCTGTGAGTAATGGAGAGCTGTTGATAACAGTTTTTAAGAAAGAGGTAATTATAGGCCTACTCACTGAAATGTTGGAATGAGAAAGATTTGACGCCTGAAGCCTTTCTCAGGCGTCTGAAGCTTGCACACAAATTTTTGCAACAAGGGCGTTTTTTCTTTCAATATTTTCTTGCAACTTCAAAGACCAAATAAGCAAAAAGTTCCATAGTTTTGCCCATTTGATGCATGTTGGGATACACCAAGTGAGAAAACTGATCTTTGACGATCACCAAATTTGTCCTGTACCTTTAAAGGTAGGGTTAACTTGTGGTCATTACTCCACAATGTAATGACCATAGAGCACTGGATAACTGTTGATATTATAAAACATTGCTGGATAGACTGTATTTGAAGTACGTAATGTAATTTTAGATTAAATTGTATATTTTCACCAAGAAAAGGCTTTATAAGAGGCATCTGAAAGCACACAGTTCTCTGCAACAAGGGTGTTACTTCTTTCATTATTTCATGATCGATTGAGTTCAAATGTTTTCATTCTCTCTCCTTCTGTACTTTCACAGGTTCTGTGCAACTAGAACCACAGTTTCTGCAACCGACAGTCGCTCGTTTGGAACTTTTCCCTGGAAACAGCACACAATTGATATGTGAAGTCCAACGGAATCTTAGTTCCTGCAATCTTGGTCCAGGGGTTAGTCTTATCTCACTTTATAACAGACCTGGAATTTCATTTTTGAAAGGGCAAGGCCATTTTCATTTTGCGAAGGGCACTTCCATTGGAAAATCTTAAAGTCAACGTGAAGGGCACCAAGACCAGGGGTAAATTGTAATTCCAGGTCTGTTATTGCTGTAGTCATTGTAGTGACAGATTTACAGAAACATTATAGTGGCATAGTATTGTATCCACCTCATCTCAAAATGGCGTATGGATTTTGGATGTCTTGTCTAAACACCTCCAAAAAGAAACAGGTTAAATTCATCTTTTTCTCAACTCTGGCTGATTTGTTATTGATTTTTTTTGCTTTCTTTTTACTGAAGGTAGAGCCAAGGTACAGCTTGCAGATATGGTGGTGTAACTCAACCGACAAAAGCTGCTATGACTCACCCCTACCAGAGCCACTACCCCCTAGTCCCCCCTTTCTAAAAATGGACCAGAGCAAACTGAAGAACGCTTCCTCCTTGATGTCTACCCTAAGGCTGGACAACATGGCAGAGAGCCACTTGGGTCGGTACTACTGCGTGGCGCACAGTGAGGGTCAATATACGACAGCGACTCCTGGATATGCGGAAGTGTTCATAGACATTCAAGGTACTAATAAAAACTTTTTCTGAGATTTTATTTTAATTTGTTCATTTAACGTGTCTGGTTGTGAAGTAAGCCTGGGCGTCTGGTGCAACTATAGTGTCAAAATCGTGACTATTGATTGCTTAGTTCAACCATGACTCACTTTGGAAAAATAGAATGTGCCAATAATCATCTCCGAAGTCATAATGTGTAAACAACTTGAAGCAGTCAGTATTTGTCCCAAGTAGAGGTATTTTGCTATACTTGAAATATTCTCCCTCTGTTTTATCGGGCAATTAAAAACCATACACACTGTATTATTTGTTCATAGATAAGTCGCCTGTACGCATTACCAACTATACCAAAACGCCGATGGATCTGACCAACGGTTCACCACTGGCACTCAGTTGCTCAAGTGTGGGATACCCTACGCCGAAAGTCACATGGGAGAAGAACAGCAAACCAATCCCCGGCCACGAAAATAGCACGTACTTGGTGAAGAACGTCACGTCGGATGACGCTGGGATCTATGTCTGCATCGCCCAGAATGACTTTTATAAAGTCAGGTCTGGAGAGATGACGGTGAAAGTGAAAAAGAGCTACCATGGAAGTGAGTGTAGAAACCTGTAGCTGAGACTTATAAAAGCACTGGATGGACATCTTTGGTATTTGTCAAAGACCAGCATTTTCACTTAGTAAAATGAATATATCCATGAAAATTTTGATTCAATTGGTCATTGAAGTTGCACAAGCACAATGGAAGAAAAAACACCCTTGTTGCACAATTGTGTGCTTTCAGATGCCTGGCTTTAGGCTTGAAGTCTATAAATATACGAGTGAGAAATTACTCGCTCAAAAACTACGTTACTTCAGAGGGAGCTGTTTCTCACATTGTTTTATACTATGAACAGCTCTCCACTGCTTGTTACCAGTTTTTAGCCTAACAATTAAATTAGTAGTTACCAGAAGTGTCCATGCCTTTAAGCATGTAGAGAAAGGCCCATGAAGACAGGAATTGTTGTTCTACATGTTCTATTCACAGTTCTATATTTGTCACAGTAAATCAAATCTGGAAAAAAGGATATTGCCATGGCAATGTTTGATATATAATTATTTGTGTATAGATTTATTCTAAATATTATTTCCTCTCGTATTTGTGACATATTTTTATTTTTTTTATTTGTTCATCTAGAGGACATTGCAGTGACAGTGGTCCTTATTTGTGCAGCAGCAACTTGTGTTGTCTGTCTTCTGGTCATCACCTGGCGATTTAAAAGTAAGTGCCTCCCCTTTGCAGAACTATAATTGTGCTCTACTGGTTTGTGTTGGCTTGTGCGTAAAGGCTTGCCTCTCACCAAGGTGACCCCGGTTAGATACCCGGCCAGGGCCATATGTGAGTTGAGTTGTGCGTTGGTTCTCTGCTGTGCCACGAGGGTTTTCCCAGACCTATCTGGTTAATCCTGTATGGAAGTAGACAATTTTATTTTTTTTTTTTACCAACGTGATTGTCCGGTAGCTTGTGGTGGTTCGAATCCTATATTTTATGGAAGGAGAAAACAATTCTATTCTTATTTTTTTTTTTTTTGCAGAGCTGTGGCGGAATGGTCAATGCTGCCCAACGCATAACATCTCCATAATTGGGAATAACAGCACTGCAATCCAAGCGAACACTGTCAACGTGGTTCATCATCAAGCCCCAAGTCCACATCGAACTTGTAAGTTCCAAGCATAGAACTATATATATTGACTAGAGCGCTAACACCTCGTTATGCACGCACTAAGGTTTTGAAGCCGTGGGCGCATCCATGTTTATGTACAAATCAATAAAAAAGCTTGAAATTTTGTACGGCAATTGTACGGCTATTTGCATGATAGTGCGTTTGTTCTTTTCTATGTGTCATCGAACCAAAAAATGCAGCAAATGTGAACGCACAATCTGCTGATGAGCGTACAAAACTGCGAGCGTTATGTGCGTCATGTTTAACAGGTGCACATATTTTTTGTAGTACGTTATTCTAGTCGAACTTAAGGTTTTCGTAGCGCGGACGTGCGAGAATGGGCAGTCGCGTACGAAAGCACACATGCCGAATTATAAACAATTGCGGCAATGTGTGTTCTCTTAAAATTAAAATCGTTCCGTAGTCACGCAACACATCAAACATGTCTGCGCTCAGGGTGTCTTCAAAAAGCGGAGCAAGTTAGCGCTCTAGTCAATATACATAGCTCTATGGTTCCAAGTCTAATGAACCAAACGAGTGATTCACAATCATGACAATAGGGAGGTTTTAGCTGCTCGTTATGCGAGCAAAAACGTGATTTCCAGAAAATTGTGTTGTTTCAAGATGAGGTCGCCACTTTGGGCTTATTTCATGCTCGCCGTGACGCATCCTTAAAACATGAGATTTTTACAACAAAATTTTCTCATGTTCATGTTTATGATTTTGCTCACGTAACGTGCAGCTAAACCTTCCTAATACTGTGCACTACCAAATCAACCTCGTTTCCAGGCGTTTACCTGTATATTTCACAAGGGGAAAAGAGATACATAGTGAAAAGGGTTTTGAACCCACGACCCTTGCACTGCTTGCACTACTCTAGAATGGCAAGGGTCGTGGGTTCGAATCCCACCCAAGTAATATTCCTGTGAAAATTTTTCATAGGACTCAAGGAAAGTACCGAGTATAGTTAGTACCAAGCACATATAGAGTGCTTACACACATCGGTGTATGGGTCAAAAACCAACATTTAAAGGGAAGGTACACTATTGGTAATTGTCAAAGACCTGTGTTATAACTTGGTGTATCTCAACAAGTGCATAAAATAACAAACCTGTGAAAGTTTGAGCTCAATTGGTCATCGGAGTTACGAGAAAATGATGAAATAAAATACACCCCTGTTGGACGAATTTGTGTGCTTTCAGATAGGAATAAAAGACTTCTAGCTAGAAGTCTTTTATTATTTTAGTGAGAAATTATCTCTATTTCAAAATCTATGCTACTTCAGAGGGAGTCGTTTCCTACAATGTTTAATACTATAAACAGCTCTCCAAAGGTTGTTACCAAGTCAGTTTTTAAGTTAATATTTGTTTTGGGTAATTACCAAACGTGTACCTTCCCTTTGATAAAGGTAAACATGGTAGTGGTGCATTCTAACAATCCATTATTTACATGAATTTCTTCTGTTATGGCAGTCGAAAATATCAAAATTAACATATTGACTCAATTTTAATTTGTATTTTAAGTGGCATCTTTTGTTTCTTCAATTCCATCTTCCTTACCTTCCAACCTCCCTTAACAAAAAACCCAAAACCTAAACCTAAAATCTTTTGTTTTTTGCCTTTTTTAATTCCATGTGCGTAACCTTCACCCCCAACCTAAACAAATTAAATATTTACAAAACAAACTAAAATTCAATTTGTTTCTGGCCTTCTCCATATCCATCGGCAATCTTCCAACCCCCCCCCCCCAAAAAAAAAAAAAAAAAAAAAATCAACAACCTGAAACTAAAATCCAAAATGGATTTTCAATACCACTTTCAATCATTAACATGCATGGTTACTACATGTATTTTTTGTATTTTATATTCTTTCCTACCGTTTCTTTGTTTCATCAACATTCTATACCAAATCTCCAAACTTCCTCGTCCTTCTTTTCGTCCTAACATCCATCAAATCCCCTTCATCTGTAAAACTACATATCAACTCATTCTCTGCATATCGCTTTATTTATTTCCCGTCGTCTCAACCCACCTCACTCCTGGCACCTCAACTAAAACAAAACTAAAACACCACAGCTATGCATCAGGAGCGACGGTCATTTCTACATTTGCATGACGTATTCGTTCACAACCACAGCTCCGACGTCCACTTTGCTGAGCTGATCCGCTCCAACCTACAAGAGCGAGAGAGCCATCTAAACATCGGGTTGTGGTCGGAGGTGGAGCGACCCGATCGCTCGTCCAGCCGCAACAAACTCCTGCGACTTCGCCTCCTGAACTGCTCTCGTATCGTGATCATCACCTCGGAGAACTACCTGAAACACACCTACCACAGCTTCACAAGCGCCATGGCCAAGAGTCGAGTCAGCTCCGAGTCCATCCGAAGAAAAATGATCATCATCCGAGTTCTAGAGGAGGACAAGATACCAAGGAGTCTCTGTCAAGATATATTGGCGTCTCTCGATTATAACGTGGAAACGGATAGTTGCTACTTCTGGCCGAAGTTCATGAAAGTTACCATACCGGAACAAAGTGAAATACTCTACTGGGCATGAACATCAGTTAGAGGTCGTTCGCTGCAACAGACGTTTTGGGTACAGTGCCTACCCTTCAATCATTGTAGTTCTGTGAATTAGTAAAGTCATTGATGCTATGAAGTTGCATCGCCTGCTTTTTTTTTGCTGGCAGGCTTCGTGCCTAAAGCCATACTCAGATTCATTTTTTTTTCCAATGCTCTTCATCCAGTAACATTGTGTGGTCTTTATTTTTTGGAGTAGGCCTACATGTAATTACAAAGGTATATCCTGACTTTCACGTTCAGCTCAAATGGAACTGAGGTCATACATGTACTCATGAGTTTGTTCGTTTGTCTTTTTTTTTTTCTTTCTAATATGCATGTCATTCGCAATATTTTATAACAGTTTCAAGTCAGTACATCATTGATATAAGGAGTTATGGCCGTTCACGTTTTCCAATGGTTTCTAAGCTCGTTCAAAAAGATTCTGGTGACATAATAATAAGTTGAAGTCTTTTGTATAATAAATGCAATTAAAGACAATTATCCTCACTTTATATCACAACATATGCATAAAATAAACGTGTAAATTTGGACTCATAAAATTGGTCAATGAATAGCAAGAAAATAATGAAAGGAAAAACACCCTTGTTGCACATAAAATTGTGTGCATTTCCTCAGATGCCTGAGCAAAGGCTTCATGTCTGAAGCTTTTATCAGACTTTTTAGGGAACAGGCATGTGAGTAACTATCCATGAAAAAAAAGAGGAAAAGAGAAAACCGGGTAAGAAAAAAAAGAGGAAACCAAAATTTTGTCCTATACTTTTGTACGCAGAAAGTAAAGTAAAAAAGAGGAAAATCAAAACCAAAACAGAGGAAATTAGCTGAAAAGAGGAAGTCTCACATGCCTGCGGGGGAAAAACAATTTTTTGGGGGGAACAACAATGTTTTATAATATCAACAACTCTACAGTGCTCTGTAACAAGTAATTTTTAAAGGTCATCAGTTTTGGGAATACTTAAAGGCAGTGGACACTTTTGGTAATTACTCAAAATAATTATTAGCATAAAAACTTACTTGGTATCAAGTAATGGGGAGAGGTTGATAGTATAAAATATTGTGAGAAACGACTCCCTCTGAAGTGGAGTACTTTTCAAGAAAGAAGTAACTTGCCACGAATTTGATTTCAAGACCTCAGAATTAGACTTTGAGGTCTCGAAATCAAGCATCAGAAAGCATACAACTTCGTGTGACAAGGGTGTTTTTTTCTTTCATTATTATCTCGCAACTTTGACGACCTATTGATCTCAAATTTTCACAGGCTTGTTATTTTATGCATATAATGTTGAGATACACCAAGTGAGAACAGTGGTCTTTGACAATTACCAAAAGTGTCCAGTGTCTTTCAAAGTACACCCTGCCTTTTAATTGAAATATTCATTTTTTAAGTTATTGTGATTTGTAAAAACTGTGAGTAATTATTGTATATACTTGTATCTGCTTTTAGGTGCTTGGTAAAGGAAGGGTCATAGCTTGGTTTCTGTCAATGAAAGTTTCTGCTCAATACCACGTCTACTTTTTCCGAAAACTGACGAACAAAACCTGTCACAGCATTTTAATTATTACAGGAATGTGATAGGCTGTTCGACAAAAAAAACACCAGAACTATGGACGCAAAGCCTAAAAAATTGAGAGCTCAAAGCCTACTTACGTTTATCATTGGTTTAAATAGCTCACTGTGACGATTTTTATTGTTTTTATCTTCATGTTTTAATGAATTTAATTCAGCCAAGTTTAGTGAGGCCACAACGGGTAACCAAATCTATGGCCGTAGCATTTGGAACAAACAGACTTTAGCTGACATATTTAAACACTGATTTCTTGTCACTTAAGACAAAATAATTGTGCAGGATGCTTGCTACCATTACCGTATTTTATAACGAGCAGACCTTCGGATAAGAGTTGAAAAAAAAAAAATTATATACTGAGGACATTACCAAGGTATAACCCTGCCTTTAAGATTGTGATCCTAATATTTAATTGTGCTTGTTGAGTAAATTATATAAGGCAACACTATATAGGCATGTCTTATGAATGGTTTTATAATGATTGATATGTAAACAAGAATATTTTATGAATAATTGTGCATTGATAGTGATAAATTTAACCTTTTTTAAAGTTGCCAAAAAAATTGTAAGGGGCAAAAAGGTTTTTTTTCATCTGATACTCTGGTTACGTTTTGTAAACACGAAACACAATGTCCATAGATTTACATTAAACTTACAGGGTTTGAAGATAATGATAGTAGAAAGCGTACCTTAAAATATCACTTGCAGCGGTGCTGTAGTTTTTGAGAAATGAGTAAAACAATATGTTTTTACATGCTAAAACAATTTTGGTCTCATGATCACTGAAAATTATTTTCACGACATTGTTTTACTCATTTCTCAAAAACTCCCCACCTCAGCAAGTAACATTTTCAGGGAAGCTTTCTACTATCATTATCTTCAAACTGTGTAAGTTTAATGTAAATCTGTGGACATTGTGTTTGTCGTCCTACAAAAAGTACCCAGACCCTTTAAAAAAGTTTTAATTTCTTTTGAAAGATTTCAAGGAGTGCCAAGGTGGAGGGACAAGGTGCACAAGGCAATTTTCTACTGCTACCATAGACCTTTTGTGCAAATGCCCATTGCGCAAGTGCTAACTGTTGAATGCGGTGCATGCTGGTGTAGCTAGCAATAAAACTTGATCACTAGACCACCATGGGCCTTATTCCACGTTTAACACACGTAACAAGTATTTGCAATGTCTTTGAAGTTATCAAAGTTTTGCGTCTCAACAATTTGGGGTTTAATTAGGTTACAACTACTCAGTGTTTCTTGCCAAAATTTTTTAGAAATTGTAGCGTTTGATGATGGAGGTATGGTGCTGTTAGGTCGTGTCCAAATTGGCGGCTACAGCTAGATTTCTGCTTCATCATGTGTTGAGGTATAGGACATCCTTAGCAACAGCCAAAGCCGTAGCTGCCAATTTGGATACGGCCGTAACCAGGGCCCCAATTTCTTAAAGCCTGTAAACACAAGCATGAAATTTCCTCCTTAATAAAAAACAGGATTACCAACCAAACTTTTAGCAACAGCCAAAGCCGTAGCTGCCAATTTGGATACGGCCGTAACCAGGGCCCCAATTTCTTAAAGCCTATAAACACAAGCATGAAATTTCCTCCTTAATAAAAAACAGGATTACCAACCAAACTTCCATGTGATTTTCAGGATAAGCAAACAACAGCTGAATGCCAGTAACAAGCAATTTATGCAAAAATTTGATTGGTAATCTTTGTTTTTATCCAGGAAGAAATTTCATACTAAGCAAATTTTTGTGCTTACAGGCTATATGAAATTCGGCCCAGAGTATGGTGTAATTTGGGCTGGTAACTGGCTTCTGCTAAGCAATACTAAGCTTGGGGCACCTCAATCTCACCAACAGGGACAAGGTTTTGTGGATCCTATAGGCTGTGCAAGTGTCACACGTATCGAAACAGAGAACACATTGATTTCTGAAATCAAATCTTCCTTTTACCAATAAAATTTTATCTGAAAGTATCTGAAAGTATCGGAACAAAAAAAATGCTCATTACATTTTTTAATAAAATGAGTTTTAGCTTTTAGCAAAATCATAACTCTGGGACAAGGATGCTTATTAGACCTAAATTTTTTAGAAACCCCTTTTGTAATCAAATCCACATCTGAATAATGAGCCATTTAACAAAATTAACACGCGACACCTCAACAACCATAGATCGCAATGGTCCTGGATGTCAGAATATGCGCGAGACTTGCAGTCTATTGCATTAGTACAGTTTTATCCTATTGCTTTCAAAAGGGAACCAGCCACAGGTATAAGGGTAGGGCTAAATAAATAAGACAACGGCATACTAAAACAACCAAATAAAAACAGTCTGACAAACATGGCATTGTTTTGATTTTTTACTTTTGTCCTTGCATTTATTTATTAACAACCATAATGTCCTTTACTCTAGGCTTGTCCTTATGTTGGCAAACATCTTCAGACGCGAGATGGGTACATCAACTGAAAGTAATAAAGTGAAACAAAAGGAGAAACGTTATTCACCAAGAAAAATATACGCAAAGTGTCTTGCTTCCTAGTATACTCAGCAGGGCTTGAAATAAACAATGGAACTCGGGCCCAAGGTCAGTGACTTTAACACCAATCCAATAAACTCACAACCACACAAAGTCCTGTTTGTCGCAGGAGATAGGTCTTCAATAGGCCTTATAAAATAAAATCTGATCCAGTCAAAATTTTGGGTTGCATACCTCTGCAATTTTGCAGAGTTAAGATCCAAAATTAAAGCCCTGCTTGGCTACCTTGTAAACACGAGCACCCCTATACCACACTTCGGACAAGCAGTTAGCTTGAAACCAGTTTCTTTCTGGACCGTTAATGGTGACGATCAAACTGGCCACCTATTTTTCTTGCTAACCTTTGAATTACGCTTAAGATTTAAAAAAATTGATGTAGTAAGCACGAAAATTTGCTCACCATTTAAGCAACTTTATAAAATTGGTCCCTGGGACAGCTATAGCAGTTGTTTCGGTAAAATTTGATTATCGACGGATTTTTTTAAACATGTTGGCCCTGCTGTTGGATTTTTATTTATTTAGCGTCACACATGCTGCACTTACCACTCTGATTCTCTTGCCCATAGCCTGAGGGGGAAGGTTGGCCTTGAACTTGGCCCTGACGGCACCACTCTTCCCATGGGGTCGGGCGACCTTGCCCCAGATGATTCGTGTCTTGGTGGCCTTTGTGTAGCCAGCTGGCCTCTTCTTGCTGTGAAGATGAATAATTCAAGCTGAGGTTAATAAGACATAAAGTGAAAGACCACTCGCACTTAGATGACCTCTCATGAGAAATATAATTCCTGCAGCCGGTTTCACGAAACGCAATATTGGATTAATCTTATCTTGAGTTACGACGAGTAACTCGTATTCGGGAGAAGTGACAGTTCTGAGATTAGCCGGTTTTGTCTTGATGTTTCCAACAGTATGCCTAGCTCGTTGGACGAGTAACTCGTAACTTAGGATGGGTTCAATACGTCCAAACGCAGATGGATGCAGAACTTAACTCGTCCCAATTTTTAAGATAAATCCTAAGTTAGGAAGAGCTTGGTTAAATCGACAGCAGGCCTTGAACTTTGATTTTTAGAAAGAGCACAGCAATTGTGGGGAAAGATGTAACTGTGTATTGGAACCTTGCAGAGGGCACCACGGCAATCGCTGTGGGTGCCATTGAGTTTTTTCAATAAGTGGTTGTTTCCGCAAGTTTACAAGTGCAGTTGTTCTTATGATCCACACCATGCAAAGCCTCGAACCCCACTTGCTGATTTTTGTTGACGACAGTTTGATTTTAAAAACCATCTTGTGAAAAAGGTCATGTCATTACTACATTAAGTAGGATTTAAAACTTTGCATGGTGGAACATCTCTTTTTGATTAGTGTTGATTCTGAAGAAGAAAAAACATGGTTAACGACTCAACGTTCGATCAGTATGCTCTTTTCAGAAACAACACTACTCAAAAAAGAGATGTTCACATGGTGTTACCACAAACCCTGTCTTAGTGATTACTGCACTTTCGCTAAATAATTTCATTTCCCTAACAAACGGTACCCTGACTCACTTCTTCGCCTTGTAGACGTAGGCGCACCATTTGCCCAGGTACCAGTCCGCATCTTTGCGGTTCTCCACGCCCTCGATTCTCAGCAGGGCAGTGTTCTCATGTTGGTTGCGGAGACCACGCTTGTAGCCTGTGAACACCGCTCTCACGTATAGTCTACAAACAAAACAATCAAGGGATGAAGTCAATCTTAATACTTGGCGAAACTGTATTTTTAAAAGGCAAAAACTTATGTGGTCATGATTGGGCCTGGAATTACAAGCAGGCCACTGCCTCCCGAGCTCCTGGTCTTGGTGCCCCTTCAAAAATGTCCCCTTGACTTAAAGGCAGTGGACTCTATTGGTAATTACTCAAAATAATTATTAGCATACAACCTTACTTGGTAATGAGTAATGGGGAGAGGTTGATAGTATGAAACATTGAGAGAAACGGCTCCCTCTGAAGTGACGTAGTTTACAAGAAAGATGTAACTTTCCATGAATTTGATATTGAGACCTCAAGTTTAGAATTTGAGGTCTCGAAATCAAGCACCTGAAAGCACACAACATCGTGTGGCAATGGTGTTTTATCTTTCATTATTATCTTGCAACTTTCACGTCCAATTCAGCTCAAATTTTCACAGGTTTGTTAGTTTATATGCATATGTTGAGATACACCAAGTGAGAAGACTAGTCTTTGACAATTACCAATAGTGTCCAATGTCTTTAAACATTTTCCAAAGAGGAAATCCAGCATGATTTGAGGAACAATTGATTTGGGAATCCTGAATAAGTTAACTGAAACAGATAACACTATTTGACACATTTTACTGGCGGGCAAGACAAATTGTTGATTTAAAAAGAATTGTAATTATGATTTATTAAAAGGTCAAACTGTAACTTCAGTTGCAAAATTGTAGAAACCGTGATTAGGATGAAGCTTCTCATGTGATTCCCTTCTCTAATTTGCAGAATCACACTTTAATTGAAGCTTTGGTTAAGTTTTAAGCTGATCATTTACAACTTAATCAACAGTTGCAAATAAATATTAACTGTGTCTTTTTAGGGCATGCTGGTATTGTTCTCCTTTGTTTTAACAAGGCATTGTTACTTATTATTTACCTGGTTGTTGCAACCATGTTGACAGCCTCTAGTCCCTGAATAAAACAAACAAAATAAAGTGTTTACAGTAACACATCACTTAAAAGGTTGAGGTTTAGTTGAGGCATGAGGTGATGCTTTTCACTACTTCAAGTTCAAGTAATTGACTTCACAGAAACAGGGTTGACAAGAGAAGAGTTTATCTTTTAAAATTAATGTATTCGTAGGACGGCTAGGCTTGTGAATGTGAGATCCAATTGAGTGATTGCCCAATACTACCACAAAAAAATTCTCATGAGAACATTGCAAAATGCAAGTTCAAAATGTTACACTTTTCAAGCTTCTTAAATAAAAGTTAAAATCTTATCTTCTTTCTTAATCTTACTGTATTCATCCTTGAATTAATTAAAAATAAAAGGGGTCTGCTAAAAGTAAAACTGCCTGGCTACCGTCGCCCCACAGGTCCATTTTGTAATTTTTTTTGACCAAAATGGTGGTTGCCTGGGTTTGCATTTGGATAACTTTCCGTATGGCGCCACCACTTTTTTACTCATTTTTACAAAAAGGGATATATCAATCGGGTAAATTAGATACTATATTAGTTCATATCGGATGAAAAAGTGGTGGCGCCATACGGAAACTTTTCCTTGCATTTTGCTTCAGGGTAAACGTTGATTGCTAGCAATTGGCACTGCTGTTTTATTTCACATATCAATTCTGATTCAGCATGTTCAGCTGTTCAGTTGCGAAACTGATGCGCGAACTGTCCTGTAGTGTAGGGCATGCAGGGCAGAAAATGCAACACATTGCACAGACATGACAATCACATTGGCAGGCATATGAATTGACCACAGGGTTTCTCTCTCTAATTAAAATACTTGAAATTGAAGTGAAGCAGGGTAAAAAAAATAGAGACCGAATAAATTGGAAATTGAAATTGGTGACTTTTTCATGTTTTCAAAATTGTTCGGGTGATCTGATGGATGCAAAATGGAAGAACCTTTTTTCAAAAAACTTTGTCGTTTGTAGCTTTTAAGACCAGCTTTTAACTACAACATAACAATACAAATTTTCCATCGGTCTACAGAAATATTGTTAAAATGTCAACATCCACTAACTCGTCACACATGACTGTGTGTGTGTCTCGTCAGTGTTTAGACCGAGTCGTATACACACGATTATCCAGACGATTTACATCACACTAATCTCCGGTATTTCGAAGCCATCATTGATTAAACGTTCTTCAACCATTTAGGTAAACTACCCATTAATAAATTACATATGAAATTTTTATTTAAAATATCCTGTAAATCTAATAATTTCCCTCTACAAAATATAATTTAGTCGCACCTTCGTTGGACTTCAATGGCCGAAATTGGAAAGGTTGTTTGCTGGATTTGCTGTAATTGTTTTCTCCAATAATGACAACTACTATTTTCTGAAGTACTTTTTAAAATAATGTGTTTATAACCAAAATTATTATTTTATTCTTTGAAATAATTATTTTTTGTTACATTCGAATATTGTCTTATATTTAAGTTTTTAACAATTTTATATAAATGTTATTAAAAATAATGTAAGTTATACTTTGCGAAAGAGCCTTTGGCAGAACTTGCAGTGAAACTTTGGAAACCACATTGTAAACAGTTTCGTGTGTGTGAAACACATTACATGGAGTGATCAACGGTTAACCACATAATTAATAGTACACTGGTCATTCATCATTGGTGCATTAATATTCTTCATTAAAAAATGTAGAATTTGTTTCGGGTTTTCCTCAGGGAATTTGTGCATTTATTTGAATTGCTCCAGCAGACTATATTCAACAAGAATGTGTGTTTTTACTGTCTAGTTTGTTTCTAAAATTGAATATTCGGTAAGTTATTTTTACCTTTTTTTCCTTTTGTTGTTTTTCTGTTTTTTAATTTTCTGTTTTTTTACTTTTTAAATTACCCAAAATTTACAGGTCATTCAACAATTGTATGGCTCCACTTACCTCGTAGTGCAGAAATTTGGTGCTTTCCATGCCACAGTATTCAGTAAGCAGAACTGGAGAATGTTCAGAAAATAAGTGCAGAAAGTGCAGAACTATCAGCAATTGCTGCTTGCGGAAGCAGGGAATTCTGTGCGTTCGGGACGTCGAGCATATTTCAACGGATTAGCAGGGAATTTTGGCTTGTGTGCGTGCATACTCCACGTTCATAATAATACTTAGTTCATACTAGTAGTTAAATTTATTTTGTTAACACTTAAATCATTTACAATTGCAAAAGTAGCACATAACACTTAACTCTACAGGAGAAAAAAAACTTACACAGCTAGCGCAGAAAATCAGTGCTTGCAAGTAAGCGGAAAATGGTGATCGCAAGCACAGAATTTGGCCGGTTTTGGCGGTAAGCAGAGCCATGAAATTAGGCCCGCCAGTGGTGTCACAGAATGAAGTGATTGTCCCAAGTTGCACTTCGTAGCCGGAGCCTTTCGTCCAAAGAAGGGACGTTGCCAAGAGTTACATGCAATGATTAATGTAGCTGAATAAAACAACCAAAAATGAAAGTGACAATGATCACAATAAAGAAAGACAATTAACAAGTAATTCATCCCAGTTATAGTGTTTTGTTTTAATCACCTCAATGATGCAATATCTTAATCCCCTGGGGCTTAACTTTAGTGGAAAGGCTTGGCTGTTGACGTGTCATTTCATATCGCCTGGAGATTTTATAACGCATTTAACCTTTAGGATGGATCTTTCTTCAGATAATAATTAAGTAGGCTCCTAAGTTATCATAATATAAAAACGGTGACTGCTCTATATTCCGACACCCCCATTTTCCAAATGGAAAGTACACAAGGGTTTTGGAACAAGGGTGTCAAAACATAGGGATGTCTGAAAGTCTTGAGAATTTTCAGCATTAACGATAACCCTGTCTCTTGTTCTCCTATTTGCCTTTATTTCATCTCTAGTATCGGGGAAGTGATTTCGCTACCATCATGTCTGAGTTAATGGAGCTGGATTCGCTGTACATCACCACGGTGTTGGAAGACACCGTGGACCAGCTAGCTGTCCTGGGGAAGATAATGCCACAAACTTACGAAGGAAGAGCAGATGCTAATGAGGTATGTACACGTAAGCTAACGGCTACTACTGGAGTCAATTTTGTTCCAATTTTGTTTTAAGTAGTTTTTTTGTTGTAAAATGCAGAGAAGGTACCCCTGATCCAACCTGAAAGCCCAATGGTTCTAGTACGAAGTACGTTAATCCGGAGGTCGTTGGTTCTAATCCCGCTCTAGGCAATCCCTCTGTGGCTGTGCTTCCCACGATGTATCGTAACTTGGGTGTGATCCTTGGATAGACGGCAGTTAAAAGCAACAAGTTTGACTGGTACTCCCGAACAAAGATATTCACAAAATAGGGAGACAGCCAACATATGACTAGATGGGTCAGTTGTTGTAGCCGTTATGTCATTAGTGCAACCCCCCAAAATGTTGGTTTTTATATTGAATTTTTAAGCTGATTGATTATTTACCCAGTCAGTTTCCCTTGTGGTTTTTTTATTCAAATATTTCAGCTTTAACAAAAAAACATGAATGCATGTTGTCGAATTGAGCCAAGTGGTCAAGAATGTAGCAGTATGCCATAGCAGACTGACTCGAGTCTAGTGTTTACTTCCCATAATGCATTGTATCACCTTATAACATGGCCGCCCGCATGTAACAGTCAATTCTCATTATCTGGAATAAAGCTTGACTTATAATCATAACATACGAAGTTGTATCATCTTAATCACCATTGTTTCGCAACATTTTAAGAAATTTTTTCTCTAAATTTGTTCCATGTTAAATTAGCTCAGTGAAGCAGTTGGACTCTAAATCAACAGACACTTAATACAAACTCAGTAGTTCATACTATATCCGTTTGTTATCCAAAGCTGTTTGTTTATTCAAGTACTGAAACAAAACTTAGAAGAGAGGATGGAGCAGTATGCCATAAGCAGACTGACTCAAGTCTAGTGTTTACTTCCCATAATGCATTGTATCACCTTATAACATGGCCGCCCGCATGTAACAGTCAATTCTCATTATCTGGAATAAAGCTTGACTTATAATCATAACATACGAAGTTGTATCATCTTAATCACCATTGTTTCGCAACATTTTAAGAAATTTTTTCTCTAAATTTGTTCCATGTTAAATTAGCTCAGTGAAGCAGTTGGACTCTAAATCAACAGACACTTAATACAAACTCAGTAGTTCATACTATATCCGTTTGTTATCCAAAGCTGTTTGTTTATTCAAGTACTGAAACAAAACTTAGAAGAGAGGATGGAGCAGTATGCCATAAGCAGACTGACTCAAGTCTAGTGTTTACTTCCCATAATGCATTGTATCACCTTATAACATGGCCGCCCGCATGTAACAGTCAATTCTCATTATCTGGAATAAAGCTTGACTTATAATCATAACATACGAAGTTGTATCATCTTACAAAGAACACCAAACTCACTCTCTGGTGTTTCTGATCAGCAGAACATGGGTTTGAGACCCGGTCTTGACAATTGGGTTTTTTTTTTTTTAAGCAAAACCTCTTAACCTGTTTGCTTTGTCTTTCGTTAGGACAAAAGGTCCCTTGTGCTGTGTATAACCCAGTTACACGTTATGTAACAGTTATTTATGCTACCCCTTCGGTTTGCCCCTGTGTTCCTGTTATTGGCTGCTAAATTTTCTGAAGCACCTTGTAAACCCTATTACATAAAGCGGTCTCACAATTCAAATGATTCAAAAACCTTAAATCTTAAATTTTACCTGATTTATTTCTTTGGGCAGATTGTTGGAGATGAGATCGGCAAGATTATCGACAGCCAAAAGCAGCTAGAATCCAAGTATGAGGGGCTGATCTCAAAAAGGACAGAGTTGAGAGCTGGGGGCCGGAGGGGGGACGCAAACCGACTAAAAGAGACTGATCACGAGATCGGGACTGTGGTCGGAGGGATAAGACACGCAGCGCAGACATTTACAAAGAGTTTGAAACAGAGTCCCTTGACGTCAGACAACCTGGGGAAGTTGCAGTATGACAGGTGAGGTATTCTACAACAGCACCGACCAATCATAGAGAAAGGACCACAGAAGGAGTTAGATTGAAAAACCCACAGACCATCACCTCAAGCTTGTCCCTTAGAAAATGCATTGTGATCACCAGTTGCTCTTCCATGGGCTGTTTGCCTTCGTATATAATTATCGTTACCGCCGATTTGCTGGCCATGGTAACCGGCAGTCTGGGTGATAACAATTTTGCTGCTGTTAAACCATGAGTAACCATGGATTTAAATGTATCATAAAAACAATTTTCCATGGATTTCTACATTCAGAAAGAAGTTGTTTTAAACCGGCAGGATTTTTAGTAATCAATGAACCATCTCTGATCGATGGTCAGCTGTGACCAACAGAGAAATTCGTTCCTATATTTGACAATTGTTCTTTTCAGAACTTGTTTAGAAAGTGGAGCATACATGTACTTAAAATAACTATAAGTATTGCATACAAAAAGCAACCATGGCTGTTAAATCACTGGTGCTGGCGGCGGTGATCATTGTCATTTGATGCTGGGATGTTCTAACTCCTTCCATGGTCCTTTCTCTATGGACAAATATGTTACCTCACTTTTAAAATGTGTCCATTGAGATTCTTAGGCCTGGAATCACACAGATGCCAAAGAGCCCCCTGGTCTTGGCCTTGGTGCCCCTTCAAAAGTGGCCCAATAGACTTACATGAAAGTGCCCTTTGCAAAATGAAAATGGCCTTGCCATCTCAAAGACCTCTCAAGACCAAGACTAGGGGCAAAAGAAGCCACGACGTCCGTGGCCTCCAGAAAATGTTAGGCCTGTGTTTTTATTATTAGATCCCTCTTTTGTAAAGTGTTTGTTTGTATTTTTTATCTGTATCATCTGGATGGTTTGATGTGACCTCTGACGTCACACGAAAACCATAACATGATTTGCGCTTCCGCCGGGCAAAGCCTTTGTGTTTTGGCAGCCAGTTAGAAAGTGTATATGCAATCTTACCATGACTACGTGTCTTTTTGCCCGGCGAAACATGACGTATACAGTGTGTTTTCAACCGAGGGCGGTTTGAATGTAAACATAGGTCACATCGTCTATACTTCATGAATGAATTCTCCCATTTGCTTGCAGGCAATTTCTTCAAGATGTCTTGTCAGAAGCCATGGATGAGATCACCAGCGAGAAGACGTTCATGAGTCTCATTCACTCAGTGACTGCCGAGCAGGATCAGAAAGCTGAACTACAGAACACAATTCTCAAGTAAGTCTCCTTTTTTTTTTTTTTATGCAAGTCGCCAGACACACAAGGCTTGAAGGCCACTTCAAGAGGTGGGCTACAATCTATTTTTTCCAGGGGCCGTTGCCACCCACTCCTAGGGCTGAAACAGGGTTACCCCCTTTGCAATCCATCCGGATGTACATGTAGGCTTGGGTGTCATCTATCAGAAGCCTGGCTGGTAGTGCCGAAAGTACTACCTCCCCAACTTTACAAAGTAATCATGGTTAAGTGTCTTGCTCACGACTGGGACTTGAACCCACTCTAGATTTTCAAAATCTCATACAGGGCTGTAATCAAACACCAGAGCTTGAATCCAGTGCTCCTAACCGCTCATAATGCTACTTTGAACATTGCACCAAAATATCAATCTAGAATTTCAAAATCTCATACAGGGCTGTAAATTAACACTGGACCACAGTGGTTTTAAGATTGAAGCAGGAAACTCATGGTCTTGAGCAGGCCTCAAAGTTCCCGCCAGCCACAACGGCCATATGTGGTCGATTTTTTTTGTTTTTGGACCAAAACTCACGAAATTCTAGAAATTAGTTTATAGATGAGAGAGTGAGTAAAATTTGTTTCTTTGCATGGTAAAGAAATGCTACATGTATCCAACCTGAAGTATGTGGAGATACCACAAAACTCTCCATTTATTAAAGGCACTGGACACATTTGGTATCTCGACATATGCATAAAATAACAAACTTGTGAAAATTTGATCTCAATTGGTCGTCGAAGTTGCGAGAGATGAGTAGGAAAAAAAACACCCTTGCGCAAAAGTTGTGTGCTTTCAGATACCTTGAATTCGGGACCTCAGCTGAGGTCTCAAATTCAATTCAAATATTTGAGTGAGAAATTGCTTCTTTCTAAAAAAAACTATGTTACATCAGAGGGAGCCGTTTCTTACAATGTTTTATACTATCAACAGCTCTCCATTGCTTGTTCAAGTAAGTTTTTATGCTAGCAATTGTTTTTAAGAAATGAGTATGAGTGCATATGTTGAAGGCACTGGACACTATCGGTAGTTATCGAGAGCTGTTGATAGTATAAAACATTGTAAGAAACAGCTGTTGAGATACACCAAAGGGGAAGACTGGTCTTTGGCAATTACCAATAGTGTCCAGTGAATCAGTTAATCCAATGAAATGTTTTTTTTATTGAATCCAGAGAGGAAGAGGGGCGCAAGAGGATCAAGAGCCTTCAGCGTCAAATCCAGAATGTCAAGGTGGAGCTCGAAGAAGAGATCCAACAGAGGAACGAGATGATTGCTCACTTGAAAGACCAGCTCCAAGAGATGAAAGCCAAGACCAGCATGGAGGGCAAGTACGTCCAGAAGGATGCTGAGGTTGCCGTCAGTCAGGTCCAGAAGAGATGTACGCTGAGCGAGAAGCAACTCAGGGATGAGATTGAGGTGAACTTGATTCTTCGGTCACACATTCAACTTGCTGGAGCCCCTGGTCCCTCGATTAATGCTGGCTCTAATTGAGTTGTTTGCGCTGACAGTAACAGGCTTTGCAATCATACCCTGGGAAACGTATGGCTAGTCCTAAGTTAGAACGAGTAACTCGTCCTACATTGTAACTTGAGATAAGACTAGTCTTAACTCTTTGTGAAATCCACCCCTGTAATCTTTCTCAGCTCCCTTAGGAGTATACAGCCCTGGACATCCATGGTGCTCCAAAGGCTTTTTCATACATAATATCAACCTTTACCCTTGCAGGTACTTATTTATACCCCTGGGTGAATAAAAGCAATTTTATTCAAGCATTCTTGCTCAATGACACAAGTGTCATGACTGGGATTTTAATCCACAAGCTTTTGTACGAAATATGTAATTTTGCATTTATTGACATCTCCTCTGGAAACTCAAAAGAGCAAAACATTTCATGACATTTTTAAATTTTTTCGTCTTGTGATTAACAGCTCATCAAGAAGAAAATTGACGAGGAGATTCGTGTGAATCAGGAAATAGAGCAATACCTCAAGGCACACCAAGCAGTAAGTACAAGATTGATCAGATGATCTTCCTATCAAGAGAATGAGGCAAACTCCCACTATGGGAAATTAAAAAAACAGGCTGGCATGCAACAGTCAATCTGTTTCAAACAAACATTGGTTTAATGTATATGATTATGAATTGCACAAATCTCTTGAATTGTGATTAAGTAACTAGTCGACAACACTAATTCTTACAGCGGTTAGCTTGGTAGGATTTGGACCCACAACCTTGTGATTGAAGTCAAGCAGTCTAACCCCTGGACCACGGTGACCAGATTAAAGTTATAAATTTGCTTGAGACTTATAAATCAATTTGTAACTTGTTTGATAAGTCGTATACAACCAAGTCGTATAAGTCGTGTAAGTCGTTTATAGTCGTATTAGTTGTATTCAACCAAAATTGACTATGAAGTTGCGATTTTCAAAGTGATTCGTTATACAGAATCTTTTCATTGCCTTTTGTTTTGATACTTTCACATCTCAATTTTTTGCTTTCTGTTTTTAGGAGCTGGAAGAAAAAGTCGACTACTGGATGGAGAAGTACGACACAGACGTTGAGGAAAAGACGCACCAGCTAGAGGTGTTGAAGGCATCCAAGGCCAGTGACCTCGCCAAGCTTCAGGATCTAACCAAAAAGGTAATGCCCTTGGAAAGTGTTTTAACTTCAGCCGTGTTCCCATGGAACTATTCTTCCGCTGTTACGCGGAAAGTTACTGTGACTGGCTTTGGTGTAGTTCTACCAGGCGCTCCTACCTGGACTCATATTCTGCCACAGTTGCATAGTGTTTTACAACAGCGTGGCCACGGTAGTTTTACAGCGCAGAGTGGTTCAGTTCTCACTGGACTTTTTAGCAACCATGTTAAGTTACCATGGCTGCTGCGGCTGAAGTCTTTCGCAACCTCTCTTGGCCTGTTAGTTTTACATCACCATAGTGGTTTGCATTGTGAAATCATACTTCGCTTAGCTATTATGAGTGATACACATCTCAAGGTTAATATTAACTCTTTGTTTTAGCCCAGTGGTCTATTTCACAGAGCACTTACACTCATTTTAAGATGAGATATCTCAAAATGCAGCGTTGCGACATCACATTTTTCCTAGCAATTCAGATTGATACACAGTTTAGACCAACCTTAACTCTTTCTGAACTTTGCCTCTGGGTAATAATGCGTTTGTGTAGAGTAACGATCATTTCTGAAACTTTGCTTTATAACAACCCTTATTATTACATACTTTATGTTTGATTGGATGCTTTTTTTTCTCTTGGCAGTATACTGACTACGAGCAGGTTGTGGTGGAAGACAGAATTGAGAAAGAGAAAATCAGAAGACTTCAAGATCAGGAACTTGAGGAACTCAAATCTACCGTCAAGGTAAGACAGGGAGACACTTGGTCGATTTATCTTGGAATGCTTTGCATCCCCCATACCCCGGAAGAAAATGTTTAGCTATGCCACTTTAGGTGGTGATACAACAAATCTACCCAGAATTCAGGGATGAAAAATTTTGGACTTTTATCTGAATTCAGAAGAAAAAATATTGTCATCCTTGCCACAATTTGTTTTCTTCTTTTTTAGATGTGCCAAATCCTGCTCTTTGATCGTATTCTCTAACACAAATTCCATCATTCTAAGAAATGGTCACTATTGGTAATTGTCAAGGATCAGTCTTTTCACTTGGTGTATCTCAACATATGCATAAAATAACAAACCTGTAAAGATTTTAGCTCAATTGGTCGCCGAAGTTGCGAGATTATAATGAAAGAAAAAACACCCTTGTCCCACGAAGTTGTGTGCGTTTAAATGGTTGATTTTGAGACCTCAAATTCTAAATCTGAGGTCTCAAAATCAAATTCGTGGAAAACTACTTCTTTCTGAAAAACTACGTCACTTCAGAGGGAGCCGTTTCTCACAAAGTTTTATACTATCAACCTCTCCCCGTTACTCGTTACCAAGTAAGGTTTTATGCTAATAAATATTTTGAGTAACAACTGCCTTTAAACATACTTTAAAATTTTGCTGCTTGTTTTGGACCTTTTTTGTCAGCAATGACTCTCACCTCTGACAGTTACAGAAGTTTATGAGCAGAAAAAACGAATTCCTATCTAACAATCAACCTTGTCATTTCTTTTAATCCAGTTACAATCTTGGTGGCGTGGCATCATGGTGAGGAAGCAGATCGGACCGTACAGCAAGAAGAAGAAGAAGAAGGGCAAGAAAGGAAAGAAGGGCTCCGGCAAGAAAAAGGGAAAGGGAAAGAAGAAGAAGTAAATTCATTGTACACTTTTCAGCTTTCCAAATTATAAGTAAATACCTGTAAATATCGAAAAGAAAAGGAAGGGTGGGGTTTTAAACTGAAGTAGGGGTGCATTTTCCTCATTGTTCCAACAGTTGTTTAACTTTATATTGGTGTGCAGAAATTTCAATGTGACACAGGGACAGTTTAGTATTATTAATACGGGAAAAAATACGTTAGGTCTTTAAGGAGCTCTAATTTAAACTGGACCTCATGCCCGGTGCCAGTGGTTTTAGAGCCAGTAAAGTCAGAAGACTGGACCATCAATCTTATGTTGCTTACTTCAGTATTTTCTTTTTGAAGATGCTCCAATGTTAAATTTCACTCCGATAAATGTCCTTCAATTTTGTTAAGTATCAAAGTCTACTTACCAATAAAAGAATTGAGACTAATCTTTCTCTTCAAAACAAACAAACAAACAACAACAAAAGTTTATAATTATGTTAAAACTACGATGTCCCTTTGATTCTGGTCTTTCGCAACAAATTCTGGTTTCGTAAAAATTACAAGCTATTTTCCCACAAAATTTGAGTCCTGAGATCATTTAAACACTACCCATTTTTGGGGCCATACCAAATATTTGGAGATGGCTAGGGATAAATGCCATTCAGAGTAAATAAGACACTAGTAAATTAAACACATTGCTAACTTTGTATAAAATATGCCAGGTGGAATTCAACCGTCCATGTTTACGCATCTTCCCTTTTTTACATTCCGTCCTGGTCTTGTTAACATAATATGTCATCACCAATGTACACACTTTGTTGAGGTTTTTAAAATTGTATCAATAAAATGAAAATCTTTATGAAGGAATATTTCTAAAGGAGTTATATTTATTAATGCTTCTAAAAATGGAAAGTAATTTGTTTGTGTTACTAATTTAAAAAGTTAATGTTTGTGGGAAACAAGAAAATTACTTTTTAACTTTTGCAGGTGTTGGGGGTCTTCCTGAAAATTGGAAAAGAATTGGACAACAACTTTATAATTGATAATCAGCCACAGATTTATATTTTGTACTGCCTTATGTCATAGCTTTTTATTAATGCAAGGATATCTGTTAAACTTCTAACCGTCCAAGTTTGAGCCGTCCTGTGGAAGTTTGTTTTTACTCATAATGATAAATTGAAAATGATATTTGTATTTTTAATAATTTAAAACTTAAAGTATCCGTCCACCACAATATGAACTTGCTACATTTGAAGCAACATAATATGACTGAATTCACCATTTTTGTTAATATTGTGTGTATTTTACAGTTAATGCTTATATGTAGAGTTTGTGGAAAATATGGTGTAATTATTGTGTTTTGAAGGCAATTTGTTGTTGTTCACTCAGACACTACTTTTTTTACCAGACCTGCATTGTATGTTTGGTTATCACACAAGTGCTTGTGGACAGAAAAATAGAGGGTTCTTCTTCTTCATATACCAGTACAAGCCTCACGTGTGAGTAATATCGTACTATGAAGTGCAAAAGTAAGGTCACTATTTAAAAGGTGTAATGTTCAAAACAGGTTGGACAAGAAATGAACTTGGAACAAAAGCCCAAATTTAATTTGTTCAATTTCCACCCTTACCAAGGACAAGTCGACATTGAGTGTGTAGAGTTGTGTCCACACTTTGTGGTATTTTTGTCATGTCTCAAGTTTTTTTAATGTGCACATTCAAAATCCAAAGAGGATTGATCTTCGATGAAAATTCATAATTGTTTTCACTATGTTGAAGAAAGTGCAGATGACCATCTTAAATTATTCATAACAGAGAAAGACTTTATTTTAGAATTGGAAGGAAACACTAGAATTAATTTACCTTTTTGATTTGATTTTCCTTTGTATGTGCAACATACCCTATAATATGTAACTAAAATGAAGACAATCCTCTAATTAATAAAGAAGTGTCTGTCTCAATGTTGACTTGTCCTACAGTCCTTAAAGGAACATGTTGCCTTGGATCAGACGAGTTAGTCTATAAAAATCGTTTGTAACAATTTTTTATAAAATGCATATGGTTGGAAAGATGTTTTAAAAGTAGAATACAAATGATCCACACAAAATTGCCTCGAAATTGCGCAGTTTTCCTTATACTGTGCGAACAAACACGGTTGGCCATTTATGGGAGTCAAAAATTTGACTCCCTTAAATGGCCGACTGACCGTGTTTAATCAACGAGATAAAAGGAAAACCGTACAATTTCGAGGCATGTTTGTGTGGATCATTGTATTATACAACATCTTTCCAACCATAATATGCATTTTATAACAAACGGTTAATTACAAACGCTTTTCAAAGACCAACTCGATCGATCCAAGGCAACGTGTTCCTTTTAGTGGTAAGGGTGGAAATTGAACAAATTTAGGCTCCTGTCTTGTTCAAAGTTAATTTCTTGTCCTTCCTGTTCGCCCTGTTTTGAACCGTTTTTACACCTTTTAAATAGTGACCCTGTAGTTTATTAAATAACATTATAAATGTCTGCTATTGAGCATTCTATACAAGGGAAAATGTATAAATCCATACCATGCTTCACCTTAAAGTTGAATGAGTTGTAACCATTAGTGTGGACAGGCCCACATTGCATATCAATCAAAGCCAAACGTACAGGTTCTCTAGAAGAAGAATTTTAACTCCTTTACCCTTTTTTTTTTACCTGGCACATTAATATTTTACAGGGTTGTCATTTTTTCATACTTAGGTCTGATTCCTTACTGTTTTTCCCACTCCATGTTGTTAGTGTACAGTCAGTGAGCTACCCTTTATACGATCAAATTAATTTGTTTTTCGTAATTTCAGTAAGAAAAAGTTTTTGTATCCTGCCGCCACTTTTTCATTCTTTATAAAATAAAACAGTGTCTAACCAAAAACAAATATTTCTTGTTGTAAAAATAAGTTTAAAAAGTGGTCGCAGGATACGGATTGCCAATTCTGTGCTTTGTCTTGACCTGACTATAACCAGACTTGCCTAACTAAAGGCCGTGTCCGAAACGACGACTTCGGCTACAGCTAGCTACGTCGAGATCAGCGCGTCTACCAGTGTTGAAGAATAGGCAGACGCGCGCGATCTAGCCGTAGCTCTAGCCAAAGTCGCCGTTTCGGACACGGCCTATGAGAAAAAAAAACCTCCGAGTAAACTGGCATATTTTTCAAACACCTGTCAAATAAACCAAGTGCTCTAATTTAAAATATAAACAGCGCCCTCTGCCGCCAAGCCCTTCCGGGTTCGTCTGTCGTGCACAAAATCCCCGTTAGTGTGTAAATGGATGTGGGCGACCCATCCATCCATGCAGTAATTCAAAGCAAAATGGCGATCCCCACTTCGCACCATCTAGGAGGGGCCCAGTTGCGCTCCCTAGAAAAGGTCTTGGAAGATGCTCACATGACTGGAATATTGAATTTAGGTGGCAGGAATATGAGAGACTTCCCTAAGAGTGTTGATAAGTTCGATTTGATGGATACGCTGGATGTAGGTGAGTTATAAAAGTGGGACCGGTGTTCGTTTTCTTCTTCTCTCGGATGTGTTTTGTTAATGCACTTGCCACTGTTGGACTGAATGAACCCTGTTTTGTGTACTTTCAACTGACAACCGACAACTGGTGGATAGCATGGAAGACAGACCAATTAAACAGCTGCGTAAATTGTGAAGGAATGTTTGTAGTTTATATGCTTTTAATTGAACCTGTTACATAGATCCCGATTCCAGTTCAGGAATAAAGTGATTGTTTTTTTCTGACACGGCATGTGACAAATTTGAATATATTGTGTGTCACATGTATGATGTCTGTCCATGATTTGAGTCACTTGTTGTTGTTGTGTTGTTGTTCATGGGTTTGGTTTGTTGTTTGAACCATGTGACTAGACCAATGATTGTCCTATTGCAGTCTCATGTTGATTGAAAGTAATGGAATTGTAAATGACAGAATGTGACACCTAGACTGAACGTATTCCTATTTAATTTGTATGGATGCATCATGATGGCACATGACATGTCAGTGTTCATAATTCACTTTTCAGTTTTAGATGTTTGTACACAGGTCATTCCAACAGAGTACAATTTTGGAATAAGTTTTGCTTTATTATGTACACAAGTTTGCGTACAGTAACAACGTCATAGAATGTATGTTTGTGCGTATTATTTGGTTTATAAATTATCAAGCGCTTGCTTACATGTGTAAAGTAAATTTACTTGTACAATCACATGTATATCGTAAATTATCAATTACTTCTTAGAATTTTATTAATTCAATTATTGGAAGTCATGTGAATGGGCTTTTTGGGTTGGGACAGGGCCCAATTTCATGGCTCTGTTTAATGAAGAATCCTATGCTAGAATCATACTTGACATTGTTAAAATGGTACTGAATCACATTCACAGGATTCAGAGGTAAGCAGATTTGTGAAATGGGGTCAAGCTGTGGGTGGTTGTGGAGGGGGGGGGGGGGCACAGGAAGAGATGCAATATAGGCCACAATGAGGTTCATTCAATCAATACTCGCAGAAGTTTAACTCTGATTGTATATTTTTGTTCAACAACACACAGGATTTACATTAAACTGTAATATTTTTAGGACAGGCTGTATATTCAAAGTTTAATACCTTAAACCTACTTGGCTCGAATCCCCAATCAACAACTGTTAAAATTCTACACAAACGCAATCATCATGCCAGAAATTTCCTGGTTCATTTCTGACCTTGACAATCAGTTAAACCATGGTTTAGCTCTACATGGGTGTCCCAACCATGATCATGACCCATAAGTAACGTGTACCTGTCCTGCGTTAATGCCATCTATAGGAAGTATATTGTTAGCTCTGCATTACATTGCTCCTCCCCTACCTCCCTCCCCCTCAACACACAGACAGGAACATTCCATTTGTAATGGGCACAAATGGATCATGCAGTTACCTAGTCTTGTGTGACCTCAGAGGTATTCTTGTTGCTTCATCAGGTGAATTAGACATCCCGTGACCTTGGGGTCAACCATGCTGTTTGTGGTTTTATTTTAACGGGACTATGCAGGCCTGATACATGTAGTACAGTATCACTGATAGTGATACTGTACTTGGAGGGTTTGGGGTGGGGGCGGGGTCTGTGTTCTGGAGGAGGGCCACATGGCATGTATATGTACATTATACCTGTCATACACTGTAAAGAAAAAAACATGGCTGCTTTATCAGTTTTTTTATTGACTTCAAGTGATATACAAATTAATAAATCAGATAAAATAATAAAATAAATATTGTTAAAATGCTGCCATTGATTGGGTGGTCAAGTGACCTTTGTACTTGATGCCATGCCCTTACAGGACTGACCACTGCTTTTGTAATGGCTGAAATGTGTTTCTTTATGGACAATGGACAATGTCATTGCTCTGTAAAATGGACACTTGCAATTGAACTTACATTGTACATTGTAGTTAACTTATTTTTAAAGGCAGTGGACCTTGTTGGTAATTACTCAAAATAGTTATTAGCATAAAACCTTTCTTGGTGACGAGTAATGGGGAGAGGTTGATGGTATAAAACATTGTGAGAAACGGCTCTCTCTGAAGTGACGTAGTTTTCGAGAAAGAATTTTCCAACGAATTTGATTTTGAGACCTCAAGTTTAGAATTTGAGGTCTCGAAATCAAGCATCTGAAAGCACACAACTTCGTGTGACAAGGGTGTTTTTTCATTTCATAGTTATAAAATCTCGCAACTCCGACGAACAATCGAGCACAAATTTTCACAGGTTAGTTATTTTATGCATATGTTGAGATATACCAACTGTGAAGGGTAGTCTTTGACAATTACCAATAGTGTCCACTGGCTTTAAACAAATTGTCCTGAATTCAAAAACTTTGAGTAAAGTGTATTTTTAGGGATAAAACTATCCAGTAAATCTTTTATAACACAGAGCTACGTACATACATAGATTTGGGTCACCGCACTAATTAGAGAGAAACCTATGGGTACTACAGTACATACTACAGCAATGTGCGAAACAGATGTTTCAATTCAAGAAAAAACACTTGGCAGCTGGAGCCTGTGACATCAGCTATGTATTTATAAGCCCATAACTTGTGTACCTTACGTGTAATAGGGCCTACACACTGTACAATGTACATATATGAAAACCTTCTGACATACACACTATGTACAAAAATAGTTACACTACTAAGTAACCGACACAAAATGTAATAATAATAATAATAAAAATACACAGTTTTTATAGCGCTTCACACTAAGCTTGGGCGATATCGACTTATTTTATTCACGATATATCGCCGACAATATATCGCGATATTCGATATATAATCGCGATTAATGAAATTTGACATCATCAGTCTTAAAACTCCAAGTGAAAGTTGTAGAAGAGACAGTCCTAGCATAAGAGAGGTGTTCTAATGACCTATTCTTCTGGTTTTACTCCAAACCTATGGGGTGCAAGATGTCTCAGCTAGCAAATACATCTCGATATTTCGATTAAAACCATATCGATCCGATATCGAAATCGTGTCCAAATTAATATCGCGATAGTCGATAATATCGTGATATCGCCCAAGCTTACTTCACACACAAAGCCTCAAAGCGCTTAAAAATAAAAAACAATTTTACAAATTAAAATAATTAAAGATTTAAGCATATATACACAGAAAGCGGCAGAAAACAACAGAGAACTAATTGAATAAATAGGTTTTGTACCATGCATTTTGTCCATATAAATTTGATAAAAATATTCTTTAATTTTTTTCCCTGTACCGTATAGGCCTACTTAAATTCAGTTTAACTGAATATTGTATCCAAAACATGTTTTAGGGACTCTTTACTGTACTTAAAGGGATTTGAACAATTATATCTTTTGCTATCCAGTTTCTCTCCAAAATTCAATCAAACATTTCTCATCAGACTCAATTTCCTGCAATTTCATTTTAATGACCAGCCAATTGTGAAGGTGTTCCCATGCCAACACAGGATGCCCCCAAAGCTGTCAAAACAAAGATTTGTTATTACAAGAAATACAGCTGAGGAGTAATTGAATTATTTGTTCTTCGCAAAATTGTTTATAATACTTAACGGGCGCAAAATTAGCGTTTTTGTGTAATGATTTTCAGTGACTAATGACAATCCCTTGGCTGTTGAGTTTCTGCAGGGGTTTCTGCCATGTCTGTACGTTGAAAGCAGAATTTGGCATTTGTTTAGTGAGAGAGTGAACTATCAGGCTTTGAACTTTGCTCTTGAAGGGGCAATTTTCCTTCTACGGGGGAAAATTTGTACAGTTAGTGTATTTGGAACTTTGTATTGGAACATGGCAGAGGGTACCACAGCAAAAGCACAGGGCACCACGGCATTTGCTGTTGGTGTCATGGGTTATTTGTAGGCTTGAACTGTAGGCCGCAGCATTCTCCTGAAAGATTTGGTCCGCGGCGATGCTGGCCTATTTTTAATGTAGTTACACATCTGGGGACCAGTGAAAATTACTGCAAGTGCTGGCTACATGTACATTAGTTCACTGGTAAAGCACATCCCTATTTTGCAGCCCTATAAAATTGGACTCATTGGTCTTGACATAGGTGGATCCTTTATAAGAGTCATTGTTTAATGAAAACAGGAACTGTAAATTGACACAGTGGTTTATTTAAAAAAAAATGACTTCAAACTTTCTCCCCGGCGCTCCCTGTAAAGTGTACATAATGTCAGCTGAATAGTGATTATTTAAGGGTGATGTTGTATGACTGCAAATGAACGAAGGACTACACCACCATGATTTGTACAATGCTCAGACATGTATTATAAGCAGGAACTTGGTCAAAGATTTCTTCCTCTGACTAATATAAATTAAAGTGTAGTGCAACAACTGTACAAGGTCACAAACTCACTGCATTAAGGCGATATGCCAATATAGGGGCCTAGTACACGAAATTAAATTTAGTGGATTGTCGCTCATACCATGAACTGACGTACAGTTCATGTAACATGCCTAACTGACAAAAATCACACATTTTTGCAACATGTGTAAAAAAAATATATATCCATATATATTTTTTTCTAATTATTTAAGATAATTCATTGCTGTTAACGACTGCAGCAAGTTTCAAACTTAATAGTTGTGTAATTATCCTAATTTAAATTAGTAAAACAACAAATCACTAGATTTGCTTTTTCGTAATTTCACAAAGTGACCTACTTGTCTAGATAGTTGATACACCACTTAAGCAATATATTTGCGCTATAGCGCGTAGTGCTGGCGTGTGTGACATTTGCATATTCATAAAGTGACCTCTATGGGGACCTCTGCAGGCAAAAGTTTTAATTTTTTAAATTTTCACATAAGTTCGGAATTAATTAGGGGCCTACTGCTATAGTGGCAAGAAAAGAAAGAAAACAAACCAGTTTTGTACGAATTTAAAGTTATTTTTGTCCTAGGGAAATGAAGTAAAATTCAAAATAGGCAGCAGACTCTGAAGCAGCAGTTTGAACAACAGTGTCCAATTCCAAACTCGATTTTCTTCAGACACGTTTTTTGTTATGTGCACAAGATCGATGAAAATGTAGTTTGTTGACAGTGAATTGATGCTACATGATGTGCAATGTGGAGACAACTACATGTACAATGTATACACTGTTGGTTTGTACTGATGTTTTTTACTATGTAAAGCGCTCAGTGACTGGTTTGATGTTGGACGCTGTATAAATCCAGTCCTACTAATTATTATAATAAAAATATACAGTGCTTGTATAGCGCTATTACACTGTAGAGACGACAGTGCATGAATAGTTTATTTTACCGGCACATGACATACCACTTTGATTAGTCATAACTCATTGGGGAACACCCTCCATCCTATACTCCAACATACAGCCTCAGCCCACACACATGTGTCTGACACAGACTGCAGAGACAATAATTAGTGCAAATGTGCATGTTGTATTTATGCTGCAGCCTCCACGTTGGCCTTTTTTTACAATCAATTAAAGTGGTGCATTGCTATGACATCATCCTTTCCGGTATGCCATGGTGTGGAATTAGATTTGTCTGAGTGATATGGGACACCAGACCTGGGTGTTTTGCAAGAAGAGATGATCATTATGTAGACTGCGTATTTAAAGATTGGAATCCGTTAAAGTGTTTGTGATTGTGTTTTTTTCAGGTGTTAAAGGCAGTGGACACTATTGGTAATTACTCAAATTAATTGTTTGCATAATACCTTACTTGGTAACGAGTAATGGGGAGAGGTTGATGGTATAAAACATTGTGAGAAACAGCTCCTCTCTCTGAAGTGACGCAGTTTTCGAGAAAGAAGTAATTTTCCACGAATTTGATTTTGAGACCTCAGATTTTAAGAAGTTGAGGCCTCAAAATCAACCATCATAAAGCACACAACTTTGTGTGACAAGGGTGTTTTTTCTTTCATTATTATCTCGCAACTTCGATGACCAATTGAGCTCAAGTTTTCACAGGTTTGTTATTTGATGCATTATATGTTGAGATACACCAAGTGAGAAGACTGGTCTTTGACAATTACCAATAGTGTCCAGTGTCTTTAACATGGTTTTGGCAATGTACATTGTACAATCTACCTCCATGGTACAATCATAGAGAAAGAATGTAGGCCTAAAAAAACAAAAAAGTACCAACAAAGTTTGAACTCATGAAAGACCAAAGCCCGGTTCATGCTTCCTGCGAATCTAATAATGTGAATGAACTTTGACGTCACAGGGCTGTTTTCGCAGCGAGTGTTTTGCAGGAGTTGAGCACAAGTCATCTGATGCGAATTATTCGTTGTGAATTTCGTGACTTAAAATTTTGTAACGCATTCCCAGGATGAACCGCGCTTTACAGAATAGGGGCCTACAACCTTAGTGGCACTGTTTTTGCACACAGTGCACAATGTGTGTGCTTGCTTTTTGTTCACAAGTGTTACATTGTAATGTATAATTTTTGTATTACATTACTGAATACAGAATTCAATGTATTACAATGTAGTACTTTGAATGACTGTTAAAACGGTCATTCAATACACAAAAGTGGTAAACATGGTTGCAGGGGGATGTCAAGATGTTATACATGCTTTGTACATTAATGGTACATGTAGGTTCTTACATAAATAAGAAGGTCCTTTAAAGTAACAATGTATGGCTCCTGAAATTATTGAAATCCTGGGGAGAACCCTGCTGCAAGTGATGTATTCTTTAGTACAACGTTATTAGCAAAGCAATGATTCAATTGCATTAAACATGCCAATGATTCAGGATTATTAGTCGTCTGTCAAACCTTGCCTTCCAAAGGATTAGGGTAAATGAAGTTGTTTTGTACAAAACTTATTATGACCCACTCTGCTGCAGTACAGGCTTCCTAGGGTAGTCCGCCACCAAGAATTTAGCAACCCCCTGAGGGGGCATGGGATGATTTCCCCTCTGGCTACCGTCTGACCCCCTGTCAGGGAACTGGCAGTCAACTTGCTGGGAGTTTTTTTAAGTGCAGACTGAGAATGGTTTTTAAGGGGGACGTTGTCTATGAATCTATCAAAGTTTGAAGATAATGATAGTGGAAAGCTTCCCTTCAAATATTATTTGTTTAGTTTATGAGAAATGAGTAAAACAAGTCACAAAATAATTTTCGTCTCAAGAAGACAACAATTATTTTAGCATGTAAAATCCCATTAACCAGTTATGATATTATACCAAAACCATAGCATAACTGGTTAATAGGTTTTTACATGCTAAAACTGAGACGAAAATTATTTGTTTTACTCATTTCTCTAAAACTACAGCACCTCAGTAAGTTAAATTTAGAGGGAAGCTTTCTACTATCATAATCTTCAAACTGTTTAAGTTAAATGTAAATCTGTGGACATGTGTTTTGTGTTAAAAAAAAGTACATATAGGCCCTTTAAAGGCAAATAAATGTACAAGTTACATACACTGATGTAAGGCTTATTCAGATTGTGGGGGAAAAAAGCACCAACAGTAGGTATACTCATCATCATGTGTTTTGTAAAGAATGGTTGTTTTCAACAACTGTGGAGGGATTTTTTTAAAAGGCAGATTTTACAATGAGTCAGTACTGTTAAGGCTGTGTCCGAATTGCCAACTTCGGCTACAGCTTCGGCTAGGGCGTGCGTGTCTGCTATTCTTCAACACTGACAGACGCGCTGATCTAGCCGTAGCTGTAGCCGAAGTCGCCAATTCGGACACGGCCTTACTCTCAATGGAGGAAGGAAACCACACTGTTGTTATTCTTCGCATTGGGTACCAGATTAAAGCCACAAATAACAATTTACATGTACATACTGTCTACAGTTTGCAAATCAGTCTGTTCGCTAGATTCACTTGTCCATTCGCAGACACTCATCAGTCACTGTAATCTTGAATAATCCACTCAATCAAAGAAGCCCGGTGAAATTTTTCATCCATTCTCACCTTGAATAGCGTCTATTTTACCATTTTACAATGTGCAATTTATAGTCAAAGTATTCTCCTTTGTGAACTCGTTGAGTTATTTGCCCCGCGGCATTTGCTTTATTTACTTAGACCTCCACTGGTTTGATGCTCAGAACGTTTGAGAATAAAAACTGTGAATATGGAGGTTTTTTTTTCAAGCTCAATGGAGATGCTTTTCAACACTGAACTTGCAAGCTGGACCACTTTGAGTGAATTTTGACTGATTCAGGTGTTGTAAAGCTTGCATCGTGTGTTCAGTGGGCAAGTGTTAAAGGAGAACTGCTTGTTTTGCTTGGCAAACCATTCTTTCCTTAATACAATCTTAATTGAAATTTACAATGTACTAGCCTTTACAATTTGGTGCTTTGTCTTTTGAAAGAGCAAGGGCACCAAGGGATTTTCTCCTTGGTACATGTAAAGGGCACTTCTATTTAAGAAATTTGTTCCAGAGTATTTCAAGATGTAGTAGGCCTATAAAACTGCAGGATGGAAGTGTGTGTGTGTGTGTGTACATTCACTGTATGCCAGGTTTGTATTGCCCACTTTAAAGGAACACGTTGCCTTGGATCGGACGAGTTGGTCTTTGAAAAGCGATTGTAACTATTTGTTATAAAATGCAGTAGATTACAATGATCCATCCACACAAATTTGCCTCAAAATGGGAGTCAAAAATTGAACTCCCATAAATGGCCGACCGTGTTAGTCAACGAGGTAAAAGGACGACCGTGCATTTTCGAGGCATGTTTGTGTGGATCATTGTATTCTACTTTTACAACATCTTTCTACCCATTATGCATTTTATAACAAACGGTTACAAATGCTTTTCAAAGACCAACTCGACCGATCCAAGGCAAGGTGTTCCTTTAATTGCCTCTTAAAACCAGGATCAGTCTCACTTGAAGGGGTCTTGACCTCAAACTGTATGCTTAGTAGACTCTGGACAAACAATGGTGTCTCAACAAGATTTTGCAAGAAGGGTCACTCAGCTGAAGGAGAAAAGAAAGAGTGTGGCCTTCAACCAGACTGCATTTTAATGAGCTCATGATGCTTCATCAGCCCAGAACTTCCACTCTTAGGGGCAATAGGTCTTTTTCTGTAGCATCAGCCCGGTGTGGAACCAACTCCCACTGACTGTCAAATCATCTCCATCCATCACAACATTCAAGACAAACTTAAAATCTCACCTGTTCAGACAAGCATACTCACACAATCCTCAGTCCTAATTTGTCTTTCTCTCCTCAAGCGCCATGAGCGCCTTCCTGAGGCGGATACCGACACTCTATTAAGTGTTCTTTACTATTTATTATTATTATTAATGAGGTGATCTGACACACACCAAAATATTGAAGCTGCATAATATGCTATTCTTAAACCTCATACAAATTCATGACCGAGAGTTGAGTTCTAATACTGGTCCATTCATCATCACGTGCCAGGTGTTATAATTACCAAGCGCACACGCAAGTAATCACGCACATCAGCCATTCCATTGTGACTCGCGTGACAATCTCACTGGTTTTCCAACTTTTGAAAGATCTATACTCCAAAATATAACACATGGCTCTCATGTAACTCAATTTATATAAACTTAGTGGAGAGCCCTATAACAAAAAATAAAAAAGGAAAACAAATTGTGTAGGTATCATGTTTTTATAGGAGTTCCAAAAATGTGACTCGCGTGACTGCCAAAAAATGAAAGGTGTTGCATCCCTGTACATGTATGCCATTGCCCAGTCGTGAGAACTCAGAGGAACTTTTTAGTTACAGATCACTTTTTTTTTAAGTACAAGAGAACTATATTATACTATAAAAAGTACAAAATAAAAAGTTTTTACAAAATTGAAAATTTGTTAATATGCAACGTGACTCGCGTGACAGAAGTTTGTGACTCGCGTGACAAGTGAGAAAATATACAATAACTAAACAGGATACTGCATAACAAGAACATTTTATTTCATTCAGAACACTCAGAACTTGAAATTGAATCTTTTCATAAAAGGAAGAAACGCCTGAAACAACATTTAAAGGAAAAATTATCTGAACAGGCTTTGACTTAAACATGGTAATGTTGGGGTGGTTCTGAAAAGAATTGGCGGTTTAACAACACTGTCTGGTCGAAACGTTGAGTTGTTAAACCACCAGTTCTTTTCAGAACCACTCAAACCCATAGAGAGAACCCTTACTAGAAATTACTATATTGTTTTGTGATTGGGTAAAGGACTTTTTTCTCACTACGCTTGGTTTTGGTGTCAAGTTCTAATGGCATTAGACTGTGTTAGGCTGAGTACACGTAAATCTGATAAGTAATTTCTTTATTGATGCCCCCCTCCAAATCTAACTTAAGAATAACTGTCTTAAAATACCCAGTTTCATCAAATATTTTTGTTTGTTCTTGTTTTAAGTTTATCATTCCTTGTATTATTTAAATAATGCAGGTAAATTATGCAGATGTGAGCGTATTGTACAGTGCAGTATGCAGTGTATGTAGTTCAACATGATCTGCTGACAGTGTGCCAGGTTACAATTGTACACTGTTATAATTCATTGTTCTAATGAAAAATTATAAATTCAGGGGCATAGTAGTATGTTCCAGTGGGCTGGGGGTGCTTTGGTAACATTCCATAGACATCATCCCCAGAATACTTTGGTTGCTTTTGCTAACCATGTGCATTAAGTGCATTAGCCGTGACTCGCGTGACAAACTCGAGGGTGTTTTTTTTTGTTTAGGTAGAAGGCCTAGGTAAAAAAAACTAATTAATTCTTGAAAGACCCTTTGAAAAGACCACTATTATGAGAGAGAAGAAAAAAAATGTTGAGGGTCTATAACAGAAAAAATACTATAATCATTTTTTTTTGTGACTCGCGTGACAGTAAAACGAGGGTAAAAATTAACTCCCATTTTTCAAAAGTTAATAGTTCAAAAAGGCATATTTAATTTTGGCTGTCCTTACTAATGACTCTTTGTTGTTTATACATAATGATTAAATCTGAACATCTATTGATTCATGATTTTTTTTTCAAAACCTGAATTTCAAGGATTTTTCAGACTTTTGTGTACACTTTTTACCCTTTACTCCCAAGGCTGTCGCAAAAACAATAAAGAATATTTGTATAAAGTCTTTTTAGAAGAAGAAGCACTACATGTAGGTGTTCTTGTTTCAAAATAAATGTAAAAACGTCAACGATAACAATTTTTAATTTTTTACTATGAAGCGCAAATACCACGGAATGGCTGACATGGTAAATGCGCATGACAAAAAGAATAGCGCCCGGGTAGCCCGGGAGCTATTCTACTTGTCAGCCGCAAATTTGTGATTTTGGAATTGTGAGCAATTGATACAGTTTGTGTGTTTTGTTGCTTTAAAGGCAGTGGACACTATTGGTGATTGTCAAAGATTCGCCTTCACAGTTGGTGTATCTCAACATATGCATAAATTAACAAACCTGTGAAAATTTAGCTCAATCGGTCATCGAACTTGCGAGATAATAATGAAAGAAAAATAACCCTTGTAACACGAAGTTGTGTGCGTTTAGATGGTTGATTTTGAGACCTCAAGTTCTAAATCTGAGGTCTTGAAATCAAATTCGTGGAAAGTTACTTCTTTCTCGAAAACTATGGCACTTCAGATGGAGCCGTTTCTCACATTGTTTTATATGATCAACATCTCCCCATTACTCGTCACCAAGAAAGGTTTTATGCTAATAATTATTTTGAGTAATTACCAATAGTGTCCACTGCCTTTAAATACAAGAAAAGTCGTTCACCGAGTATACGTACTGTACGTGTAGCTCCATGGTATAATGGTGTAGAGAATTTTGTTGTAATATATTTTGTACAAATGCAATTGCAAATCACAATTGCACATATGTTTTTTTGTGCATATTAAAAAGCATGTAGCTTGAGATTGATGTACTATGTACACCACATGGTGTGAAGAATGAGTGTGACACAGTATGGTGTAACGTCTACATGGTACTGTTTGAACACATGTCAATGTAATGTCAGTGTCATCTCAGCATGGTTAATATTACACATTGCATGGCTGGATTCTCCTTCTAGGAATCTTAGAGCATGTCAAGAGTACAAATGTGTCCAGTGACAAGAAAGTTCAAGCAATCTCCCTAATTCTCCATGTAATAACAGTCAGTGGTACAGGCCTGATATTTAATGGAGGCAACGAAGGCGATTGCCTCCGTGTCCCCTGGTCATTGCCATGGTGCCCGTGAAATGCTCCAGAACAAATTTGCAATTTCATCAATAGGGTGCCCTTTACCAAGAAAACAATGCCTTGGTGCCCTTGCCCTTTCAAAAACGAAGCATACAGCCCTGGTGGTACATTGGCTGTATGCCTGTGAAACACCTTCACCCTGTACATTAGGCTGTACAAAGTAAGGACAAGTCAAATGTCATAATTTTGTGCTAAGAAAAGTATCATGATGCTGCTAAAAAGGTGCTATATTATAGTGGCCTTGCAACAATGGTCATTGGCAGTGTAGTACATTGCAGGCTCCATTGTGTACAAAATGTACACTGTAGGTAAGGTAGATGTGGCTATGATGGGCTTTAAATAAGGTCATCTCTGCAAAACAAGTACTGTACAGGTGAACATGTGCAATGCTGAGGGTGTATATGATCATTTCCCAGTGGGGAAGTCTGGAATTTATCAACAAATTAGGGTCAAGGTTGCCATGAGCTGTGCAGTAAAGGTGGGATTCATCCATGGTTTCATGTTGTGACCACGTACAACATGGTACAATGTTGTACAAACAGAATGGACACATATTGTACTTTACAGTAGCTGTACATGTAGTACACAGGATACTGCATTTATAAAGTAAACCAAGGCCCATCTCTCTGTTGGGACCACTGATTTCAAACAAAATGTGCAGTAGTGCTTTAAATAAAACAAACGATGTTGGCAGAACTTGTTGTAGAAAGTAGGCTTGTCTTGCTTGGTGGTGGGTGACATGAGTACAATGATGTTGTTGTGGAGGTACAACATTTATGTGCAGGTAGCCCACCTGTAATGTAGTTTACTGTACATAATTTACAGGCACATTAAAAAAGTTGGTCCAAGTAACAAGAGAATTGAAGCATAGAAGTTGTTGCCTGGGGGAAAAAAAAAAAGTATTAATTTTGTTTACTTTTTCAATGCTAGAATTACCTCAGAAAAAAAAAGTTTTCCCAATGTAGAATTTAACCTTCTTACATACATGTACATCCGATGACAAAGTCCTGTTGAATGTTATTAAAAAATCAAACTTTCAAGTTTTGTTTCCATCATCCTACCTCCATGCTTCATCCAAGCACGCCATCATGATGTGAACATTGTAAACCTCTTACCTCTTCCATCCACTATCCATATCACTCTATCAACATAGTGGGACAGCAGTTGTTTTCATTCAATCACCACAGACCATACACCTTGTGTAACCCCTCTATCAATTGCCCTTAATCCAACTGTATTGTGATTCAGGACTGTCTTCCTCAATTAGTTTGCGATGAATTCATGGCAGTCCACAGACAGAAAAGGTTGTAGGATGATGTACTCAGTGACATAGTGATGTGTGAGCTTATGTTTAATCCACATGTTTTATAATATGCACCCATGTTTTCCTGTCCTGCGTGTAAAGCCTGGTTCATACTTCCTGCGAATGTGAATTATCGAATGCGATGCAATTTTGACATGAATTTGACGTCACAACTCTGTTTTCGCAGCGATACATGTATTTGCAAGAGAGTCTAGTACAACTCAACTGCTGCTAATTATTCGTTGCGAATATGTGACGTAAACATTTGTATCGCATTTCCATTTGCAGGAAGTAGGAACAGGGCTTAAGGCACAACACCCCAAATCATTGAAACAATAATTGTCAGCGTACGTATACAATCGAATGGCGCTAAGTGTAGATTTGCTGTGACCGCACAATGTAGCAGAGCTGTTCTCCTCAATGGCGCAGAAAGTTACCTAAAAACCAATCTGATTGATAAAAAATTGATAACGTTTAATTCTGGGCCTGGTTTACATGATGTAGAATACTGTAGAAATAACGTTACTTTTAAAAACCATAGAGAGCTACGAAATATACAGTCCTCTTGTTTTAGAGCAAAAGCAATAATTACACTCAGGTTGATAAATGATGTCAGACCTGGAAAGAGCTGTGAGAGACTTATGAAAGTCTAGAGTTGAACTGTTGGAGGATTGAAGAAAGTGATAATAGGCTGCTGAGTCATCGATGAGGCGTGATGAGGCGTGATGTACGAAGGATTGTATGTTAGATGTATTGAGAGCTTTTCATCTTAAAATTGTAGGCTGACATGTGTACATTACAACATGAATGTGAAGTCAGTAATGTACATTGTAGTACACTCTACTGTCTGTAGTACATGTACATCTCACACCTTGTGCTGTAAGCTTTTGTTAAGGTACCGTACCTAACTGGGGTGCGTTCCACTCGCGCAAACGTTGCCAACAGTTGCGCACGTTTGCCAACAATTTCAAGTGGAACGAGTTGTTCGCTGCCACCGTTGGCGAACGTTGGCAACTTTAGGCGAACATACTTCGGAGGTGTTGGCGAGTGGTTTTTAAAATGGCGGACAAGCATACGGTATTATTTCTTTGTCACAAACATAATTACATTGTATTTTCGGTGGATGATAATGCAGATTTGGAAAAACAAAGTTAATTAGTTGATGTAATGGTGTCAAAAAGAGGACTATTGCAGCAAAAACAAAGTAAAAAAAAAATACGTATGGTGCGCGCCATCTTCATTTCAGGGCGCCACCATGTTGACATCGCGTATACGCACCAATCGTTCAAAAGACAACAAAACGTTTGCGCGAACAGTTGCGAGTCGTTTGCGCGAGTGGAACGTACCCCTGGTCTAGTAACCAGGTGCATTTTAATTGGCCAAGGATGTTTTTGTTGTCATGGTTGCCTGGGATTTAAGAATTTCAGACCTTTTTAAATCTCAATTCAGACTTACAAATTCTGGCTGGTTAACAAAAAACTAAATAAAATGCTACACTTTTCTCAAATAAATAAGTCTTTGATCTGCTTCTGTAGCCTACAATGTGATTTAGACACGGTGTTTTGCTCACTAACAAAAACATGCAAATAAACTGTAGTGAGTTAACACACGACTGTACAATAAACATCTATAGGGTTGTACCTGTACTGTACAATGTATGATCATGGAGCAATAAACTTGCTCCATGGTATGATGTTATGTACATGTAATTTATAAATTTGTGCAGGTATTGTAACAAGAATTCCGGCAGGTAAGAGGCTCATGCAGACACGGCTTCCATAAAGTGACTGAAATCCAACAAAAAGGTTTCTTGAGAAGTGCCTGCCCTAGACAGCCCTAGACAGCTGTAAAAGACCTGAAAGCCTAAATGCAGACTGCAGACATAATGTGTGAATCATGCTCCAAATGGAGCACACCTTGTTCTATTTCAGACGTGGCATGCTTGAAATCTTATATTAAGGGATCGAGTCGGCTGACTGATACTTCCTTATACTAGGGGCTTAACGTCATCAGCCATGTTGCATCATAGGTTAAGTACATGTACAATGTAGCCTACATTTACGAACTTGTTGGATTAGGTGTTTTCAAAGCTTCATAACTCAAATCTTACCTGCAAGAAGCCAATAATTTCAACAGATTCACATTCCATGGCAGCATACATTTTTCGGCGGTGGGTTTGATCGTGATAATTCTTCACAAATACGTCATTTTCATGAAATAATGCAGCTCCCAACGTTAAGGAATTCCCATTTTTGTTCGTACTCTCACAGTCTGCCGTGTGTACGCAAGACGCGCAATCTTGCATTGCGTTTGCGCGTTGACGCTGTGCAGTTGAAAAAGACGGATTTGTGACGAATATATGAGGACCAAACCCACCGCAGAAAAATGTATGACGCCATGGAGTGTGAATCTGTTGAAATTAGTGGCTTGTTAGGGATCTCTGTTGCCATAGTGACCAAACCCCATCAAGATGTGTGTAGTATACACAACATGACACTGTCTATTTATAATACATTGTAAGATGCATTGATACAGTGTGTGTTGATGTAACAAATCATATGCACCCGATTTAAAACAATTTTTGTGGAAACAGTATTTTTTCCCCCAATTTGATTTACTGTGACAAACATGGAACTGTGCATAGAACATCGTAGAAAAATAATTCTTGTTATACTATGGCCCTTCTCTGCTTTGTATTTTCTGCTTTAAAACAGCTTTATGAAGTTGGGCCCTTGTCTGTGACAATTATTACCAGAATACCTTAGTATACAAACAGTATGGGTACAGGTGCAAAACAAACTCTAATGAATGTGAACATCTGTAAATTTGAGCCACTTGGTCTCTTGACACCCAGAGTTTATCCTCATTAAGGATATGCCTTGAGGGTGCATTGTTGATAAATTGAATCTTCCTAAGGGTGACACAAGGCCACGATTGTAATTCAAAATATTGCAATGCATCAACTACTGTGCGTTGCTTTTGTACACATAGTACTTCCCAAAAGCAGATTCCAAATTGTCTGATTTTGGCAACTCAAAGTACCTTTGAAACAATTTATTGAGAAAAGTAAAACCACCCTGATAAAACATGAACTTTGTTTTTAGCTGTTTTCTGATCCAAGTTGGCATGTGATTCTTTCTACTTTGTAGACTTATTTCCTTTTTTTTCTCCTTTTTCTTTTGCCCTTGAAAAAATTTTAAAAATTGTGATTAAATAGGCTATTAAAAAGCCTACACCATGTGTAAAGTAGGTCATCGCTTCACTCAATAAAATTTGCTTTTTTCCCCCAAGAATATTATGCCTATTGACCCCTTGCACGCGTATCACACGCGGCGACCAATGCCACGCTCACCATGTTGGTGGGCAGTTAGGTTTACGTGTATCAACGCCGCGTCGCCTAAAATGCACAATTTCACTGCATAACGCGCAGCATAGAGCTAATATCAAAACGCACAGTGAAATTGCCCACTAGTATGGCGCATTCAAGATTTTTCTGATGATGACGTCAGGTGAAATGGGTCAATATAGCTTTGTAGTCTACTCTGGCACTCTACATGTACGTGCTGCAGTACCACCATGCATACAATGTACATGTACACTGTACATAATTGTAATATAAATTGAAGGGTTAAACTGGCGATGAACTCTCCAAAACCAACGTGGTTTATGAAACACCTTTGACTTTTTTAGTTGACAAACACCTGGAAGATTTATTTATGAACAAACTTGTGTTAAATAATTTGTGCATTAGTGGTTTTCAATAATCGACCTACGTACATGGGTATTCATAAAAGGATAACCATTGAGAAAAATTTCTGCAGTAGTCACAGTTTCCTACATGTACATTGTAGGTGGTTGTCAATGTCTGGACTCAAGAATGCATGCATTGTCAGTCCACCCGTAGAACACTCGATTTAATAAGTCTCCTTTGTCATTTATCTGCGCGAGTAGGCGTGATTTTTCATGCGTGACCTCGATTTGAATACTAATTAGTACAAAGGGCTTCTGAAATTCAGTCTTTTTCGGCCTTTTCTGGAAGGTCTCAACCAAAATAATGTACCAGTAAATTGAGACAAAGAGCATATCTGTCGTTATGTATTAAAAAAAATCGGTGCAACTCAATTTTCAAATAGAGAAATTTATACGTGAAAAATGGCTTCAAAAACGGAGAAAACAAGTCACAAAAACACGGCAAATTTTCTCGTTATGAACGCCGGCAACAGTCCCCAATTAATATGTATGGATAGATTATTTCATATTCTACCTGGAAATGTTTAAACCGAGACTGGATCGTTCCTAGTCCAGTCAGGATATAGCGATTTCCACCGTTAATCCAAATCTCACATTACGAAAAAGTCAACTATTAGACAGAATGGTTTCCTTGCACGGGTGCTTGGCTGACGATGACATCATCGACTGATAGGGCAGCATGCTGTTTTTCGTTGGCATGGTACCTTGACCACCAAGCCTAAGTTAGTCAATAACAAAAGCGCCCGTCTATACCACGATCAGCTGATTTTTCATGAGTGATTGAGCCATCGTTATCCTCCTCTTTTGCAAATTAAAAAGTTGCATCTGACTGCTGCCAATAGAAAAAACATACAACTTATACAAAAGGAAATGCACCTTACTTTTTAAATTTTATTTTCCGTCAATCCATCTGGCAATGATGATAAAACTTTTTAAAGGTAGGCTCATCATACATGTTGGTTAATACCCCAAAACTGAATGACTATAAAAACTAATTCGGTGAGAACTGCAGGCCCTGTTGATTTGTAGTATAAACTATTTTGAGAAAGGATTGCCCTTCGAAGCAATATGTTTTGGATATTTTCTTATTCGAAAACATACATTGAACCTGAGAAAAAATGTATGCATGAATCGGTTCTCAGATTTCTGAGGGTAGTGTACAGTACATGTATGTTCACAAATGCTGTGGTGAGGATGTGGTTGGTACATTACCTGTTGACGTCTTGTTTAATGTGAAATGGATTCGACCCTTCAAAAGTAAACATCGTGACAGTATTTTTCTATTTTTCCCCCAGCAAATAGACACTGTATTCAGCTGAAAACATTCACTTGTGACTTTTAATGTACCTTTCTTTAAATAATCTTGTCTATAACAATCTACCTCAACAATCTTTTTTTTGTTTATCATCGCGACAGCCGACTGGTAAACTGTATGACACAATACCAATCTACATCTATGACCTGACCTTTAGAGTATTGCTACATGGACATAATCTAAAATAAATTCTGGCTTCACTTAAAGTAGCCTAATGTTTTGTTTCCTTCTCTTTTCTTCCATCTTCCATTTCAGATATTTCAAAGAACAGATTTACAGAAGTACCGGATGAAGTGTGCGAATATCTTTCTTTGGAGAGACTAAACTGTTACAATAATGCCATCAGAATCGTTCCAGAGTCGTTTTCTAGGTTACTAATGCTTACATATTTAAATTTAAGGTGAGTAGCTACATGTAAGGAATTTTAACCAGACTTAAAGGCAGTGGACACTATTGGTAACTACTCAAAACAGTTATTAGCATAAAACCTTACTTGGTAACGAGTAATGGGGAGCTGTTGATGGTAACACACTGTGAGAAACGGCTCCCTCTGAAGTAACGTAGTTTTCGAACAAGAAGTAATTTTCCATTTAAACTTGTTTTCGAGACCTCAGAGTTAGATTTTGAGGTCTCGAAATCAAGTATCTGAAAGCACACAACTTAGTGTGACAAGGGTGTTTTTTCTTTCATTATTATCTCGCAACTCCAACAACCAATTGAGCTCAGATTTTCACAGGTTTGTTATTTTATGCATGTTGAGATGTTTACACCAAGTGAGAAGACTGGTCTTTGACAATTACCAATAGTGTCCAATGTCTATAGGCCTGGTTCATACTCCCTGTAATATACAAATTACGACATCACAGCTCCGTCTTTGCTGCAGTTATTTTAGAGGATTTGAACTGTGCTCAACTCTTCCGAATTATTCGTTGCAATGTTGTGACTTTGTATTTGTATCAGGCTTGATGTTTTTACCTAAATTTCTGCATTGCGTAGGCGTACAGGGTTGTCCCTTGCATTTTTGCACAACTGGGGGTCGTTCTGGACAGGTTGGAACATTGACCTGAGCATGCTGATTAGAAACTAGGTCACTGGAATGTTTTCTACTTGGTGTTTTGTCTTAAAATCAATTTTGTAATCAGGGGCATTCTAAATGGTTAAATATCTTTATGAATTTGTTGAATTTGCTGTTAAGATAAAAAAAAACCAATTATACATACTCTTTTGAATCGGTCGCAATGTGGGCGTATAGGTAAAACATTCATGCATAATGGCCACATACGCTAGCTTGTGCCCAGAGAGAATCCTGACATGTACACATTGTACACATTTTAAATGATTGTCCACCATGGCATTACTAGCAAGAGGATTTTTCAATGTCATTTTTGGAAGCCATGTTTGTGATGCTTTTGGACACCCTGTCACCCTTTTTAAATTAAACTTCTAATGTAGGGGGGGGGGGTCACTGCAAATTAGCAATCAGGATTCCTTATTTGTTCAACTTCCAATTTTTGTAACAATTTGACATGATCATAAAACCTCCTGGCCATAAACTTACCTGGGGGCCAATGTGGCCGCAATGCCCTGCAGGTGCAGAGTTGGTCGCGTTACCCTTAGAAAAATGAACCTGTCATCATGGATATCTTAACTAGCGTGTAGGCCTACGTTTCTTCTTTTATATTCTCAATTAAGTTGGTTGATTCTTTTGGCCTCAGTGCCCCTTGAGTCATTGTGAGTTAGTCCTTGGCTGCCCCCAGAAATTTTGATAAAGGCATATATCCAAAGCAGCCTGCCCCTTTTTTCCTCAAAAGGTTTAGGCCTGAAAACCCTATGAATTCTGTTTAGAACCCCATGGTTAACACACACACATTGAACACATTGTCGTCCCTCTGTAACAAGCTCCAAATGTCAAAGTCAATAATTGAGTTCTTGTCCACAGTCTAGACCTTGGCGATTCTGTATTTAGATTTTTTAATGGAGTTAGAATTTCACTCGGAAGAAAAGAAAATGGCCTTGCCTATAAATAAGATCAAAATTCCAGGCCTTGTGTGCCTCATCGCATGAAATTTCAAATACAATGTGTAATTGAATTTATGCAACAGAAACATTCTCATTCTTATTTATTTGTTTTCACTTCTGAAAACCAAATTACAAAGATTCAGGTCGCAAACATTTTGTAAACCAAAAATATGTATAGGGTCAATATGTTTTATTTTTGTACACATGGTCATGTATTGGGGCTTGAAATTAACATCAGACTGCAGTCTAGAGGCCAGTTATTTCAGTGTCAGGCCGGTGAACTCGCAACCGGAAAAGCCGTGTTTTCCTATTGAATATAATTCTGATAAAAATCTTTCAACGTGATCAAGTGGTTCAATTTTAGACTGCAGGAATTTAAATCACAGGTTTGTGCCAGGTTTCGAATCCTACCGAGCCATTAACTGCTGATTTCACAATGACTAGAGCAAGTTTTTACATCTAGTTACTTGATCTTACAGTTTCTTAATTTGTGCAATTCATAATCATAGACATTAAAGGCAGTGGGCACTGTTGGTAATTACTCAAAATATTTATTAGCTTACAACCATGGTAACGAGTTATGGGGAGCGGTTGATAGTATAAAACATTGTGAGAAACGGCTCCCTCTGAAGTGACATAGTTTTTGAGAAAGAAGTAATTTTCCACGGATTTGATTTTGAGAACTCAGATTTAGAATTTGAGGTCTCGAAATCAAGCATCTGAATGCACACAACCAGCCAGAAGTCTTTTATTCCTATCTGAAAGCACACCAATTCGTCCAACAAGGGTGTTTTATCTTTCCTTATTATCTCGCAACTTCGACAACCGATTTAGCTTAAATTTTCACAGGTTTGTTATTTTATGCATATGTTGAGATACACCAAGTGAGAAGACTGATCTTTGACAATTACCAATAGTGTCCAGTGTCTTTAAACCAACTGTTAGTGTGAGAGAGATCAGCTGTTGCCAGCTTGGTGTTTATAATATAGGCCTATCCCCTCGTTGGAGTTTGCTGTGTTCCCTTCATGGGAAGATCATCTAAACAGAATTGAGTACAAAAGTCCTCTTTAAAATGAGAAAATTTCACCTTTGCACAGACAAGTTTACTTACATTACAGCTTTGAAACACCTTTTTATGTTGTCACACTTGCCTCTGAAAATGGCAAGTGACATTTCAACTGGTCTTTGTTAAGCAAAGTAATCAAGCCTTCGGGTTGTGATTTAATGTCTCAGTTATGAAAGCAAGGGTTCAGGGTGTTGACCCCACTGATTTCTCCACATAAAAGGACTTTTTTTCTTGATGGAAAACATTCACCCACGCTGTCGGGTATTGAAATGTGGTGAAAAATCAACAAGACTGTAGCAGTCCATTTACTCTCAATCCAGAAATGTGGATCAATTGAGATCTGGCATTTGTATTGGAACCAGCATACGTTAGTAGAACAAGATCTTGTGTCATTTTTTCGCCAGTGCTTGAAGTATTGGTAATTACTCAAAATAATTAGTAGCATAAAACCTTACTTGGTAACGAGTAATGGGGAGCTGTTGATAGTATACATGTAAAACCATGTGAGAAACGGCTCCCTCTGATGTAAAGTAGTTTTCGAGAAAGAAGTAATTTTTCCAAGAATTTGATTTTGAGACCTCAGATTTAGAATTTGAGGTCTCGAAATCAAGCAGAAGCATCTGAAAACACACAACCTCGTGTGACAAGGGTATTTTTTCTTTCATTATTATCTCGCAACTTCGATGACCGATTGAGCTCAAATTTTCACAGGTTTGTTATTTTATGCATATAATGTTGAGATACACGCCTGGTCTTTGACAATTACCAATAGTGTCCATTGCCTTTGATCCAGCTCTGATTCCACTTATATTTCAAAAAGACAATCAGAAACCTGTCAATCCTAGCAAAACCGGAAATTACCACATTAGATTGCTGTGTCTGATCCACCTTTGTGTTTACCCTATTTTTCTTGAATCCTCTTTGCCGAATCTGACTCGCCAATTGAAGAGTTCAACCTTCCTCAAAACTTTCATAGGTGACTTTTGTTATCTTCCTTGAAGCGCAAAAAAACAAAGACCTGGTACATGTACCTTTAATCACAACATCACTCTGATCATACATGTACAATGTATGTAGCTCCATGCTCTGATTGAACAACAACAAATCTACACACTTGTTTCCCTATCCCAGATTGTCTAAATATTTGGCAACCATAATAATCTTGATGAGTGAGTAAGATGTGTGTTAAGAAGAAACTGCCCTGACCTCACAGCCCCCATTATCCCTAGCTTGATAATCCAATTACCCTTAAAGTATTGACTCTTCTTTTTGCCTCTGGGGGGTCAGTGGAGAGAGATGTCTCTATTATTTGCCCATTGTCTGATTGGATTACCATGACATTCCAGAGGACTTTAAAGGGATTGTCTAGGGGCCTCATTATTGAGCCTGTTTTCTGACATTACCAAAACTGCCAACTCTCCCTTTTTCTGCAAAAATTTCCCTGAAGATACAGTAAACCAATCTTTCCATGTTTTGATGAACAAATCTAACTCGTACCTAAAAGCCCTAAGTACACATATCAGCCAAATATGCTAGCTAGCTTACAAGTGCATAGGCCCAATTTTCATAGAGCTGCTTAGCGGTAAGCACATTTTAAAATCATAGCAAAATCATTTGCTTAAGCGTAAACCTATTTCACGAGCGGTTGCTAGCTTAAGCACTTATTTAAACAAACTGCGCGCACTCCGGGGGGAGGGAGGGAATCGTGAGGGATTCAAAAGCGTCCTTGTGAGAATGTATTTTGAAACGTAAGCGTAGCTGCAAATCTTGAAACGTAAGCCTAGCTTGACTTGGGATTGAAAGCGTAATTTTTGATTATAGCGTAACGAACCTAAACGATGTATACATATGGATTGTATAAGCGTAGCTGCGTAGCTTGGAACGTAACCATATCTTTTGGAGCGTAACCATATCTTTTGGAACGTAACCATATCTTTTGGAACGTAAGCGTAGCTGGGTATCTTGGAACATAAACGTAGCTGCGTATGGTGGAACATAAGCGTAACTTGACTCAGGATTGAAAGCGTACCTTTTGTTATTATAGCGTAACTTGAAGAAACTTAAGAGTATCTGGTAATGTAAGCATAGCTGAGAAGCTGTGTAGCTTAGAACGTAACCTTATCTTTTGGAACGTAAGCATATCTTGGAACGTAAGCGTAGCTGGGTATCTTGGAATGTAAATGTAGCTGCGTATGGAACGTAAGCGTAACTTGTCTCAGGATTGAAAGCGTACCTTTTGTAATTATAGCGTAACTTGAGAAGGAATGTAAGCAAAACTTGGAATGTAAGCATATCCTGGAAGGTAAGCGTAGCTGGATATCTTGGAACGTAAGCGTAGCTGAGTAGCTGCGTAGCTTGGAATGTAACAAATCAATACCTCAACAATCTCAAAAATAACACTTCATTCACAGAATTAAAAAATATTTGTTTGACAAAATTATGCTTTGAGGGAATTATTTTTAATCATTTTTTGTTCAACCTTTTATACAAAATTATTATTCACCTGTTCTTTTTTCGATCGGGGGCTCCGGGTTTTTTTTAAAACCTTTTTTTTCTTCTTCATTAAAACATTTTTTAAGCTACTTAAAACACTGTCAATAACAAAGTTCGGTATTCCTACGTTTTGACATCATCAATCTTTTTGTATTGTTACCTGAAAACTCCTAGCAAAAAGAAATTAGGAGCCATGAAACAAAACAGAGCATAATATTGGAATGTTGCGATCATAAGAAATAACGGATTCGACACGAGGTGTACCAACGGACAAACCCAAATGCTCAAACATGTACTCTGATGTCTGGCTCCCAACCCCTCCCAAGCTCACGGCGAGACCTGCAAGCTGGGAGTTCATAGCGCCCGGGATTACACCTCCAGCCCCCCACGAGACACAGCATGTGCGGTGTGTGACATGCCCCGAGGCTTACGTTCCGATTGCTCCACGCCGTGGGGCCATATAACAAGCTTCCGTTACACTGACTCTTTGAATGGGAATCTTACGTTAGATTTTTCGCCATTATTTACATACATTTTGTAGCGATAAGTTGAATACATGATATTTTTCGTCAATTACTCGTCAATAGTTTTGTAAAAAAAAAGATTTGAATTTGGTTTGGTAAGTTACTTTTAGACGGCTGGAAGTAAAACTAGCCCGAAAGGTCATGTGATTGTTTGTACCACTTTTTGGTTAGAACAATCACGCGACCTTCGTTTTTGTTTTAAAATGCTTAAAAACGGCTAAATTTGATGATTTTTTTTAGGGACTGTTTTTCTTCATTCCTGGAAGACCGTTGAATTCGTTTCTTAGTCTATTTTGTAGCCCAAATAGCCCAATTCGGCCGGCGTGTCCCTTTAAAGGGAAGTGCCCATTGCGGATGTGTTTGTATCCTGACTGTACAATGTTCATTACTGAGAAGGGGGAAAACCCAGTCAGGAGGCTTACATGTTGATTGTCTTTATGTCATTGTCAATATTATTGTGCATACATTGTACATGTCCATCTTCCTCTCTGACTATGGTTTATCATTGTCACCCAATGAAGCTTGTCCGGTGGGCTACTAACAGCTGTACAACCTACACATACTGTACAAGGTACAACGTGTTAAGAATGCTCAATACATACATAGGCCTATTTCTCCCTTTTCAGATGTGAATAATACATTGTGTTAAAAGGTTAATACATCAGAAATACATTAATTACAATACGTGTTTGAAATCAGGGCTACTAAAACTTCTTGGGGGCAAGTAAACTGTACAGATTACTTGCCAAGTGGACTACATCAGACATTACTTTAAAGAAGGCATAAAAAAACACAAGGCCTGAACCCCAAAACTACATTGTATTGTACATCATGCAAAAAAAAGGGGAAAATAAGAAAAAATAGAGTTTGTTTACATTTGTATTACGTATTGCACTATGTGTGTGCATCATCCCTTTATTAAAGGCAGTAGACACTATTGGTAATTACTCAAAATAAGTATTAGCATAAAACCTTTCTTGGTGATGAGTAATGGGGAGAGGTTGATGGTATAAAACATTGTGAGAAATGGCTCCCTCTGAAGTGCCATAGTTTTTGACAAAGAAGTAATTTTCAACGATTTTGATTTCGAGACCTCAGATTTAGAACTTGAGGTCTCGAAATCAACCATCTAAACGCACACCATTTCGTGTGACAGGGGTGTTTTTTTCTTTCATTATTATCTTGCAAGTTCGATGACCGATTGTGCTCAAATTTTCACAGGTTAGTTATTTTATGCATATATGTTGCGATACACCAACTGTGAAGGCTAGTCTTTGACAATTACCAATAGTGTCCACTGTCTTTAAACATGGGTTTGAGGAAAACTGTAATTGAGGAAATGCCATAAAACATTATTATGCTTCGTTTTCAAAGGGCAAGGACTCCACAGCATTTTTCCTTGGTAAAGGGCAGTCCCCCTTATGAGGAAATTGTAAATTTCTACTGGTCTCTAGAGCATTTTAAGGGCGCCAAGGCAAGGACCAGGGGGCATTGAGGCAATCGCCTTCGTTGCCTCAGTAAAGTATCAGGCCTGCATACATTATCTAATGGTTTGACAGATGAAGCTGATGATAACTGATTTAGACATTAATACCATGAGGTACATGTAGACACAGATTAGGTACAGATACCTATATACATGTACTGTCAACAGTAACCAGTCTGACAGTAACTGACACTGAGTGCTCTTCTTGTCAAATATCTTCAATTGGCTTTTCAATAGTTATTTTTTTTGCAAATGTCATTTGCCATTTTCAACATGAAAAAAGTAGTTTGGTTAATGGCCTGACGTTTTAATCCCTAGCAGAGTCTTTCTCAAAGGCTCAAATGGTAGACATCAGTGCTGGAGGTTTCGAGTCGGATCTTAATGCTACAAACACTGGCCCAACTGTACACTCAGAAACATTTGAAAGTAATAGTGTTATAGTGCTGTTTATTTGAACCTGTTAGATCATAAGTTTACAGACCCTATGCTAAAAACACTGGCCTTACTGTACACTCAGATACAACGGAAAGTAAGTGTTTTAGTGTTGTTTATTTTTTTTTTGCTGGATGTTGAAGAAAAAAAAGCACTCAACTTATTGAGTGGTCGTAAATTTCCACAATTCACCTGTCAGTGCTTATCAGCAGAAACAGTCAGAAGATACCACAGCTGTATCCAAATTGATGGCTACAGCTCCGGCTACAGTTGATATTAGAGTGATGCTAAAGATGTCCTACTCCTTTCTTTACGCTTCAATGTACTCAATAAAATGTTCCTACCTTTTCTCAAGGACCAAATATTATACCTGTAAAAGTTAGACCTACATGTACTTGAAGAGAATAACTATTTTTAATTTTTAATGGGAAGGTACACATTTGGTAATTATTCAAAACAAATATTAATATAAAAACTGACTTGGTAACAAGCATTGGAGAGCTGTTGATAGTATAAAACACTGTGGGAAACGACCCCCTCTGAATTAACGTAGTTTTTGAGAAATTAACTAATTATTTCTCACTACAATACTAAAAGACTTCTAGCCAGAAGTCTTTTAAAAGTTTTAGTCCTATCTGAAAGCACACAAATTTGTCCAACGGGGGTGTTTTTTCTTTCATAATTTTCTTGCATTTTTGAGGAACCAATTGAGCCCACATTTTCCCAGGCTTGTTAATTTATGATTATGATGTGATACACCAAGTGAGAACACTGGTCTTTGACAATTACCAAACAGTGCCTTTAATTATAAACATATAGTATGTAACATAACACAGAGTACATGTACAAACATGTAGCCCAAGTTTGTGCTTCGCTAATTTATGTAACAGGAAATTAATTTGACTACATCCATGACATCATGCAAACATAATAACATGTTCGATTGTGTTTGTAATGTATGGTAAAAATAAACAGTAAGAGTTGCTGGTACATGTACAATGTACATTGTACTTCAGCTACACAATATCTGTAAAATGTTCATGTAGCCTTACATGTATGCCAAAAGATGAATATTCTGTGACAATGATTCCTTAAATTTGCAAATTTTTGCCCAAGATCAGGCCTGATATTTCATGGAGGCAATGAAGGCGATTGCCTCTGTGCCTCAGGTCATTGCCTTGGTGCCCTTTGCCAAGGAGATTTGAAAATGCCTTGTTTCCCCGCCCTGTCAAAAAACGAAGCATACATGTACAGGCCTGCAAGATTAGGCACAGCTTATTGCCTTCCCATTTACTGCCATCCCGTTTACTGCCATTAGGGTCCGATGTGATGGCGTCTGCTTACAGTCCAACTCTGCGCTTAGGGTCTTCATTCTCCGCTTACTGTTTTAAGAAAGAGCCAAATTTCTGTGCTAGCTGTGTTACAATGTAAACGGCAAATGCCTAATGCGCATGCTCAGACCTCTGTGCGCAATACTGAGCATATATATATGCGAGCACGCTCAAGGCTGCAAAAAGGGATGATTATGTCTGCTGCCACCAGTGTCTCAAAAGTCTTGCATTGCTGTTGTGCCAGGGGCTTTTGCTGTGGTGCCCTTTGCAAAGCTCAAATACAAATTCACTAATTTAGAGTGCCCCTTACATAACCAGAAGGAAAATTTGCAGTGCCCTTCAAGAGTGAAGTGCAGGGCCTGAAAAAGTATGTTAATTTTCTGGAGCACTTCACAACATTTAATGGAGACACCTAAAAAGAGTCCATCATGCAAACCTCTAGTGACTGCTAAAAACATCTTCCCAAATAAACACAGGCTCCTGTACCTTGACATTTCCCACCTCTGAACGATCCTGTCCAAATAAATCATTTTGATCACAGTTATTCTTTTCCCGTTGGCACTTATTTTTTCCCTGGATGCAGCCCAGGTATTTATGGCACGATGATGAAGCTGTCGCGGAGTCCATGAGCTGTCCGGATTTTTTGGTACATCTGGAAAATCACTCCTTGGCTATTTCTGTCCAGCGTCATGCGTTTGGTTAAAGGGTTTTGCTACCTTTTCTAGATCAAGTTTTTGGGCATGACATGAATCCTTACCCACTGTAAATAAAGATATACTTATGTATGTAATAAAATTTACATCTTCATTAGTCGTCACGTTTTTGAGGACAAAAAATTAAAATCACAGAGCAATGTTTTCAGGAGAGTCGTGTAAATCTATTGTACATGCTAAAACGATTTTCGTCTCAATGAGACGAAAAATTATTTTCATGAATTATTTTACTCATTTCTTAAAAACTATAGCACCTGAGCAATTAATATTTTGAGGGAAGCTTTGTACCATCATTTTCTTAAAACCATATAAGTTTAATGTAAATCTGTGGACGTGTTTTGTGTCGTGCGGACCCTTTAAAAACTGGGAGATCAGCGTTCCCAGTGAGCTGGTGGACAAGTCCAAAATTGGAAGTGCAGAAGTTTGTCATGCCATGTGTGTTTCACTGTACACACTGTGAATTATGATTGTGTATACAGGTGTAAACTGACTTGCTTGTAGAGATCTAATTAGATTGAACCCAGATTGCCCCCCCCCCCCTTTTTTTTTTTACATGCCTGTAGTCACGCTGTATTGTACTTTTGACAGAGTTGAGTGACGTGAAAATTTGCTGGTTGATTTTACCTGTACCATAGAGTACAGAAGCACACAAAATAATAATAATACACACCTGGAATTTTATCTTAGAGGGCAAGGCCATTTTCATTTTGCAAAGGGCACTTCCCTTTAGAAAGTCTATGGGAACATTTTCAAGGGGCATAAAGGCCTAGACCAGGGCAACAGAGGCCATGGCCTTCGGGACCTTTGTGTAATCAAGGCCTGATAATAACTAGTTCTTATAAAGCGCATTCTGCATTACAATCAATTGTGCTTTACATTTTTGAAATCTTTCTGGGGAGATAGCCCTGGGCTGCCATAGTGCCCCGGGCTGCCATAGTGCCCCAACATGCCCAAAGGCTTTTTCAAGCACAGTATCAACCTTTACCCTCCCAGGCACCAATTTATACCCCTGGGTGAAGTGAAGCAATTTAATTGAAGTGTCTTGCTCAAGGTCACAAGTGTCATGAACGGGATTCAAACCCACATCCCTGGTGGTTGTGACACTTGTGTAGTAAAGCAAGGCACTTAAAACTATTAATTAATGCTGCCAACTCGACATGTACAGATACAATAATGTATTTTGTAAATAACTTAGTTGAATGGTTTTGAAAGGTTTGTCAAATCACTGGTAAATTTCTGAGAGTAAATTTTTTTAATTTAAAGTTCTAAATGTACTGTTCTTTAAATCTTTTTTTAACTTGACAATCTCTAACTTTGTGTTTTTGTGTTTTTCATATTCTTTTTGCAGTCGGAATTCACTGTCAGCTCTACCCATAGAGATATGTGAAATCTACCTAGAAGTCTTAATAGTCAGCAATAATAAGTTAGTAGCGTTACCCCCTGCAGTCGGAAAGATGAAGACGTTAATGCATCTAGTAAGTATCAAAATAGACTGGTCCCCTGTCCTTATCCCTAAAGGATGAGGTCAGGTGTTGGCTTTATATGTATAGACATGTACATCAGATTTAACTGTGAATCTCCAAAGCCATTAAAGCCTTGTGAAATGATGCGAGGTCAAAGGTGATTATGCAATGGGCTCTACAGCAGATCTTTGGTTATTTCACTGGTCTCAAGGTGTGACATCAGGGCCCAATTTCATAGAGCTGCTAAGCACACAAACTGGGGGGAACATCCAGACTAGAATCAAAATGAGAGGAGACTAATCAAAATAAGAATGCAATTTTTTCATCTACTGTTTTATTAGAACACACACTGTCTGCCATTTTGGGGGTAAAGACATGCATAAAAGGATGGTATCAACATGTGTTTATGACCACCTTGGTGTGTAAACATGTGTACCATCCTTTTGTGCTTACTTTGACCCCCGAAAAGGCGGGCAGGAGAAGCGCGTGTATTGTGCGTTTTGCATTGGGTCTATAGAGCTGTATTATTCATACAGGTTGTAAATAATTTGTTTATTTGTACTTGTGCAGGATGCCAGCTGTAATGAATTAGACACATTACCGATGCAGATCGGAGACATGGTGTCAATGAAGGAGCTCAACCTCAGAAGAAACCACCTAGTCCACTTACCAGAAGGTAACTACAGTAACAATGGCACCCTCACATGAGTTGTTTTAGACTGTTTCTCAATGTCCAAATACTTTTCTCTGCAGTTGCCTACATGTATTATACATACAGTAGTCCCCAATCACGAAATCTTGCTTACTAGAGTCAAGTGAAATTGACTCTAGTAAGCAAGATTTCGTGATTTTGGACTACTGTACATGTATGTACAGAGAGAGTGATGGGCGTACTTGCTCATTGTCAACCTGTCAGCCCAGGTACAACTACTAAGATAATACAAATACACAGAAAAGGAATTTATCACCAGAAAAAGGTGGTAGAAAGTTAAATCTCATTTAACACCTGAACTGTTGTCATTTGTCAGGCACTGAAGTCATGCTGGGTTTTGACATGCACAGCTTAACGGCTCAGTAAGGCATTCTGTATTAAACAAACAGCAGGACAGCCAAATTACATACACCAGTCTGTATACATGTGTTTATACAATTGCCCTTCAGTTTTATAAAAGCCTTCTGAAATGAATTTTTCCCCCAAGTTCAGTGGTCAGGGCCCGGGCCCTATTTCATGGTGTTGCTTAAGCACAGAAAGTAGCTCTGCACAACACAAGTATGCCTACCAGAGTAAGGTTACCAGCCAAACTACCATGTCGCATGTTCAATTTGTAACTGGTATCCCTTGAAATTGGGCCCTGGGGGTACGTGTATGACGTCTGCTCTATAATGGCAGAGGTTGTAGGTTTGAATCACACCCAAGCATTGCTGTGGATTTTGTTTATCAGCAATACGCTTCATGTTCCTCGAACTCGCTTGGCTAGTTACAGGGACAGGGCCTTTTCCAGCATAGCACCGAGACTCTGGAATTCAGACAAATGCACACTCCTTTCCAGCTGAAACTTAAAAACACACTTGTTCATGCTTGCTTTCCAAACATATTGACAATACTTAAACTTTATTTCTAAACCGGCGCCTTTGAATGGTTAACAGGAAAGTGCGCCTTACAAATGCTGTATTAGTATTAGTTTCCATCATTCATTTAGCATTTTTCCCCATTGGTTTCCTTATATTGTCTTTGCAGAAATCAGCAGGCTGAATCTGGTGATGCTGGACGTGTCGTGTAATAAGATCAGTTTCATCCCACCCTCTTATCGTCATATCCACTCGCTGGACGTCTTAAAGTTGGACCATAATCCTCTGGAGATGCCGCCAGCTCAGGTGAGCAACAAATAATAATACTGATACAGGCCGGTATGCTTCATGTTGGAAAGGGCAAGGGCACCAAGGCATTTTATCCTTGTTAGAGGGCACCCTATGAGGAAATTGTTAAATTTCTATTGGAGCATTTCAAGGGCACCGAGGCAATGACCAGGGGGTATGGAGGCAATCGACTGTGTTGCTTCCATGAAGTACAATATCACCCCTGATGATAACTAGTTCTTATCTAGCTCATGCCAAAATCACGTATCAATGCGCTTTACATCAGTGCCCTGGTCATTGGGCCAGTAACATCCCCTTAGTCTTTGTCATCTCCATGGGGAGTATACAGCCCTGAGCTTCCATGGCGCTCCAGTTGCTTTTTTGTATACACAATATCAAACTCCACCCTCGCAGGTACCCATTTATACCCCTGGGTGAAGAGAAGCAATTAAAGTAAGGCATCTTGCTGAAGGACACGACATGACTTGTAACCACCAGAACTTGAATCCACCAGAACTTGAATCCGATTCTCTAAACCACTCCTTGAAAGGGCAAGGCCATTTTTGTTTTTGCAAAGAGCGCTTTCATTTGAAAAATCTCCAAGTCTATGGGAAACTTTTACAGGAATGCTTAGGCCAAGACCTGGGGCTGGTTTTCACTAAGCACTACGATTCATCTTAAAGGGTCTATGCACTTTTTGTCGGATAAAAAACACAATGTCCACAGATTTACACTTAACTTAAACAGTCTAAAGATAATGATAATGATGGTAGTTTTTTAGAAATGAGTAAAACAATGTCATGAAAATAACTTTCGTCTCAGTGATCATGAGACGAAAATTGTTTTAGCATGTAGAAACGTATTTTTATGACGTTGGTTTACTCATTTCTCAAAAACTATGTATAGCACCTCAGCAACTAATACTTCAAGGTTGGCTTTCTACTATCATTATCTTCAAACAGTGTAAGTTTAATGTAAATCTGTGGACATTGTGTTTTTTAGTTACAAAAAGTACCCAAATTCTTTAAGATGTGTTGTCAGTATTACCATAAACATGTATATTGTGACTATACTTTGCTTTGCAATTAAGATGGATTTGCACTTGGGATCAATCTGAAGTATTTTTGAAATCGAGCCCAGGGGGCCAACAGACGCCATGGCCCATGTACGTGGCCTTGGTGTCATCCCAGGCCTGCAACCGTTACAAATCTTTCCTGCCTTGTTTATTTTATATACATGCAGGTCTGTACAAGAGGAAAAGTTCACATCTTCAAGTATCTCAGTAACATAGCAACAAAAGATGAGAAGAGGCGAGGGCAGGAGCAGAACGAGAGATTGTCTAGACAGTCGCTCAATAACGCTAAGTATGTTCAGTTATGGCAGACGTATCATTCTAAGTCACAGTACTCAGGGGAATTGAAGGTGGTGGGCATTGGTTTTTGTCTTTTCTTCAATCAGACGCAATTCTTACTGCAGCTTTCTTAGTTTGATTTTCTGTACATAGAGATCCATGCTATAGGGCCTTCTCAGTGGTGTCTATAGCAAAAGAATTGTGTTGTGTCGTGGGCGAGCGGTCTATTTCACCGGACCCAAGCTTTGGTGTTCTAGTCATGACACTTGAGCAAGGCACTTTTAAGTGCAATAAAGTATTTTGCTCCACCAGCCAGGCTCCTAGTGGATGATACCCATGCCTACATCCTTACGGTCTGTGAAGAGGGTAACCCTGTTTCAGCCCCAGGGGTAGGTGGCAAGGTGCCCTTGTTGGCAGAAGAGATTTGAGTGGGGCACCAGTCACAACAACCTTGTAACCTTGTTGTAACCTGTTTCTGTTAAGCAATTGTTTTCTGTGCTTAGCAAATGTTTATGCTTACAGGCTTTATGAAATTGGGCCCCGGAGAGTTTATTTGGAAATTCATCATCATCATCATCATCATCATCATCATCATCATCATCATCATCATCACACATTGCATGCTATTAACTGTGGCTTTGATGCACCTTTATCACACTTCATCCCTACGCATGTTCATCTTGGCTCCCAGACACCCTCTTGGGAATGGTCACTTCCAGAATCTCAAACCAGATGGCACCAGTCTTTTGTAGATCTAAGCCTCGGGTTTGAATTCCACAGACGTTTGTTTTGAAATCCAAGATGGCCGCTATGTGATAAAGGTGCATCGGGTGATTGTGTTGTGCAGTACTGATCAATCGTGTTAATTTGCTGTGTTAGAAACTCCTTCGTTACCATGCTTATTATTTTTGCCAGGAGGCAGCGCATGATGTTAAAAAAGGGCAGTTTGTAATTAGCTAATCATACAATACATGGTCATCATGGTATGTAATGTAATAAGCCTGTTGACCCAAATTACCTGACGTCATCATCACAATAATCTTGGTTCAGCCAGTTCGGGAGTCTATGTCACTGTGTGTTGTACAGTCTTATGAGATATTAGGCTTTGTGGCGTTTACCCACTTACAGGGGCCATTCAGAATAGTCAATGTTAAAATAATTAGATTTTTGTTCTCTCAATGATTTTTTGTGAAATTAGTAACGGGAAGAACAAAAGTTCAACAATTATTTTTAATTTTTTTTGTGAATCCACCAAAATTTGTGCGGGTTTGTGGAATACTATAATAGCTTGCTGGGAAGTCATTGCAGACCGCAGCATATGGCTTAATATTTATGCATGACGTCATAATTCTTACCCCAAATCAGGCTATGGGCGCACTTCCCCCACCACTTGCAGTGGCTGCGCCCATCGCCTGGTTTTGGATTAGCATTGTGACGTACCTCATGCATAAATATTAAGAACGGCATATTGAGGGTCACAGTGGTCATTTGACTAGTCTGCATGTTTGTACAGCAACTATACACATTGTACATGTACTTGTATCTCATCTCACTTCATTGACAGGCAGTTGAACATGTGTCTTGCAATGAAATCTCATATCACAAGTCTGCAACCATCTTATATCCCACAGGCCATTCACATTTCTGTGTGGAATATTATATCATATCATACTGGCAAATAATATCCATCTAACTGTATGTATCTCATCTCACTCATACTGTAAATAATAACATGGCATTTAATGTTTGTGGCCAAAACAGAAGACGACTTCAACCACTTCTTAGACAATTTCATAGACTGCATATTTAAGTTCTGTTCAAGACATGTAGGAGAAGTTTGCGGTAAGACCAAGTGATTATCTCTTTTCGAACCAACACTACTCCAAAAGAGATATTCACATGGTAATATTACCACAAACCTCTCTTACATGTACATGTAGTTATACTTCCACCATGCAAAGTTTCACATCCTACTTAAGTTTTACTAAGTTATACCCTCATCTTCAACATATTCAATTGCCTGTTAAGCAGAAGACCATCATATAAAAAAATTCTTTTATTTAACCTGATTTTTATTTTGAGAAACAAAGCCTCCATGCTTTGAGTGAGTTCTAACGTCCATTCCTTAACAAGTATCACCCTAGTCCAGCGGACTCGAAGAGCACTCACGCACCAAACTAACCAAACTAATCCATTCGTCATGCTCAGATTCACTTGGCTAACGACGCACGAAGTAGCCACACGCTTTGGCTCCTCCCACAACACCAACACCACCTCCACCAACCATCATCACCATCACCAAGACGATGCGACTAAACAGGGGCATCAGTCGGTCGTTCTCAGCCCCTCCACGCTCTCCGCCCAGTACTCTAAGGGGCACCCGGGCACTAACGGCGCTGTTAGGTATTTTTTTTTTTTTAATTTGAATTGCTTTTTTGTCGTATTGTGGTTATGATGGATGCTGCTGAGTTTTAGACCTACATGTGATAGAGGGCGCTCTTTAATCGATTTGGTCAGAGCTGTGTATTGAGCATAGAGTTATATAAGAACTAGAGGGCCCACTGGCCTATATACGCGACCCGGCATGCACGCAGGCGGCCATTTTCTAAGTTGACAAAACAGGCATCGCACAGCATGTGTTTGTGCAGCCATTTTGTAAGTTGACAAAACAGCATCACGTCAGCGTTCAATAAACACAAACGTGTACTTCATATTCAACGCGCTAGCAGAATGGAGCGCGTGTCTCTTTGCGTCCCGTCCCGTTTGTGCAAGAAGCATCACCAGTGCGCCCTCTAGTTCTTATATATAACTCTATGGTATTGCGAGAGCTTCGACATAGAGGGACCAGTTTTCTTGGGTCAACACAACCCAACTAGTCTGGCACCCCGTGTTCACCCATGCATTTTTGGGGCACAAAATGGCTTATAATCGCAAGTTTTCGTAACTCTCCCAGTATACGGCTCAGGGTGGGGGTTTGACAGGAGCATGGGTAGTTTGTTTGTGTGTTTAGATGATCTTCCCCTTGAAGGGACCTCGGCAGACTCCCAGGGGATATTAAACACCAAGCTGGCAACAGCAAATCTCTCTCACACAAACAGTGGTTTAACGTCTATGATTATGAATTGCATGAATCAGCTGTTAGCTTGTGGGATTCGAACCCACAACCTTGTAGTTGCAAGTCCTGCAGGCTAAACCATTAGACAACAGTCGCAGCAAAATTCTTGAGACACCTTTGTCGGAAGTGACTCTCTCCGTAATGCTCGCTTTGTAATTTTGTATGTGGGCCATTTTAGGTTAGATATTTGGAGTCTGTGTTTCATTTTATAACTGTAATTTTGTTGTTTATGTTGCACACATGTATTTTTATTCATTTGATCAAGACATATGCAAATGTGTTTGATGCCAGTTACGCACTCCACATAAGCTTCAGTGTCACATTTCTCATTTTGCTTGTGGTTCAAAATCATCCCATTATTTCTCTTTTCCATACAGAACAGGATTTTCATCAAGCATATTAAATTTATTTCACCACCCATTTTTATTTCAGAGGCTCCGCCCACTCCCCCCAGTCCTCCTTTGATTCTGACTCCAGTCATTCCACCCTGTGTAATGGTGACCCTAGGTACAACACATCCATTATAAGTAGATTTGCATGTGACATCACTGGAGGAGGGCAGCCATGTTGGATTCCATACGATGCTTGTTAACTTCTTTCTCACGAAAGACAAGCATTTCGCTGGAATAGAAAGGAAAATAACTGCGAAAAATATGCAGTTTCAGCCCTGGAATTTCATCTTTGAGAGGGCAAGGCCATTTTCATTTTGAAAAGGGCGCTTCCATCAGAAGTTCTTAAAGTCTATGGGAAACTTTTGAAGGGGCACCAAGGCCATGCCAAGAGCAACAGAGGCCTTGGCCTCCATTGCCTCCTTGAAATTCCAGGCCTGCAATTTCCATGTTAAACAAAACGGTAAATAAAAAGCAGTTTCAGTTAAAATGTCACAACTCTGCTATTAACACTTCACCTGAATTTGTGTACAGAGAAAACACACTAGATTCAAATACATAAACAAAGAAATTAACTGGGAACTCATATAACAACTAACCTCAAAACCAGAGTCCAACATGGCTGCCATTTACTCAAAGAAATGTTAAGGGAATGTTATTTGAGTATTTTGGATAGAACTGTAGACAATGCAACATGCACGCGACATCACTTGTTTACAAATATACCTTGGTTGGCACGGTAGCATTTTGATATTTTGAACAGCCATCATCAACACATACATTCCTTTAGTTTCTTCGTGTTGTGTACAATGAAGTGTCTTCAACCATGTCAACTAGAGCAGTAACTTAGGGTGCGTTCGTTGAGCTTCCCTGGGTCGGCCCCGCAGTGCTCACTCGGGTGAGCCCCTGACAAGAGCTAATCGAACGACCACACCCGCCCTCTCGTGGTGACGGCATGCTCCTCAGGTCACCCCCAAGTGACCCACTCCACAAGCAGGGCACTGGGGGCTGACCCGGGTGAGCCCCGTCAAAGCTATTCAAACGTGGCGGGGCAGACCGGGGAAGCTAAACAAACGCACCCAATGTAAAGTTTCAAATTGGTTGTTTTGTTTACTCTGTTAAAAGGTATACAGGATTGGTAAGGGGAAAAAAATAGTTGTTAAGTTTTAGTCTGAAAACTTACTGGTTATGGAAAAATGGGGGAAAAAATTCAGTGAAAATTTTCCCTCTGTAATGAAGTCATATTCAATAAAAAATCTAACCCCCCCCCCCCAAAAAAAAAAAAAAAAACATACATGTATTTGATCACACACAAATTTATCACTGCAACTATTTTGTCAGCTCTACCAATCCTGTATAGAACCTTTAACCGAACCATAGTCATGAAGATTAATGAGTACAATTTGTGCATCTGTACAATTTGTGTATGTCCACTACCAACAACGTTGCCTGCTATGGGTTATCTGCAAATGACTCTGTCAATTGTTACCAGTAGTATGTACATGTTCATATGTATGGTTTTGACATTCAGTATCGCTTGTCCATATTGCATACAGTAACCTACATGTACATGTATTAACCAGTTACACATGTACATAATATACAGGCATGATATTTTCCTACATTGTGTACATGTTTTTGTTTTTTTGTTTTTTACACTGATTTCTGATTTTCTTTTGCCCACAAGAAAAAAAGCAGTAAGAATTTCCATAGAAACCTTTTTAAAAAGCATTTTGTCATATGTACATGTAGGTCAGCCCATTTTTGCTTGGGTTCCCCCCTTTCCCCCTTTTTTAAGGTTAACAACCATGCCTGCAATGTTTCTGTGTGTCCATAGACCATATTTCTTGATTTCTTGTATTAATGAATCCACACTGTGCCAAATTTCAGTTGAAATCACATCCTTCAAAATTAGAGAGATTGTACAAAGTTGTTCGTAAAAGATAGCTACATGTAGCATTGTGATGCATGGTGATTTCAACTGTTAGTCAGTCAACCTCAGAATCAAGACATTGGCATGATAACACATAGATTTCCGTCATTCACACGATAAAAAACTCTCTTGAAAGCTTGTCTATCTTTAGCTACTCTACCATAATCTGTCCTCACACTACAGTGTGTCCAAGCGCCCATAACGTTATGTTTACATGGACATTGAGAAAGAAGTTGTTTTTCCAACTGATATTTTGATAACAATTGGTGTAAGATACAGTTGGAAAGCTACCCCACAAATGTTTATCAACAAACACAAAAACTGTCTTGGGCAATAGCTAGCCCAGTTCAATTTTGGATTTATAAGGATAGAAAAGAAACAAAACTTCACTGAGAGACAAACTTGTAATGTTGGAACAACACTAAACACAAAATGTGTGAGAGTCTCAATTTCTGCTTACTGAATAGGAACAATTGAAAGGTTAGCCTACAAATGTTTATCAATACACACACAAAACTAAACATGTAACTTCCAGATTAGCTATGTTTATAATATTTGGATTTACAAATGTACAAGAAAAGAAAAGAAACAAAAATTCACTTGAACTGGTAACTGAATCTGTGAACCTTGTAACCCCCTGAGATTGCGTTTCAGCTCAGATTTCATCACAGCTCCTGATAACAAGAAGGGATTCCAAAAAAACAAGCCGGAAATAAACCATGGGTTGGGAAAATGATTAAAAAATAACCTAGGCTGTTTTTCAGGAGTGAAATGTGGTAAAAACCAAAAACCCTTAAGAAGGTGATTTAGTTTACTTTGAATAAAAAAAAGCTTGTTATTTCACGACTCGCTAGAAATATTCTTCGAGCCCTTACAATTTCTTGGGAAAAAAAGGATTTTGTCGGAACCTGTGGTCAGAGCCTGTCTGAACCTCGTGACTTATGACGTTACGGGTCACAATAACTTGGAACCCAGGCCCACAAGCTTTTTTCAGGATTTCTTTACAATCTTAAAATCTCATCTGTAACAACGGAATTTTTCTCATAATATCTTTTTTTACTAAAAAAAATAAAATAATTTTCACTCATCTTTATACAGAAAATGCAGTTCTATGTATTTTTGTCCACACCTGTCATCTCTAGTTTGGTTTAAGATTGAGTAGTGTTGTAACTTTGTATCTGCTCAACTTCATGGCATACAGTCTTATCTTCGTCATACTGCACTTTAAAACTGAGTTGTAACTTTTGTTTTCAGTCATTTTACTTGTCTTGACTAACCAAAAGATCCATTGACTTTTATGTCTGTAGTACTCAGGCTTGCATGGTTCTGTTTGTCACCATCGTGCACTGAGCTTGTCGAATGGTCTCACCTTTTATCTGTTATAGTTGTTCAGCTGTTTTGAAGAGGTCGAATTCAGTTTTGTGATCCACTCATTTTCCAATAGATAGAGTCCTTACACATGTATGCAAATGGGCACCAGAAAAAAAGTCTCTATTCTCATTTTATAATGGTGTAGAATGCCACTGTGTTTGATACCCTCCAAATGTAATTTTTTGTCAAAGTCCAAACATTTTGGATGACGCCATCTTTCAAATTGATGGTCTGTACTTTTTTGTACACAAATTTTTCTGATGATATTCAATTTAAATAGCATTGAAATTGAGCTTACAGTACCAGCCACTCGCGGGTAAACTTGCGTGGTGGGTGTGGGGGTCCCCAGCACCCCCGCGGGAATTTTGCGGGGATGGAACGGGGTCCATGCGAGCGGTGGTACATTTATATGGCTGGCGCAGAAATTCCTCTTTAAAACATTTCAAGTTTTTTGCTCTGAAAGGGTATAAAATAAAATGGTATTTTAACGTGATGTTAACTTGAGCCAGGTACTTTTTTCCTAAAATGTTTTTTCCTTCGTAGGTCCCGCGTACTAAGATTGGTAGTGCACGGCAAGAGCCCGAAACACGTATCGCTGAAGACTGGGGGTTTAACTCCCGTGTTTCTGGTTCACATACATGTAGCAAACACCCTTGTTAACAGGTTTCCTCAGGCTTGCGAGCTACAGTGAATAACTTGGTTTTTATTTGTATACATGTATATGTTCGCATGATGTTTGAATGTGATTTACTGCAGATCTGAATGACACTATGCATGCCTAGAGTATGAACGGAAGTTGGCAAGATGCACATTCAGTCACACACTGTGTTTGAAAATAATTGTGTTCTCAACTTTGAAGAAAAATGCAAGTTAAGCCTGGTTCATACTTCCTGCGAAGGCGGAAGGGGGTTACAAGTTTTTAAGTCACAGCTCAAAATATTTCAGTTCGAGCACAGCTCTACTTTTCGGAATTATTCATTGCAAAATTGTCACATCAAAATTTGTATTGCATTCACATTCACAGGTAGTACAATGTATGTACCAGACTTTAGTGCATTTTCATTTTTGAATACATTTCATTTTGATGGGGTTGCCATTCTCTTATTGGCTCCTTTGGTTCTTGTCTCAGCAGTGTTGTGGAAGATTTTGCCTTCTGGAATGCCAAGATTGGTGAACTAAGAAGAGGAACGCTGACAGCCGACTCGGGATATGTAGATGGTGACAAGAGATGGTCTGCAACAGAGGTACCTTAGCACCCCCCCCCCCCAATTAAAACTACAACTTTACCCAATCTGCCTGCTTCCTGCCCCCTTCTTACTTTAACTCACCCTCCCGCCCCCAAATCCCTCACCCCCCTCCCTCGCCAACCCCCCTCCTGCCACAGCTCACCCCTCCTACCCAAACTTGCCTTCCTCCTGCCCCAACTCTCTATCTCTCCTCCTTTCTGCCCCCACTCCTTGATTCCAGACCCATCTACCCCCCTCCCCAACTTGTCCTGTTCCTACCCCACCCGACCCCTCCCTACCCCATCTTACCCCTTCCTGCCTCAACTTGCCCATCCCTCGCCCCAACTCTTCGTGTACGTCTCTAACCCAACTCTGCCCTCCCTCCTCACCCCCTGCCCACCGGGAAATGAGTAGTATCAAGTATACAATACAATGTGACATTTTGTAAAGGGTTTGAAAATGTGACACCAAGGTTCACCTGCATGAAACATCTCATCTGCAGATATCAACCTTTACATTTTTAAATAATGTGCATACTGCATGGACTTAAAACCTGCAGACTCTATTGTATTTTTGTATTATTGCTGCAGCAATTCTTCTTACTCAAAGTCGGGGTTCTCCACATGCACAAGCTCCTGAATCGAGTGCATTCATGTGCACATTTCATACTTTATGTGCATACGATACGAATGTTGACGTCATAGGGCTGTTTTCCCAGCACAAGCGAACTGATGCACATTATTTTATGCCAATTTTCGACATCAAAATTCACACTGCATGTGCATTGGCAGGATGTACATGTATAAACCAGGCTTAAGGCTTTTAAAACTAAAATAAACATCAAGTAGACAGAATTCTTCAGATTTTGTTTCAATTCAGCCTGCCTAGGCAAAACATATAACAAGTTGGTACAGAATTGCCCCACAGTTTGGGACAATCCTGGGGTTCAGCCTGATATTAGGGACTTTTCGTTTTCAACGACGGATGGTTCTGCGACGGTAAAGATGACATTTGGCGTCATCTGCGCATGCGTCGGCTTTGAGGACGGTCGTCCCTCAATTTCTACGACAGTACTTGGGATGAATCTTCGTTGTGCTGAAAACGACAACGTTTAGCTGAACAACCGTCGCAGAACCATCCGTCGCCGAAAACGAAAAGTCCCTAATGTAATGTACGCAGACAGCATGTAAAAAAACAGTGTACTGATTTAAGGTTAACAAAACAAATCTTCTATCTCTTATTTAAAAAAAGAAAACACCGAAGAATGCATGCAAAATAAAAGTAATAAAAGTTGCTTCAAAGTTCATAATTCCAAGCAAATAGCTTGTTATGGCAAAAAAGGCTGGGTGTTCTTTTGGTAATTACTCTACAAGTTAGTGATCTTAAAAACTTACTTGGTGAAGAGTACTGGAGAGCTGTTGATATTAAAACATTGTGAGAAACGGCTACCTCTGAAGAACGTGAGTTTTTAGAAAGAGGTTATTTCTCATCCCAAAATGATAATCTGAGAAAGGCTTCAGTTTCAGGCATCTTATGAGAGCACACAATGCTATGTATCAAGTGTGTTTTTCCTTTCACTATTTTTGTGCAACTTTGATGACCAATCAAGCACAAATTTTAACAGGTTTATTATTTTATGCATATATTGAGATACACCAAGTGAGGATAATGGTCTTTACCAATTACATCAAAGTATACCCTGCCTTTAAAAGCAGTGGACACTATTGGTAATTACTCAAAAGAATTATTATCATAAAACCTTTCTTGTTTACGAGTAATGGGGAGAGGTTGATACTAAGTACAAAACATTGTGAGAAACGGCTCCCTCTGAAGTGGAGTAGTTTTTTAAAAAAGAAGTAATTTGCAACGAATTTGATTTCGAGACCTCAGATTTGAAATTTGAGGTCTCAAAATCAAGCATCTGAAAGCGCACAACTTCGTTTTTTCTTTCATTATTATCTCGCAACTTCGATGACCAATTGTGCTAAAATTTTCACAGGTTTGTCATTTAATACAATATGTTGAGATACAGCAAGTGAGAAGACTGGTCTTTGACAATTACCAATAGTGTCCAGTGTCTTTAAAAGCACTGTACATCTTTGGTAATTGTCAAAGACCAGTATTCTAACTTGGTGTATCCCAACAAATGCATAAAATAACAAATCTGTGAAAACTTTTATTTAATTGTTTATTGAAGTTGCGAATAATGAAAGAAAAAACACCCTCGGCGCACAAATTGTTGTGCTTTCAGATGCCTAATAAAAAGCTTTAGCTGAAGTCTTTTATTATTTTAGTGAGAAATTACCTTCTCAAAACCTATGTTACTTAAGAGAGGGAGCCGTTTCTCACATAGTGTTATACTATCAACAGCTCTCCATTGCTCAAGAAAAATGTTACCAAGAAAGTTTTTATGCTAATAATTATTTTGAGTAATTACCAATAGTGTCCCGTGCCTTAAAATAAAACCTTTTTCTTTGCAAAGCTGTACTAAAACTAAAAAAACTTTGCCTCATAATCAGCCGTCCAACGACGACGAAGAAGCCAGAATTCTTGCTGAACGAGCCAATCAGCAAAAAGAGCACAGACAGCAGCGCGAGGAGCTGCTCAACCAATCCTTTGGCTCCTTCAGTGGGGACAACGAGGGCGACATTGATTACATAGACACGGGCGAGGACGTGATGGAAGACGGTGAGATCACGCCGACGCAGAAAGAGCCTGATGAGTTTACGAAGGTGAAGTCACATAGAGTATGTATCGGGGGGTCCATTTATTGGCATGGCATGTCGGCCTGGCAAATTTGAGCATCTGGAGTGCTTTCTTGGCATTTGTCTTTCAACTTTTTGACCGGGACAAGTTTTTGGATTTTTGGTTGATGTGATTTATTGGTAAGAATATTTTAAAGTGAATACGAGTTTACGAAGGTGAAGTCACATAGAGTATGTGTCGGTGGATCCATTTATTGGCATGGTATATCTGCCTGACAAATTTGGGCATCTGCCGCCGTAAAGAAATTTTACGCAGCTGCGTTAGTTCACTTGCACAATATTTTTTTTGCGTAAGTTGTTCACCACTAACACAAGAAATCCTTGCGCAAGTGGACTTGGGCAGTTGTGTTAAGTTTCACAAAATCGAGAGCTTTTTCAGCATTTTTGACCGAGAGGAGTTTTTTTTATTATTTGTTGGTTCATGTGATACGTTGGTAAGAATATATTTGTGATACAATCAAGCAAAAAAAAAGTTGTTTGTCGGCCCAGTTAATTTATATATTTTGTATACATTGGGAAAGAGCACAATCTATGCTTTAATACTAGTAAAGCCCCATGTTGGTACCACTTTTTGTTCAAAAGTCGTGAGAGTAGAAACACCAATAGATGAGGAAGAATAAAGCAGAAAAAATTTACTAAAGTCAAGTACTTATTGATCTTACTCCTGCACATTTTTGTCCAACGCTAACATTAACCACTTGTTGATGTTATTATCAAGGGGAAGTTTCCAATATAAATTAAAAAATATTTTAGCATTTCAATTTCCCCCCCCCCCCCCCCCCCCCCCCAAAAAGTAAAACATTAAATAAAAAATTCACCCATGTTGGTCAGTTTTGGCTTGTTTTTCTCCATGCTAATATTTCCAACAAATGACCCATAAAGCTTGATCACATGACAGTTTGTCGTGAAGAAAAGATTCATGACTTGGTAGAACAGATCAAGGTAAATGGTTTCTATCTAAACTTATTTGTTTTCCTTAACTTGTTTTTAAAAACAAAAAGCGACACTAATATTTCTTGCTCTGCAATCTTGAAAAGTTGATTTCTAATGTTTGGCTTTGTTACTGAAATCTTGGTAGAAAAGTGTTCTCTCGTGAATAAAATGAGAGTTTTTTTTAAATAACCTTCTAAAAAACAGAACGCTTTCAAACTTGCCTGTCTGAACAAAATAGGAAATATGTTTTGTTAGAAGAAAATGTGTTTAAAATAGCTGATAAAATGTTGGGTTTTTGTTTTGCATGACAACAAGGTTGCCTTTCTTAGCTTGCATGATATGACTTTGGCCTCGTGAACTTAAACTGAAAAAGGTTAAACAACAAATTTGAAAATGTAGTAAACCACTATAATTACAAATATCTGAATTAAGTACCCAGAAAGGAAGAAGTTCCAACTTTTTTAAAGTTAAAAAGATCTTGTCTGATCTTGCATGTCGTTATGAGGCATTATATAACACCCAAGCAGATCCTTTCCATTTGATTGGAGGATTGTCCGTCACGTGATAGCAAATAAAAGTACCATTGCACGCTGAGTCACTCGCCGTGCTTTTTCGTTCCATCCGAAAAGTACCATTGCACGCTGGCACGCTGCCAGCGTGCAATGGTACTTTTCGGATGGAACGAAAAAGCTGAGTAAAAACATCGTGTCTTTGGTAACGCAGCAGGTGTTACTGCAAGAAGGCATAGTAAAATTACTAGCATTCGGCTTCTACAGTTGAAATTGTTTGTTTTGAAAGTTGTTTCTTTCAATCAAAATGACAAAGTTCTACTTGGATGTTATATGAAACAAATAATGAATGTTTTTCATTCGTGCAATGGTGCGAATATGTTCATTCGTTGAAAGCTGGAATGTTCCATTCAACTCGGCTCCGCCTCGTTGAATAGAACATTCCATCTTTCAACTCATGAACATATTCGCACCATTGCACTCATAAACATTCATTATGTGTATACTATACCCTCTGTGGTTTCCCCGAGTCTTACAGAGTTTAAACATCCATTTGATCTTACGGGTCTTGTCACACAAGGCAATTTTTCCACCACCTTGGAGGCAACCAAAGCTGCAATGCATGCTACAGGAACACTTTGGTAGCACATGAGTAATTTTTCGAATCATGTCTCACGATCCCTAAAAAAGTATGTAAACATTCAAATGTGAATGCATTTGTGCACCTGTAGCCACAATCAGGGGTACACTTTGTTACAAAGACACCAAATGAACAACGTAAAAATATGAAGTAACTCTTTGCAGATCTTGTATTTGACAAACTCAAGCACTTTTGTTAAAGGAACACGTTGCCTTGGATCGGACGAGTTGGTCTATTAAAAGTGTTTCAACCGTTGGTCATAAAATGCATAATGGTTAGAAAGATGTTGTCAAAGTAGAGTACAATGATCCACACAAACATGGCTCGAAATTGCACGGTTTTCCTTTTACCTCGTCGACTAACACGGGCCGCCATTTATGGGAGTCAAATTTTTGACTCCCATAAATGGCCGACCGTGTTAGTTCGCACAGTAAAAGGAAAACCACGCAATTTCGAAGCAAATTTGTGTGGATCATTGTATTCTACTTTTGAAAACTCTTTCCAACCATATGCATTTTATAAAAAACGGTTTAAAACGCTTTTTATAGACCAACTCGTCCGATCCAAGGCAACGTGTTCCTTTAACCATTCACACAGCGATTGTCAATTGTAACTTGAAATGCATATAGCATTGAGATAACTGCTACATCAGTGGTTTTCAATCTGTTATTCATAAAATAGCAACACAATGAAGAAATTGTACCCATGATCTTAGCTGTTCGCATATTCTCCTTGCCTGGAACTGGTTGCATGTAGAATTGTCCCATGTAACAGGGTCCTAACACACCAGATGTTTCTTCCCCGTTCTCAAAAACAAACAGGCACTCACACGGCAGAAGGCAATCTACGAAGACCAGAAACTCAAGGCAAGAGAGGAACGCATCCGACACGAGCAGGAGGAACGGAGGCGGAAGCTTGAAGAGGAGGAGAGATGGAAAGCCGAGAGAAGGCGTGAAGCGGAGCAGGAGAGATACAGAAGGTCGTCACCGTCTGGTAGTACGACGTCACTCCAGTATAACGGGTCAAACAGCAGTAGGGGCATCGAGAGGTACGTACTCTTTTTTGGGGCGGTCGAATTATGGAAACTGATACCAAGGTCTGATCAAAAGGACTGGACTTCTCCGTGTCTTATACTGAGAAGAAAGTCTTGTGGTTATTTTTTGAAAAGGAGTAGATCTTTCACTTCGTAATAAAGCTATGAAGCTTTTTAAACAAAATATAGCACTTTCACAACTTGTTTTGATGAATATTGTCTAGGGAGCTTTAACGTACACAAGTTCGCCATGTTCGCTACGCACAGAACTATCTTGCTCAGCTGAGTTTGGGTTCCACCCCAAATACCAGCCGTCGATTTCACAAAACTCTCCCTAACTTAAGACTAATCTTAGGACTGCCAATGTAGGACGAGTGCCAACCTTGCACTGTAGCATGCAGACCTTAAGATTAATCCTAAGTTAGGACGAGTTACTCGTCCTAACTCGAGATAAGACAAGTCTTAACTCTTTGTGAAATCGACGGCTGGGTTCTTTCTATGCACAAGCTACATTCACAATAGTCTATCTAGCTGATACACTCTGCGCAAATTGCGTGTCGGTGGAGGTGTAGTTTCATCAGATATGCAATTTGTTTATTTTACATACAAATTTTTAAGAGAAAACCATATGTTCAAGAATGCACAGTAGAACTATTAGAACCAAGATAAACACCAGATAGAAAACATTCCAAAGACTTCCAGATGCAAAGAAAGCAAGTTTTCAAGTCTGTTTTAGAAGTGACAGAACTTTTAGAACAGAGATAATCACCCAGTAGAAAACATTCCAGAGACCTTGTTTCAATTTAGCGAGCTCTGGAAAATGCAAAAAAAAAAGCTAAGTTCTTGCCAAGTGTGGTGGTTGATACTTTACTTCTTATCGCATAGTATTTCTATGCACACAAGTCACTTCTTCTCAAAGCAAACTGTTTATCTTTTCTGTTACCAAGCCTTAAGCACTACTTGTAGTTTTCCAATACTTTTAAGAAGTCAGTATCTTGCTTGCTTGTGTGCCATGTGATTGTGTGCTGTGAGTAAAATTGTGTTGAAAATGTTGTTTTATAATTTTGTTTCTGGCTGTCGCTTGCCTCGTTCTGTCATGTAGTATTTGACAGCTTCTGCCTTTTGAAATGTTGGGGTTGGGGGAGGGGGTTTTAAAATAGTAAGACATGCTCCTTTGAAAAGGTTTAAAGATGCGTTCAATTATTTGATGTTTTTCTCCAACTTTTAAGTCTTTAAATAGCTTTAGGCCTGAAGCCTTTCTAAGGCATCTGAAAGCCCACAAATTTCATGTAACTTTGATGCCCAATTGAGCCAAAATTTCCACAGGTTTGTTATTTTATGCATACATGTATGTATGTTGGGATAAACCCAGTGAGAATGCTGGTCTTTGACAATTGCCAAATGTGTCCAGTGCCTTTAAGATCTGTAGTCCTTTCTTAAAGGAGCAAATTTCAATAATTGGGATTGGGGACAGTTTAGAAGGGAAGTAGCAAACTTTCATTGATCGAATGATGAACCCTGTGATTCTGTCGTTGACTGATTGTATGCATGCTTGTTTGTTCTGTTTGTCTTGGCTCCGCACATCTTCTGCCCGCCCCTTTCGTTGCTCATAGGAGAAACAAACCCAGACCCTTGTCATCCTCTTCCTTTAACGAGAGCCTGAGAAGACCGACCTCCTTGGAGATGTAAGTGTTGTTTATCTGCATGCTTTTCTCTCATCCCAGCTTTAAAAGCCACCTGCCTCCTCGCCTATACTTTCTGGGGGATCCCCTAACAGCCCTCCACCATCATCATGACCATGCTTATTATCATCTCACCCTCTTCTATTCCATTATATTTTTCTTACTTTCACTCGTTTCAACTCTCCCGCTTTTCAACTTTCTTTCAAATAGTCTTAAGAATGACCATTTATTGGGATTGATGTTCTTGGCAAATATTTGTATAATTTATGCAACTCAGTTTAACTGGCGCATTTATAAGTTTTAAAAGAAATTCTGTTACGTAATTTTTTTTTGTGGTAAGCGGTCGTTGTTTTTATCTTGTGACCATAAGTGTCAAGCTTCTTCTTGCAAGCACCATTTGAAGTCGCCAGTCAAGTGAATGTTGGAGCTTATTTTTTTCAGACGTGCAACTTTTCCTCGAAACAGCTGATTTACTTATTTTTAACTCAGTTTTACCAAAATCATGGACATGTTGTACTTTCCTTTTTTTTTTGTGAAGTTACAGTTGCATGCCTGTTTATTGCAACATGCACCAGAATCGTAGACTGGTTTAAACTCTAGGTTGAAAAAGCGCCAAGTTTGATCATTTGATAAAAAACATCAGATTCTCAACTAATATCTGAACTTCATTGCTTGATATCCGACCCTCTACATTCCTAATTTTTTTCCAATTCAGACCTACACTTTACATCTCTTTTTTATTGCATTGTTTCTTCTACATGTACCTCTAAGATGATCTGAAATGTGTTTATTCTTGCTGGCAAATTGGTGTTTTTGTAATAAATGAAAAAACAGTCAAGGTTTTTAAAGGGTGCTTAAACAGATAAAAGAAAATGCATTAAACATTTTTTACAAAAAACTCCTACACACAAACATGTATCCTTGTCATTTGAAGAAGAAAAAAACTCACAATGAAAACAAAACAGATATGGAAATTTGTCAACACCACACTGTGAAACTCTTTAAAAACGAACACTTCTATACAGTGTGGACAACTCTGTAAAGACGAGAACCTTTTGCGTTATGGCACATTCTTGCCACGTATGGACTAACAGGTGGGGAATGAATATTTTGGAAATGATGCTTGGAAGTGCCCTATAATTATCCATATAGGACTCCTATATTTGATTTTGGAGCGTCTTACATGTAACAGTATACATGTCAAAGTAAAGGATGGCCCACGTTCCATCACAAGAATCTGCTTGTGTGGTATAAAATAGTAAAAAATTAGAAGATTCAGAGCATACTGATCTTTTCAGAGCCACCCCAGTTCATTTAGAGATAGTCATTCCATGGTGTTACTGTAAACCTTTCCATATCATATTTCCACCATGCAAAATTTCAAATCCTACTAATTAGAAGATTGTATATTTTTATGTAAATCAGAGCGCCTTCAGAAAACACCCTTTAAAGATTTTGTTTTGGTGAGCATGTGCATGACGCTAAAGAAGGATTCAGTACAGTGTGTCTCCGTTGTCCAAAATTATTATTTTCCTAAATTTTGCGATTTATTTTGTTATTCAATGTATATTTAATGCAGACAACCTGACAAAGTTTCAATTATCGAAAGATATTATTTGTCCCAATTTGGATGATAAATCTGACTGAATTCGATCAAAAGATATAAATTTAATATTTGTCCCTTATTTTGTGATGTTGTGCATTAACATCAGTAGCACCCATATTTCATAAAATGTGAGAATGTATATTTTGTGCAACCATTAGAAAGTGTCTCAAAATGAGTATACACTTCAAACTAAAGAATGCAATGGAATCTATGAACAGTTTATGTCCCGTAATCTTTCAGTTCGCAGACTAAGAGACCGGCACGGAGGGCGACGGTTAATGTTTCTGATCCTTACACGTAAGCTATACCTCCCTACCCTTTGTCCCTCTTCCATCAGGTCTTGAAATTCATAGGTACGCTTCCTCCGTCACTTCTTGAAGTATTTCTGAGAAAAGTTTTGACGCTACATGTATTTGTAGCAACAACTGGACAGTAACATGTATACCTGAAGTTGTGCTGGTTTTTGGAAGGATCAGAGGCTATCAAGGCTGCATAAAAACAAGAAAAACAGAATTCAAATGGTACTGCCTACTTTTTGAGATCTTTCTGAGGAAAAGTTTCAAAGCTATTTGTAGCAACAACTGGACAGAAAAAAATGTGTGCAAACACAAATACAAAATACAATTTGTAGCAACAGCTCCACAGTTATATCGGATGTTGTGCTGGCTTTGGAAAGATCAGAAGGGGAAAACAACCCGCACATACTTTGCAGACATTGTTTGGACTTTCTATTGTTGTTCTATTATTCACTTTTTCTGGAGACCCAGGTTAACACAGACACATTTTGTGGTGGCCTTGTTTCGATTGTGTGTAAGTCCCCACAGCTGTGGGTATGCTAAAACTAACACCTGCACCTTATTGTAAATACTGAATTTCAGGACCTGACCCCATTCACCCTTTACCTGTCCTAGCTCTGGCAAAAGTCCTCTGCTAAACAATGACAGAAAATTAACGCTTAACTTTGTTGTGTGTTTTTGCTAATCTCGGTTGGCCGATAAATCTCTGGCTGCAACTTTTTGCTCACATTTTATTGGTTCTGGTGAAAACATTAGCCCTGTTCACACTACTCTATTCCCGGAATAACAGCCATCCCTTTCACACTTGGATCGCTTTAACCCTGATCCAACCCTGATCCACCCCTGCAAATGGGGAACATCCACCCCTGCCATGCCTGCTCTGGAGTAGGGGTAAGCGGTAAAACCCTGGGGTGTTCTTGAAAGTGGCAACCGGAATCCTTTGAAATAGATAGGGACCTATCAGGCAGGGACAGGGAAAGAGCGCTGGGGTAACCCTGGGGTAAACAAAACTCATGGGCCCCTCCCCAGGGCTGTATTCCACAGGGATACGCCTCTCATAATATTAATGCATGACGTCATAATTCTTACCCAAAATAAGGCTAAAGGTGCACGCCCGCCACCATGGTGGCATGGTTGGCTTGTGCTTAAAGCGCTCGCCTCTCACCAAGGTGACCCTGGTTCGATTCCCGGCCAGGGCCATATGTGAGTTGAGTTGTGCGTTGGTTCTCTGCTGTGCCACGAGGGTTTTCCAGACCATCCGGTTTTCCTCCCTTGGGAAAAATCAAACACTTTTGATCTTGGCTGTACTCCGTGGTCATAATGGGTTGATATGGCTGGCAGCCAAAGGGGCCCTTGCATGCCTGCTTCTCGAACAAGTTGTAGCCGCGTCCTGTGCAATTCAGCTCGTACATGTAGCTGCGGGTAAAGATGATTAGCCCCCCAAATTATTAAAATTATCATTTTGGGTTAGAATTGTGACGTACTAACTCATGCATAAAAATTAAGAGAGGCATATAAGAGATACAGTGTGAGAAGGGCCATTGCACGGTGACATTTTCTGTATTTTGGGGTTGCTTGGAATGGCACCTAGCAAAGTTTCAAATCCTACATGTACTTAGTTAATCAAAATGAAAAAAACTTTTTTGATACATTTTTTAGATCAAATTTTGTTGCCATGAAATGAATCCTTATACTCACTGTGAATGAAGATGTTTGTAATTATAATTTACCTGTAGAAGTTTCAGCTTCATGAGTTGTCAAGTTTTTGAGAAAGAAAAAAAGTGAAAATCACGGAGCAATTTTTTCAGGAAAGTAAAAAAAAATGTGTAAATGCTAAAATAATATTCATCTCACTGAGACGAATACTGTTTTGTTGAAATAATTTTACTAATTTCTCAAAAACTACAGTACCTAAGCAAGTAGTGCTTCAATGGAAGCTTTCTGCCATCATTATCTTTAAACTGTTGTAAGTTTAATGGAAATCTGTGCACAATAGTGTCTTGTGTTACAAAAGGCACCCAAGCCCTATATAAAGCACTCTGTTATTATTACTTATACCAATAATACATGTAATACCAAAACTTATATAGCGCCCTAATCATGTAGACAAGCTCTAGGGCGCTGAACAAATTAATATGGACAAATTAAAAATTAAGAAAATACGGAATTATATCAACGGGAGTAAAAATTCTTAAAAACATTAACCAGTTAGTAAACAAACTAAATAAATAGAAATCCTGAAGTATTTAAAATGCAATTATTATGATCCATTCCCCCCCCCCCTAACTTACAACCAACAGTAGACCAACATCCAATCACTCCAGCACCTTACCGAATGGGCGGCTGCCGTCAGTAGACGACAGTCACAGGCAGTTACAGCGAACAGAAAACATCAAGTCGGTATCGTCCTCGTCGCTACCATCGTCGCAGCCGCCTCCGGCGCCATCGCAACCAGACAGCGGGATCTCGCAGAGCCGCCACGAGGCGCAGCTTGCGAGAAGACGGCAGGAAGAGGAGAAAGCACGGATGAAGCTGATGCAGAAGAGCGCCCTCAGGAACTTTGTACAGGTACGTGCTGGTTAGCCTGAACATCCGTGCCCAATTTCATGGCTCTGTTGCATGGAACTCTGCGCTTATGATCACCATTGTTTTCGTTAACGTGCATGCGCCAAGTTTCTGTGCTAGCTGTGTAAGTGAAGAATGCCTAGTAACATGGAGTACAGACAAGTACAAATTCCCCGTTACATGTACAATACGCTTGACATCAGTGCCAAATTTTTGTGCTAGCTGCTTAAGTGACGAATGCCTAGTAACGTGGAGTACACACAAGTATAAATTCCCCGCTACATGTGGAATACGCTTGACGTCAGCCCCAAACTTCTGTGCTAGCTGTGTAAGTGAAGAATGGCTAGTAACGTGGATTACAGACGAGTATAAATACCCCGCTACATGTGAAATACGCTTGACGTCAGTGGGAATTTCCTGCTTCAGTAAGTGCAATTCTTTGTACACAGTACAGCCATGAAATTGGTCCGCAAGGTCACACTTTGAGGCTCGTGAACAACACCAGGGACTGATTTCACAAAGAGCTGAGATTGATCTTAACTGCAAGTCAATCTTAGTTGCTAAGTCTAGTGTGATTTCACAATACAAATCACTATGGTAATACTTAACAATTTATTTGGCGATGAATTTTCTCGCTTTGTGGAATTTGAGCCCAAATATCTGCCTGGGGCGCTGATTTTCACAATTTTCTTACCCCCATTTTATCACGATAAAGACTGGCTCCTTGCACTTTCGCTTGGCCCAATCACGGCGGCCAGCCCCCACACCCAGTCATTATCACACAGTAGAGACAGTACATGTACATGTAGGTCCAACATTTTTAATAATGTTTTATTTCCTTTTTCCTTGCAGAGTCGGACGCCACCATCGCCACAAAATTCTTCCGCTCCAGAAGACCTAGACCCCCAAAGGGAAGCAAGCCCGGGCAATGCTAAGTCACCCCCACCCCCTGTGTCTTACAGTGGATCGGCCTTTGGCAGCATCAAACCAAGATCGGGTAAGTGCAGTGGATTGTTCCATTTGTGAATTTGGGAGGTAAATTATCCTTCATTGTACTTTAACAGCGGTCTGAGATTCACCCTTTTAAAAATGTGTGTCTGACTAAATGTGTGGCTGACTCATGCGGAGTAATTAAAAAGGACTTTATTGCACCAATTTTGTTTATCCAAGATGCAATTCCAGCAGACTTACATGTACTGGTCAAATCGTTTGCGCTTGCAAATTTGTGCTTGCCTGTCATAAAAAAAATGAAGGGGAATGTAATGGGTAGATATGAAACTACAAGTTTCATCCATATGTACTGTGAAGGGGGTAACCCTGTTTTTTTTCCCATGAGTACATATAGGTGGTAGTTTGGCCCTGGTTGATTTGGTTTTATAGCCCAAATCGGTTAAAAGTGTAGCCCTCACCTTGTAGTGGCTGTCCGTCCTTGTGATGTTAGGTATTCTCTCTCTTAAAAAGAGATTGTTTCTTAAAGGAAGGTACACGTTTGGTAATTACTCACAACAGATATTAACTTAAAAACTGACTTGGTAACGAGCATTGGAGAGCTGTTAATAGTATAAAACATTGTGAGAAATGGCTCCCTCTGAAGTAGCATAGATTTTGAAGTAGAGGTAATTTCTCACTTAAATAATAAAGACTTCTAGCTAGAAGTCTTTTATTCCCATCTGAAATCTCACAAATTCGTCCAACAAGGGTGTTTTTTCTTTCAAAATTTTCTCCCAACTGCGATGACCAATTGAGCTAAAATTTTGACAGGTTTGTTATTTTTATGCATATGTTGAGATACACCAAGTGAGAAAACTGGTCTTTGACAATTACCAATAGTGTACATGTGTACCTTCCCTTTAAATAAAAACTTTGATTGGCTGTTATTTTCCCGCTTCTTTCTGGATCCTTCCCTTAATCCCTTTCCCCTCTTTTTTTCTATAAATGGATATGTATTTGTTTGTACTTGTTTTATGCCTCTGAAGAAGGTCCGGTTTGGATTGTAAGCTGTAAGGCCATCAACATGTACATGTACCCTACTACATGTAATTATATATTTATAAAAAATATATAAAAACGTAACTGCTTGGCGCTTCACTTTTTTAGTCAGCATTCTTGCAGGGATGCGAAATTTCAGACTTTTTAAAGTCTGCGCGGTTAAAACAAAATACCGTCTTTTTCTCAAAATTAAATAATGCTACACACAAAAAATCTATAACTTCAGGGATTACCCAACGATAGACTTACAATGTACATGTACCATCGTGTACCTCCCCTCCTCAGATCTGGAGTTACATGTACTATATAAACAATACTTATGAAAACCTAGACCACTGGGTACCTCTTTGGAAATATCAAACTTTTATCTGAATTCAGACTTTTTAAATAAAAATGCTGCATTTTTCTTTCAATAAAATAAGTCGGGGGTTACCCAGCAATAGACATGCAATCATTTCACTGTACCTCCTAATATCTGGATCCCTGAAGACTTGTTTTGTCAGCAGTGACCCTCTTTTTGGTCTTTTGACCTGTTATTTTGGGGGTCATGTGTCGCTTGTTCATTTTAATGTTTTTCTGCTTTTAATCGTTTTAACTACCTTTTTATTGTATTAACTGCCAAATTGTAAATTTTTGACCAAAATTCAGATGTTTTTTTTACTGACAGCGTCTTTTATAAATCTTGATGACTACATGTAAATAAACCATTAATAATAATCTCTGTTTCTTGTTTTGCTTCCAGCATTCAGCATAGGTGGAGGGAAACCAAAAGGGGAGGTTCAGCCAAACTTCACCGTCAAACGAGAAATGAATAAGTACAGGGAGGAGATGGATCGCATTGAACATCTCAGAAAGGTGAGATTCTGAAAAACATAAAAATACTGTTTGGTTTTTACCCTTACACCAATGTGTGTAAGCACTGTATACTCTGTACTTTCTTGGGTTCTGTGCACCTCCTTAATCCTCTTAAAGCCAATACCATGCAGTACCCGAATAAAATAATTCAACCCTGATGCTCTGTTGTGATTGGCCCTTTGCCCAGCATGGTTATAGTGTGTTTGTACAAGACTTGATAATATCAAACTTGAATATCTGATGAGATTGGTGTGTCTGTACTGAATCCACCAAACTCGGGTAAAATCTTAAGACTCTGATATAAATTGGTATGCCTGGCTCCCTGCTAAGTATGGTTGGTTTAGCTGTGCAGTACTGAATCCATCAAACTCAGGCAAGACCTGTAGACTCTGATAGAATTGGTGTGCCTTGTTCCATGCTAAGCATGGTTGGTTTGGCTGTGCAATCATAAATCCATCAAACTCGGGCAAAACCAGTGAATGGGTTACAAATGTTCCTCAAAATGGTATTGATTTAGATTTTGTTCATTTTCTGAAACTACTCCACCATTAGACAACTTTTCTATCAATGTACTTTTCCTGATGTTTCCTAACATTTTATTACTTCTTCATTCTTCCCCTATATCTTGTTTCTTGTCCGTGGTTAACACCTTTATTTTTCTGTTGTTGTCGTCATTTTTCATTGAAACACTTGTTGCTGTCTCCATCCTTCTTATCATCTGTGTTTCGTACTTTGTTTTTGAAAATGTTTCTTCTTTGTCCATTGCCTCGTTGTTAAACCTGGTTTTTGTTAATGCTTATCTGCGTGATTGTTGCTGTCCCTCATGTTTGTTGTTGCTTGGTTGTTTGCATTTTGGGTTTTTTTCAAATCACTGTTGTCTTTGTCATTGTTTTTTTGTCGTTTGGCATTTTCTATTGTTTTGCTTTGCTTGTCTTTGCCATTGTTGTTTGTGTGTTTGTTGTTTTTTCCTTGAACTACATGTACTGTTGTCTTTGTCAATTATGCTTTGTCATTCGGCATTTCCCTATAATATAATCCATTGTTTTGCTGTGCATGTCGTTGTTGTTGTTGTTTGTTGTTGTTTTTGATAATATCGTTCTTAAATGTTCAGTTGAAACCCAACTGGATGAGTAGTTATGGATCCGTGTCAGATCTTAACACAATAGAGCAAATGCGAAAGGTGAGTCTTCCAGAATGATTCCCACACCCACCACCATTGTGCCAATTGTTTGCGCTATTGGCTTTGCATGTCATCTCGTTGTCAGGACGTAGGTGAGCAACGTAACCGCTCTGCTTTTGACGTCATCTTGAACACTTTGGCGTTTTGCTTTTTTTTTTATTCTTTTTTTTTAAGTTTGTGTTACCATGGTTTTCGTAAAACTTTTCCTTTTTTTCCCCATTCTTTATCCCCGAAAGAAATAAACAAAAAGTAAGAGTAGTGGTACTATGTAGAAGGATGTATATGTGTTTCTCTGCATCTCATTTAACCGATATAAAACCTTACTTAGTAACGAGTAATGGGGATCTGTTGATTGTATAAAACATTGTGAGAAACGGCTCCCTCTAAAGTGACGCAGTTTTTTAGAAAGAAGTACCGGTAATTTTCCACGAATTTGATTTCATGACCTCAGAATTAGAATTTGAGGTCTCGAAATCAAGCATCTGAAAGGTCACAACTTCGTGTGACAAGGGTGTTTTTTTTAAAGTTATTATCTCGCAATTTTGACGACCAATTGAGTTTAAATTTTACAGGTTTGTTATTTTGTGCATATGTTGAGATACACCAAAAGAGAAGACTGGTCCTTGACAATTACCAATCGAATCGAACTTCTTATCTTAGGGATAATTTGATCATATGGACATATTAATTGTTTATTCATCCATCAAAATGACCCCCCCCCCCCCCCAAAGAACAGGTCCTAATAGCACTCTCAAGAGTCCTCTTTCCAACTCTTAAAACTGTGTGGTCGTGCAATCCTTATTATTGTTCTACAACTATTTTTTTGGGGGGGGGGATTAAAACTGGGCGCAGGCACTTGGTTGGTGCATGAAAGAGTTAAATGTCGGTCACTGTATTTTGTTTATTTCACTTTTCACTTTTTATTTGATTTTATTATTTTTGTTTTCATTCAATACAAGATTTTTGTGCGTAGAAAACAGTTTTTATTTGTTATTATTCATTATTTGGTGATTATAAGGATGAGATTCTTCTAAGTATTGGGTTTTTCCCTCGATAAGATACATCCATTTATGTTTTATTTGTTAGTGTGTGTGTGTGTTTTTTCAGGCCTGCATCGCAGCACAGCCATCCCGTCAGTTTTCCATGATAGACTTTTTTGATTGTTTACACCGACCACCATTTTGTGGGAGGTGCCCGTGGTATAAAAAAACGTGATTTGCACAAATTAGCCGCTTGTAATAACCTTCTGTGAAATTAATTTTACGGTAGCACAATTTTCTTGAGGGGAAAACATTTTTTTGCAAGAAAATCATCCTTGTGATCGACTAAGATATTTTGGAGTTACACAAGAAGAAAAGTTTTCATTAATACTTGTGAGGTAAGCTTGGGCGATATCGATTTATTTTATTCACGATATATCGCCGACAATATATCGCGATATTCGATATAATCGCGATGAATTAAATTTGACATCATCAGTCTTCAAACTCCTAGTGAAAGTTGAAGAAGAGACAGTCATAGCATAAGAGAGGTGTTGAAATTACCTATTCTTCTGGTTTTACTCAAAACCTACATGTATGGGGTGCAAGATGTCTCAGCTACAAAATACATCGCGATATATCGCGATATATCGATATTTCGATTAAAACCAAATTGGACCGATATCAAAATCGTTTCCAAGTTAATATCGCGATATTCGATAATATCGTGATATCGCCCAAGCTTATTGTGAGGGCCACCTTTTTTTTCAACCGAAGATGGCCACTGACTGCGACGCCATCAAAAGAAAGCTCTTGAAATCAATGTAATAGAATAAGATAATTAGTAGTCAGGACCCATTGTAAGAGACCACAATAAAAACTTACATTGTTCTTATGGATGTAGGAAACTGGACTCAGATGGTTGGAGTGTGATAACGGTTCACTTGAATAACAGAATTCATGCTTGGATATTAAGAGCCTTTTTTAACCCTTTCATGCACCAATTTAATGATTAATTGAACTTAAAGACACATTAATTGTTTACTTGTTTTTTTGTTTCTTTGTTTTTAAATGACAACCCCTCGCCCAAATAAATTAAATATAAAATAAATCAATCAATCAAAAAAAAAAAAAAAAAAAAATTAAGATAAAATAAAAATTACATAACAAAAAAATGCAAACTAATAATAATTTATTTTTTAAATGTCACACTAATCACATCCAAGAATCCTCAATTCGCTTTCTGAAAACTTTGTGGCCGCTCTTTGGGGCATGAAAGAGTTACATGTATAACAGATGATCGGCATGGCTTTGTGTGCGTGGATAGCTTTCATGTTTAAATTAATGTTTTAATGCACCCTGTCCATCAGGTTAAAAGATGTCTTTAATGTGTGAATCTAACTATCCAAGGATGATACAGTGTACAATGTATGTTCCAGACTTGTTTCTGAATTTGGGGTTGAACAAAGACAAAATTTACTAGAGTGGGACTAGAACCAACGACCTTCGATTAACAGACCGGCCGTCGAATTTCACCAAACTCATCCCAACTTAGGATTAATCTTAGGACTTAGGATGAGTTTAGTTCCGTATCCAAAGGCGTAGGACGCATTGAACCCGTCCTAAGTTAGGACGGGTTACTCGTCCTAACTCGAGATAGGATTGATCCTAAACTTTCGTGAAATCGGTTGCGGGGCTCAAACCAACTGGGTGAATTTATTGTGTTACACCAGCCTAGTGAAGAAAATCAGTCGTTATTTTCAGTAAGTCCACTTGGTGGTGGTTTACATGTAAACAAAAATAGGGAGTTCGAACATCTAGGGCTAGCTCAGTTGGTGCTGAGCCGGCACGTTCATCTAGAGGTTGTTGGTTTAATTCCCGCTTGAGTAAATTTGTCTTTGTTTACCCTGTCACATTTCCTTTTGTTATTTGATATACAAAAATAAATGACCAAAAAGCCTTCTCTTTTGTCTATCTTCCCACAGTGCATTGAGACAAGGTTAAAGGTCAACTTGCCAGATGACATCCCGGCTGCCCTAGAGGACGGGGTCGTCTTGTGTCACTTCATGAATAACGTGTTCCCCCATGCTGTACCTACCATCCATGTCCCTTCACCCGCAGTGGTACGTTCCGCTAAACAACAATAATAATAATACAAAGTTCTTATTAAAGGCAGTGGACACTATTGGTAATTACTCAAAATAATTTTTGCCATAAAACCTTACTTTGTAACAAGTAATGGAGAGAGGTTGATAGTAGAAAACATTGTGAGAAACAGCTCCCTCTGAAGTGACGTAGTTTTGGAGAAAGGAGTAATTTTCCACGAATTTGATGTCGAGACCTCAAGTTTAGAACTCGAAATCAAGCATCTGAGAGCACACAACTTCGTGTGACAAGAGTGTTTGTTTCTTTCATAGTTATCTCGCAACTTCGACGAAGTTATTTTATGTATATGTTGAGATACACCAAGTGAGAAGACTGGTCTTTGACAATTACTAATAGTGTACACTGTCTTTAAGCGCACATATCCTAGAAACTAGATCAAGGCGCTGAACTTAAAAGAGAAATAACAAAATAAAAAAATCAATGGGCTCTGAACAGTTCGGTCTTGAACAGTTTTTTGATAGTCATTATTGCGTCAGACTGGCGGATTTCTGGAGGGAGTTTATTTCATAGGTTGGGGCCGCTATAACCAAATGCACCCTGGCCAGCCACTTTCTTACAGATGGTGGGAGTAAGTGTTGTTGTGTCATACAGTTTACAGACACGGCTGTCGCGATGACGATAAACGGAGTTTACAGACTTTCTTACACATGGTGGGAGTAAGTGTTGTTGTGTCGTACAGTTTACAGACACGGCTGTCGCGATGACGATAAACGGAGTTTACAGACACGGCTGTCGCGATGACGATAAACGGAGTGAAGATTGTTGGGGTACATGTAGACAGGTGCTGAGGAGTGAAGGCATTTCCAGACAAATAGCATTATTTTAAACCCGTCAAATAAAACCACAAAGTAAAAAGCCTTCCCCGAATTTTTAACAAATCTGAGCTTCTATAAAAGTCTGAAATTTATCGTTCTGAACATTAGTCATTCTTGTTTGAGGTATGGATAAGAAGGTACACAAACCATTTTCTGCTAAAAGTCTGCCTGGGTCCAATTTCATAGAGCTGGTAAGCACAACAATTTGCTTAGCATGAAATTTCTTCTTTGATAAAAACAGGATTACCAACCAAATTTCTATTCGTTTCATATTGCTTGTTACTGGTATTCAGCTGTTGTTTGCTTATCCTGAGTATCACATGGAAATTTGGTTGGTAGTCCTGTTTTTATCAAGGAAGAAATTTCACGCTTAGCAAATTGGTGTGCTTAGCAGCTCTATGAATGGGGCCCTGGTTAACAAAAACTGCCATATGTTTCTCCAAATTAAATAAGTCAGGCTCTTTGATCTACTTCTCTAGCACTGAGTACATTATACTGTTCCCAAAAGCTCCTTGGTGTCTGCTGACCCCTTGCACGCACATCACACTCGGCGACTGTGCCACGCTCACCATTTTGGTTGACAATAGGTTTATGTGTAAACGCTCTGCGCCTAAAATGCGCACTTCACTGAATAACGCACAGTGACATTGCCCACCAATAGAGGTTTCACAAGATTGTTCTGATGATGACGTCAGGTGAATTGGGTCAATAGGCCTTGTCACACGGCAAACTTGGATGCAACCAACTGCAGTGCATGCTACAGGAACACTTTGGTAGCACATGAGTCGATTTTCAAACAATGTCTTATGATCAACAAGAAAAATACATGAACATTGAAATGTAAATCTTCCTCTTGGAGATTGCCTGGAACTGGTTGCCTGTAAATTGCCCCCTGTGACATGGCCCTAAAACTCAATGTGTTCTCCTGAAGACGAGCAGAGTATACTGCCCGAAACGTCGAGACCCAACCGGCTCTTCTCAGAGCCAACACTCACCCTAAGAGACTTACACATGGTTGTACCTGCAAGTTTATTATTTATTTATTGTTTCTTCTTATGTGTTATGAAAAGTTGGAAATGCCATTATTTCAATGTACGTCCTAAGATCTGAATCCCAGTTTCAGGCTTTTTTTTGTCGGCAGTGAATCTCAACCCTTGATTGTAACTCTCATTGTTATTTTTAATTTGCAGCCTAAATTGACGTCTGCAAAATGTAGGAGGAATGTTGAGAATTTCCTGAAGGCCTGCTCTACGGCGGGAGTAACAGAGGTAAGGAATTATAATGTGTTTTGTCAAGTTTCACAACCAAAGCTGTGTATTGAAAGAAAAAGCCATTTGTGTGTTAGATTTGAATGTCGTCTGGTACAATGACGTGCTTCCATTTGCGTGTTAGATTTGAATGTTGTCTTGTACAATGACGTACTTGATCACAAGTTACCACTTAAGTTTGAATTCCTCAGACTGTAGAGACAGTTGCTATGTAACATGGTTAGGGGCAGGCTTTTGCATAGTTACATAAGAGACGGTGAGCACCCATACAGGATTCTGAATGGATGTGTATGACACAATGGTACCAGGGTTTGCTCATTAAGAGGTTGCTCTACAAAAGCTTGCCCCTAATATCATGTGACATAGTAACTGTCTATGTAGTCTAAGGAATTCAAATGTAAGCGCGACATTGTGACTAAGCAAGTCATTGTACCAGACATTATTCAAATCTAACTCGCAAATAGGCTTATTGTGACAACTAGCAATTTAAAAGCCATTTTGGGTTAAAAAAAAGAAGAAGCAGAAACGTATGTTGGCAGACATTTGGTTGTGCTGAATTTGATCCAAGAATGCCGTCCAGCAACGACGACGTGACCGAAAGAAAAGTGGTCCCTCCTTGTCACAACCTTTTAATTCTTAGCTGAGCTGTGTTTTTCGCGGCTGTTACCATTATAGCTGTTTCGCTCGATGGCCTAATGGCATATTCAGCCGAAAGAAATAGTTATTTGTTACAAACGCGAAAACGCACTCTTGTACTCCCAACAAATTTTGACTGAGAATGAAGTTTTCTAAAAAAAAAATTGTCCTTCCTGTTTCTTTTTACCTCAGGAGAAGTTATGCACAGCTGGTGATATCTTAGAAGGAAAGGGACTAGTTAAGGTTGCGTCTACTGTACAGGCATTACTCACTAATACAACACAACCCAAGATGTCATCGGCAGTATGATTGATACAACTACTTCAATTGGACCTTGTCAACAAAGTCGATCGGTTTTGTTTTTGTTTTTGTTTTTTGACTCAAAGTTCAATATTTTTGCTGGACCCAATTTCATAATGTTTTTTTGAGATATGGCGAACAGTACAATGACTCTTTTAGGTTTAGGTAAATTTGTCTGTGTTCACCAAAACCAAACCATACAGTACACTCCTAAAGTGTCTGCCATATCTCAACAAGGCTAATTGAGCTGCTTTAGCAGGAGATATTGCTAAAAGGAACAATACAGAATTGGTTTTGCTAACAAAATAGTTGCTGGCAATGTAAGCATACATGTAAACTGAAAAACCTGTGGAAGTTTGAGATTGATTGGCCTTCTGGGTCAGGAGAAAATAGTGAAAAACCGATTACACATTTTGCATGACATTGATGCAAATAACAAAAAATTAATAAAATGCTCACTGAGTAATAAACTCCTAAACGCAAAGTTAAATTATTTATTTCTCATCAAAATGTGACATTTCAGGCAGAAATATTTCAAGGAATGTTTTCTACTATCATCATCATTAGACCGTGTAAGTTTGATGTACATGTTAATCTGTGATCTTCACGATTTTGTTTTCTTACGAATTCTGTAACGTTCCTTTAACAGTTTTCTGCTTCGCAAAAATGAGCCGGATACCAGTCATAAATTATGCATGTGACAGGTTATATTGTGGCTGGTAACCATTTTTTGGTGAGCATAATTATGTTGTGCTTAGCTACCTAAAGTGTGTTATTATAAGCAGCTGTATGAAATTGGGTTCTGCATGTACTGCTATACAATGTAGAGGCATTCATGTACATGTAGATGTATGACCCGGTGTCCCGGTCCCAGATGTCCGGTGTGCTCAAAGTTCCGGGTGACATCACCGGGCACTTCGGCACGCTGTAGTCACTATCTCAGATGTCCGGCGAGCCAAGCTTTCCGGATGACGTAGCCGGGCATTTCAGCATGCTGTCGTTGCGGTCGTTAGTCGCCCGTGCTCTACTGCCGCTGCGAATAAGTCTCTGAGACCTTTTTTTTGTATGAGTGCTTTTTCGCCTGGCAAGGTTCTTGCTCTTTAGAGACATGATTATGTGGTTGCTACTGTCGTAGACGCTCCACTCGTTCATCACACAATTTTCTTGTGGACGTCGCCATGACAGCTACAAGCTCGAGCAAAACAGTTGACTCAGCCTGTCACTAAAGTCGACCACTTTCGCTTGATGTGCGCAGGTATGAAATGACGTAATACTGCCCTATTTGGTAATCTGGAGCTTTCAGCACACCGGACAACTGAGACCGCGACACCGGAATATAATGAGCTCAACCAAACTGTGAGGGTCACGTTCTACCAAGTTGTGGCCAGGTCTCTGTTCCTATATGCAAGAGCCTGCTATCTTCCGGTTGCGTGGGAGATTATTTAGTTATTTACCCCAGTTAAACATACATGTGTGTGTAAGGCTGCGCAAAGTACAATTGAAACCAAATCTGCCTAAAGCCCTGTTCATACTTCATGCGAATGCAAATGCAAAGCGAATTTGACGTCACAACCCTCCTTTTACAGCAATATTCGCAAGATAGTCGAGCAGAGTTCAACTGCTGCGAATTATTCGTTGCGAATTTGTGACGTCAACATTCGCTTCGCATTCGCATTCGCAGGAAGTATGAACCGGGCTTAACTACGGACTCCCGTAGAACACACAAGTAGCCCTGGTGCCCCTTCACTAGTTTCTCGTAGGCTTGAATTCTTTTCTCACAGTAGGTGCCCTTTTCAAAGCGTGTCCTTGCCCCCCGTGAAGATTAAATTCCAATTTTGTATTGACTTATAACAATCACAGTTGCTCAACCAAATTCTAATGTTTTAAATCCTAAGTCGAAAAGTAAACCTTGCATTCTTGTAAATCTCCCAAGACAGTAAGGGACATATATCTTGAAGTAAAGATTTCTAGGAGCCTAAGATGCTCATTTTTGTAATTGCTGTTTATTTTGTTTTGTTTATTTCATGCGAAGCAAAAAGAAAAAGGGGTTCAGTTGAAATTGGATATTTAACTAATAACTATCATTCTCGGAGATTGTTTATTTTGTTTTAAAAGAACTTTAATTTAATTGCTTAATTCTAAAAATGAAAACAGGTTCTTATTTTGTGAAAATGTACATAATTGCACACGCCTTGTACAATGTAGTATAATAATATTTTGTTGATAGGTGCTAACTCACTGTGACTGCTTTATTTATATAATGTTCCACTTGGTTGTTCAAACTTACTGGTGTAGATATTCCGTTAATCATCTTATACATACTTTGTTTTCCAAAATTTTAGTTTTGTTCTTTTTTTTCCCCATTTTGTATAAAAGTACCACTGTAAATGACTGTACATATCATCATCTTTTTTTTGGGAAGATGAAATACAAGCCTTAATTAAGTGTGTGCACGCTTATTTTATGATGGTTTATTTTTTTGTTCGTTTACAGCCATGCACTGAGGTTAAAGGCACTGGACAGGTTTGGTAACTGTCAAAGACAAGTATTCTCATAACAACAATGCATTAGATACCAAACCTGTGAAAATTTGAGCTCAATTGGTTGTCGAAATTGCACGACAATAATGAAATAAAAACACAATTTCAGATGACTGAGAAACGCTTCAGGACTGAAGTCTTTCTCAGATCCAAAATTCTTTTTTTTTTTCCAATTACCTCTTTCTCAAAAACTATGCTACATGTACTTCAATGGGAGTAGTTTCTCACACTGTTTAATACCACCAACAGTTCTCCGTTGCTCATTACCAAGGAATTGTTTATGCTAATAATAATATTTTGAATAAATACCAAAACGTGTCCAGTGCCTTTGAAAGATCAAAGTGAATATTTATGGGAATGAGCATCACGTAATTTGTTAAGGGCCTTTTTTTTGTGGGCAGAAAGAAGTCACTGTGAGAATGGAAGAGTCCTGATTTGTGAATAATTATGTAATTAATTTTGTTTTGGTCAGATGTGCTCGTTTGTATGCAGAGCAATCATGAACTGAGGGTCAAAGGTCGTGTTGTGTGAATAATAATATTAATGAGCATTGCCCGTTTTGGTCAATTGCCCTTTTTTTTTTAATAAGTGGAACATTCACTTTCAAGGGGTGGGGCAAGGGTCACCACTTGTGAATAAATTTGTATAAAAAGGGGCGTGGCCTGATTTGACCTTTTGTAGGTGGAGCAATAACTGCTTCCTGTCAGCCTAATATGAATACATGTACATCCAATGAATATGCATAAGGTGTTTTTTCTATAAGCGAATACATTAAGAGTCACTTTCTATGACTTTAATGATGTGTTACAGTAATTTATTGTTGTAAAAGTTTGCACCACAGATACTAAGTATTCTTTCAGATTCTGTCAAGGAAAATCTAATTATAGAGAAATTCAGATAAATTTCCCTTCCCCCCCCCCCCCGACTTTTATGGATGGCGCTATTTTATAATATTGATCAAAATTGCCAAAGGAATGCCGAGCTGTCGACTCATCCGATGTAGTTCTGCTGAAAGTCCCCTGAAAATAATTTTTTCCCCCTTCATATTCTGATGAACCGTTGGGTGCACTCGAAAAGCTTCCCTTTGTTGACCCTGCGGTGCTCACTCGGGTGAGCCCCTGACAGGAGCTAATCGAATGATCACACTCGCCCTCTCGTGGTGACGCCATGCACCTCGGGTCACCCCCAAGTGACCCACTCCACAAGCAGGGCACTGGGGGCTGACCTGGGTGAGCCCCTGGAATAACGTCAAAACTATTCGAACGCACTGGGGGAAGACCGGGGTCAACCCAGGGAAGCTAAACGAACGCACCCAATATGGAACATCTTCCTGAATATGGAAACTCTTTCCATATTATGTTGAGCAAGATTCTAAATATCTCCCTGATTGTTTAACAAAACCTCCCTGATTGCAAGATGCAAGTGTTGGCAGCTCTTAGAATGGGTATCATCCACAAGGACCCTGGCTGGTAGAACAGAATGCATTACCTTCCAAATTTTTTAGGGAGCAAGTAAGGTTAAAGGCATTGGACACTGTTGGTAATTGTCAAAGACCAGTCTTCTCACTTGGTGCACAAAATAACAAATCTGTGTAAATTTGAGCTCAATTGGTCGCCGAAGTTGCAAGGTAATAATGGAAGAAAAAAACACCCTTGTCACATGAACTTGTGTGCTTCAAGATGCTTGATTTCGGGACCTCAAAATCTAATTCTGAGGTCTCTAAATCAAATTCACATATTTTAGTGGAAAATGACTTCTTTCTTGAAAATTATATTCCTTCAGAGATAGCCTTTTCTCACAATGTTTTATGCTTTAAACAGCTCTCCATTGCTACCAAGTAAGTTTTTATGCCAACATTTATTTTGAATAACTACCAATAGTGTCCATTGCTTTTAAGTGCCTTGCTCAGGAGAACAAGTGTCTTAACCAGGATTCAAACCCACACTCTGCTGCTGACAACACCAGAGCTCGAGTCCAGTAAGCCAGAACGCTTGGCAATGACACGCGATGTTTAATTTACACATATTTCATGGGAAGTGTCAACAATAATGTGCACGTAAACAACAGATATATGTAAATCAGGTATGCAAAAGCGAAGGTCATAAATTGTGTAAATAATTGCTTTATTTATTTCACTCATTATTCAATCTGAATCATATTTAAAAAGAAGTAAAGTTAACTTTAATGAAATACAACTTGTGCTTAATATATTGAATACGTAATGATTTCAATTTGTGGCATGGTTAAACGTGATGAACTAATGCTGTACCTTTTTGGATTATATTTCAGCCTTGGATTACTCCATTTTAAGCAATGGACACTATTGGTAATTGTCAAATATGGTTCTTCTCACTTGTTGTATCTCAACATTATATGCATACATAAAATAACCAACCTGTGAAAACTTGAGCTCAATTGGTCGTCGAAGTTGCGAGATAATAATGCAAGAAAAAACACCCTTGTCCCACGAAGTTGTGTGCTTTAAGATGCTTGATTTGAGACCCCAAATTCTAATTCTGAGGTCTCAAAATCAAATTTGTGGAAAATTACTTCTTTCTGTCAAAACACGTTACTTCAGAGAGAGCTGTTTCTCACAATGTTTTATACTATCAACACCTCTCCATTACTCATTACCAATTCAGGTTTTGTGCAAATAATTATTCTGAGTAATTACCAATAAGTGTCCACTGCCTTTAAAACAAGCCACTCATGAAATACCTTCTGTGTAGTTTTTAAAGGGTCTGGGTACTTTTAGTTGGACACAAAACACAATGTCCACAGATTTACATCAAACTGTAATGATGGTAGAAAGCTTCCCTTAAAAGAGTAAGAATTGATCATTGACAATTTTGGGTTTACCCTTACACAGATTTATGTAAGCACCGTTATACTTGGTACTTTCATGAGTGTTGTAAATAAATCACTGGCATGTTACTCGGGTGTGATATGCACCCACGACCTTTGCCAATCTAGAGCAGATGTTTGACTAACTAGACCACTGAGATTGCCCAGGAAAGTAAGAAGTATACTGTGCTTACACAAATCGGTTTAAGGAAAATTAAATTGACCCTTGTTTTCCTTAACGGAACACGTTGCCTTGGATCGGTCGAGTTGGTCTTTGAAAAGCGTTTTTAACTGTTTGTTATAAAATGCATATGTGTAGAAAGATGATCCACACAAACATGCCTCTAAATTGCACGGTTTTTCCTTTACCTCGTCGACTAACACGGTCGGCCATTTATGGGAGTCAAATTTTTGACTCCCATAAATGGCCGACTATTTAGTTTGCACAGTAAAAGGAAAACCACGCAATTTCAAGGCAAATTTGTGTGGATCATTGTATTCTACTTTTTAAACATCTTTCCAACCATATGCATTTTTATAAAAAAAACGGTTACAAACACTTTTCGAAGACCAACTTGACCGATCCAAGGCACCGTGTTCCTTCAGTAAATGAAAGAAGTTCAGATCAAACTATAGCAATGGGAAAAGCAAATCTTTTACTATGCACAAAATGACTTCGATTGAAGCCATTGCCTTGATGCAGCCATTACCATTTTCTTCCACTCAAAACATTGTCTGTGTCTTGACAGCTTCGGCTGTGGCTTAGGGTGATGTGAAGAGTATGAGGTGGTGATCTAGCGACAGCCATTAATTTGGAATGGCAAAAATATTGGCAAAAATAGTGTGGCACCTTGTTTATGTTATGAAAACCTTTATTAGTTGCTTTTATAAACGGCGAATAAGACAAAATGGTGGAGTAACAAATTATTGTTCAATGTCAAACAATTTTTGTGATATGGAGACTGTCTATGTTCCAACACAACACCTCTTTATGTTTGCTAATGTTCAGATACCCCCTTGTGATTTGTAAGGGGGGGGGGGTTGGAACATACTGGGCCAAATTTCATGTCTCTGCTTACCACCGAATTCTGCGCTTACGATTCCCCGCTTATGTGCAGGGGCCGAATTTCTGTGCTAGCCTTGTAAGCCTAGAATGCCTAGTAATGAGGAGTACGCACGCGCATAGGTCCAAATTCGCCGCTAACCCGTGAAATACACTTGCCGTGAGCACAGAATGCCCTGCTTCCGTAAGCGCCGATTTTGTGCTTACGGTAAGCAGAGCCATGAAATTGGGCCCAGGTGTCACAGAGCTGCAAACTCTCCCTGATTCTGCAGAAAGTTCCTGAACTTAAAAAAAAAAAACAATCTTTCCAGGCTCTCATAAAAAAAATATAAACCTTGCTGGTTAGAAAACTTCCCGTTATGTTGAATGTATTTATAAATATCTCCCTGATATTTGCGCAAAACCTCCCCGATTGCAAGATGCAAAGTTGGCAGCTCCTGGTGTCCAAACATAGGGGTGTTAAAGGCAATGGACACGACTGGTAATTACTCACAATAAAGGTTAACATAAAAACTTACTTTGGTGACGAGCAACTGAGAGCTGTTGATAGTATAAAACATTGTGAGAAACGGCTCCCTCTTTAACACAGTCTTTAACACAGGGTAATTTCTCATTCAGTTAATAGAAGACTTCAGCTAAAGCCTTTTATTATGCAAGTAATGCAACAAGGGTGTTTTGTCTTTCATTGTTCTCTTGCAACTTTGAGGACCAATTGAACCCAAGTTTTCACAGGTTTGTTATATTATGCATTTGTTGCGACCAACAAGTGAGAAATGGTCTTTGACAGTTACCAAATGTGTCCAGTGCCTTTAAACACATGTGTATAACATGTATATGCTTTGATTGCTAGACGGTGAAATAAACGACCACGCTAATAGCTGCAAATATTTGGTTGTAAACAGTCCAGCTGATGAGCAGACTTTCCCATTTTTATGATTCGATGCCTTGCATAATTTGGAATCATGGTTTTTGTACATTTTCCGAACCGTAGACAAATAACTGTACAACAGTGTCATATATATTTTCTTGTATAATTACTGATCTGGGAGGGCAGAATGCATTCATTGTTTATGCCCTGTTGTCATGGAATTTTAACCTTAATTATTAAGTCGATGAAGTAATAAAAGTGTGATGGGACTCGCAGCAATCACACATTATTTGATTGAAGAGATCGGAAGAGCTTTTTGAGATCATTAATTTTGTTGTGTCAACATGCTGTCTGCTTGGACCCCTTGTAATTGACTTGTGCTTAGCATACTAGCATTGTACTTAAGGGGCCAATTGTTTTCAAAATGTTGCCAAAACTTGATAAAAATGCCGGACTTACCCCTTGGTTTTTTATATTTAATTTTGAGCTTAAATTGGATACGAACTCTGGACTTATTCATTGAGATTTTAACTTCTCAGTAAAAATAAAAATAAAATTAAAAATGCTGGACTTACTACCCTTTCGGATTTTTTTAAATTTTGATAAAATGCTGGACTTTCTTCTTGCGCATCTTTTCAATTTTTGGCACAAATTTGATTTAAAACAATTATATTTTTGGCAAAATTTGATAACAATGTTGGACTTTCTCCTTGGGATAATTTAATTTTTGGGCAAAATTTTGATAAAAACACTTGCTATTGTCTTATTTGGGCTCAAATTTGATAAAAATGCTGGACTTACCCCTTGTGATTTTTTAAATTTTTGGCTCAAATTTAATAAAAATGCTGGACTTTTGCCCCTTGTGATTTTTTCAATTTTTGCCTCAGATAAATGCTGAAATAACAACCCCTTGCGATTTTATTCAATTTTTGGCTCAAATTGGATATAAATGCTGGACTTGCCCCTTGCGATTTTGTTAAATTTTGGGCTCAAATTTGATAAAAATGCTGGACCTTACCCCTTGTGATTTTTTTCCATTTTGGGCTAAAATTTGATAAGAATGCTGGACTTACCCCTTTTTTCATATTTGGGTTCAAATAAAAGCTGGACTTACTGCTTGCGATTTTGTTCAATTTTGGGCTCAACCTGGATAAAAATGCTGGACTTACCCCTTGTGATTTTTTTTCCCATTTTGGGCTAAAATTTGATAAAAATGCTGGACTTACCCCTTGCGATTTTTTCAATTTTGGGTTCAAATAAATGCTGGACTTACCCTTTGCGATTTTATTCAATTTTTGGCTCAAATTGGATAAAAATGCTGGTTTTACCCCTTGCGATATTTTTATATTTTTGGCTCAAACTTGATATATATTCTGCACACAAGCAATGGTTTGATTTTTTTAGTCTCAAATTTGATAAAAATGCTGGGCTTATCCCTTGTGATTTTTTTCCATTTTGGGCTCAAATTTGATAAAAATGCTGGACCTACCCCTTGTGATTTTGTTCAATTTTGGGCTCAAATTGGATAAAAATGCTGGACTTACCCCTTGCGATTTCTTTTTTATTTTGGGGTTTCCATTTTTGGTTCAAATTCGATATTGCTTTTCTCTTTAATTTATTTCAATTATTTTAATTATCTTGAGATTTTTCGAAACTCTTCAAAAGATGCTCCCCAGTGATGATTGATCTCTTCAAAAATATAAGAACTAGGCAAGATTTTTTTTTTTTTTTTTAAATATATTATGTTATGGTGCACCAAGTGAGAATACTGGTCTTTGACAATCATGAACAAAAGAAAATTTGTCTTTAAATTTGTCTTTATTTTTACACGAATGACGGTGAACTTTATCTTACGATTCAAAAAACTACAAGCTACCAGTGAATATAAATACACCAAAAAGCTGGATTTTTTCAAGTATCAATATTAGTCTAAATAAATCTTATAACATACCTAGATAGATCAACAGAGCCCACTGCGCCTTTTTGGAGCCTTAAATTGCATGTTAAAAAAAGCTCAAATCTGAACCAAAGGCAAGACTGACCCCTTGCAATTGTTTTCAATTTTTGGCTCAAATTTGATAACAATTCTGCACATACATTAGGCCTACTTGCGAATAGTAATTTTTGAGCTTAAGTATGAAGAAAAACAAGCTGGACTTACCCCTTGTGATTTTTTCAATTTTGAATAATAATATTCCACAAAATATGGCTAAAATCCTAAGTCAACCTCCAAAAAAAAAAAGGGATCAGTAAAGCCTCTGCATCATTTTATAGCCTAAAATTGCAATTTAAATTTGCCAAAACTTGATTCAAACAAATTTCTCTCTAATTTTCCTCAAAATTATAGGAAAGAAAAAGTCAAATATCAACCTAGGCATATCGTGCTTTAAAAGCAGCTTTATGAATTAGGACCTTTACAAGTGTCCACATCAATATTATTATACTATGAACTACATGTAGTAGGTAACTTAATCTCATTTTGAGCTAAATTTATCATCCTCTTTTTATAAATTTAAGCTACCACTTGATGCTCAAACATTTGTCTTATAAATTTGATTGTTTTAAAATGTTTCAAGTTTGATATAAATTACTTATTTGACAATAGCATTTATTTTGTTACTGACCATGCAAATATTTTACTCTTTATATACAGCAAATAATGAACAAATGTAAATAATTTTTTCAGCGAAATGGGAGGGTATATGTACCGTTGGTAACTATTCAAACAATTAATGTCAAATAGCTTACTTGGTGAGAAGCACTTGGATTAAACAAAAACTAATTTTGAGAAACATTTCATTTCAGATTGTGTATAGGATAATGTACATTGTGGCAGAGATATAGACTTGTGAACAACTCATTAAATTGTTGTCGTTGTGCACGATTTTGTTTCAAAATCAAGAAGTGTTCGTAAAAGCTGTGAGACTTCACGGTACCGTTCATCAAATTTTAAAAGACTTGCACGATCTATACATTGCGGCAGAGTGAGACTTATGAACAAATTGTTAAATGTTTGTCATGGTGCATGCTGTCACACAATTAAACTGCATGACAAACAATGGGAAAACACACGACTGTACGCGCAGCGCATGATTCTCAGCCCATGATAGCCTTACACGCATACACGTTTCATCAAGGATGGCGACACAGTTCTGAAGGTCACAGGTTTAGACCCCCTTCCAGACAAACTTTCTTGGTTCAACTGCAAACAGCTGTATCTCATTTAAACCAAACTCTTGGCACAACTGGTTCGGGTATCCAATTTTTAGAAAGAAACTTTTAAGGTGTAAAAAGTTGTAGTATTTTTTTAAGGTTTGTGAATTCACCGAGTACAAGGGTGTGATAGGTTGTTGAAAAAAGCTTGCGAGTGCACAAAAAAAGCGTAATTTAAGCTTGCAGTGTGCAAAAGCTTGCCAGCTCAGAGCCTGCTTACCTACATTTGTCTGTGGTTTTAAAAACCCAACTCTGCAATCTGGGTAAAATCACATCCCTGATAGTAGTGTGCAGTTGTTACACCACTATTTTCTCTTCGTAACAAACATAGCTCTTTGAGTCAATAGACCGATCCATTAAGCTCAGCCCCATTAATATTGACCAATTACAAGCCATTTCGCAACCAAAAGTCGTGTCAAATAAAGTCCGACAGTCATGCGCGCGTATGCTTGGCGCGTGCGGTAGAGTTGTGCAGAATGGCATTGGAGAGGCTCCAGATTCTTGCAACACGTGCGCAGAGGGGCGCAGCTTAATGGATCGGTATAATGACTGGAAGTCAATAGAAAATGCGCCGCTTATTGAATTACTGTATGGTGCATGATGATGGTTCTTTCTTAGGAGATGATTGCTGTCGCGGAGGAGGAGTCTGAGGAAATCTTGGGTTTGCGCTTGCGTTTCTGCTGGCATAAGAGGTTTGATAAGACGTTGGAGTTGGATTTGGATTTGTGTAGTTCTGAGATGGTCTCGCAGTAGCACGTCTACCAGAAGGCGTATAAGCAGTTGATTGTGGGCCTGCACGAGCCGCATTACTCACGCTGGATGGAGACTTCAATTTATATCTAATCAAATACTCAGGGTACACTTGTGTTTTTTCAAAGACAACAAATATTTCCGTGTTACTCATCTTATCGACGCAGGAGTCATACAGTTCCCCATGTGGATCGTTCAGGTCTTTAGGTGGAGGCCTAACGTATGAGGGGTCTCCAGTGATTGTGTCTCCGATTAGGACTTGAGCCACAAAGACGTAACGGCAGTCATCGGAATCAGGTAATGTGTAGCTGTTGGAAAAACTTGCATCACGAGCGAAGTAGCTCCCCTTTCCGTAGAGTGTACCGACGGTGGTCCCGCTGAGTCGCCAGTCGAAGTTCTGACGGCTGATGGGATCCTTGTATTTTTCTTGGGTTCCGTGAAATAGTTGCTTCTGTAGAACTGGCTGACCTCTCTTTCGCTTTTTCATCCTTTCACTCATCCTAAAAGGATAAAAAGTAGAGAGAACTACATGTAGGTATTTGAAAATGATGAAGTGGTTGACTTTACTTTTGTTTGTAGTTATGGCACTGAGGCACTAAGGCACTGAATCACTTAGGTATGAGTCAATGAGGTACTGGGGCACTGAGGTACCAATGATTTTAGGGCACTGATCTACTACAGTGAAGCACTGAGGCACTGAGGTACTATGGTACTGGGGGTACTGGATTACCAATGATTTTTGGTACTGATGTTCTATTGTTCTGAAGTACGGGAGGCACTGTGAGGCACTGTGAGGCACTGAGGTACTATGATACTGGGGTACTGGAGTATACCAATGATTTACGGTACTGATGTTCTATAGCTCTGAAGTACAGGAGGCACTGTGAGGTACTGATGGACTTCACTGAGGTACTAGGGTACTGAGGCACTGAGGTAAGAATGATTTAAGGTTCCCATACTGAGGGTTCTAAAGTACTGAGGCACTGAGCCACTGGGGCATGCACTGAGGTACTGCAGTAATGAGGCACTAGGGCACTGAGGTACTTAAACTTAAAAAAACAAAAAAAAAAACAGTCAGTTCCCCCTAGTGTTTTATATTGATACATATAAAAAAACAAATGATGAATTATTAACACCACACTATGGTTGTGACCTCAAGACCGAGAATGGTTTTCTATTTTGAATCTTGGAAAGTTTTTGACCCCTGCAGCTTTTTCCTTAGATCGACTCAAAGAATAGAAAACCTGCATTGATGATCATGGGTACCCTGCACATAGTTTCAGTTTTCAAGTTACACTGGAATCACTAAAAAATGGTTAAACGATTAAACGAAAGTGTTTGGGAAGCTCCATTCAAAAAAGGGGCCAAAGTAAAACATGATTTTTTCTCAGGCAACTCACACCTGTTATTTCCATGTAATTTCTTTTCCATCTGGTGGACTTAATTGGATCATAAACAGACTACGGGCTGCTGATTGTCGCAGGCAGATTTACTGCTCATACATTCAAGTTAATGACCCAAGTAATTCAATGTTAACACACTCAAAGAAAAAGATGTATGCTCTCCAAGTTACCAAGTTTTTGTGGCCAAACTTGGAAATTCTTTATACAGAACTTTCCTGTAATGATGTAGACAGACAAAAAATTAGTTAATACATAGCATACGATTCCACATACTTTGTGAAGTCCTCCCACAACTCCAGGTTCTGAACCCTCTGTATTGAGATGATCGTGGCCTTGTCGTCCATGGTGTCCCAAAACAAGTTGGCAATATTGATGTATTCAGCACTGGTGAAGTCTCTGATGTTGACCAGTACCTCGTCCGTTCTGGCACCGTGATTGTCCCAGGTCGTCGGAACCACGACACTACCTCTCTCTGCCAGAGCTTTGTGTCTGTTGAGAAAATTTGTTCATAAAATGCATTTCATTCCTACAAATAAACTATATCAGTTTCTGATCAGCAGAGTGTGGGTTCGAATCCCCAGCCATGACACTTGTGTCCTTAATCAAGACACTTAATCATTGCTTCATCCTTCGGATGGGACGTAAAGCTGTTGGTCCCATGTGTTGTGTAAACGCATGTAAAAGAACCCAGTGCACTTATCGTAAAGAGAAGGGGTTCGCCCCGGTGCTCCTGGCTGGATTGGCAGCATATTGCGTCACAGCACCTTGCACACCATTACATGGTGCTAAGGATTAGGTCTTATTTCTCAAACTTTGTCTCTTCCCACTCCTTGCAGTAATAATACCTGGCGCTTTGTATCCTTTGGCAAAAGGCGCGTTATAAATACGGTTATTATTATTAAGCAGAGAGAACATTTCCTAAGCTGACAATGTCTAAAGATGGATGTGTTAGCATCCCTTCCTTGTAGAGACAAGTTCTAACCATTTCTTGGAAAGTGTAAGAAGACAACCCGAGTTGAGAGCAAAGTTCATAGACAAAGACTTAAACTTAAAACCCTGAAATGCACTAACAAAGATAAAATCACATACTCACACCATCCTCTACTTAATTTGTAAGTGTGTCGGTAGCGAGCAATAAGTTTTAAAAGTTTTTGTTTTAAACTTTTCTTTACAAAAACACTGTACATATCAGTGTCATAGTTACACCTAGGAAAAATAGTTGATCAACTTTCCTCCTTCCAAATTGTTTCCCTGTCAAACTTTGTGCCAACCAAAACATTAAACTTTCGATCCTTGCTTAGGGTAAAAATTTATTTTAGTATTGTCCCCAAACAACAACAACAAAAACAAAAGTGTACCGTTTAGATTCTTGTTTTCGTTCCTCCATACTGGCAAACTTTGGTCGCCGTCTGACCCGCCTGCATGTAAGGTAGTGTAGGTTCTTCTGTTGCATTGCCTGGAAGTCAAGCTCGTAGCGCTGGCCTCCTGCTGTGAAGTTAATTTTGGCAGCCCCCTGCTTGCTTTCATAGTCCAAGTACTTCTGCTCGATACTGCTGCTGTCGATGCCTGCTATGATGCCTTTCATGTTCTGCACCAGAAACAAATGGAACGAGAAACTTTTTTAAATAAGCCGTTGCAAACTTAATAATTAACAAAATTACTTGCGGTATAAATGCAGCAAGACGTTTATGGCCTCGTGTTTTGACTCAATCAGAGTATTTCTCAAAGGCAATTTTTTCATTTATTTAATTTATTTTCTTGTACTTGTAAGCGCTGTGATTTTGTCTTCAAAGTAGAACGTATTTCAATGCTGCTAATTATTATTATAATTATTATATAATCACATCTCAGCTCTAGGTTGCATACACTCTGCGGACAGTCTTTTGTTCTGCCTTGCTACATGAATGGAAACTTGATAAAAACCATGTGACCCGCTCTGTGAAAATGAGTCAGATGTAGGCAATTTCAGGAATTGAGTTATATGCATGGCTGGAAAGAACACATCAGCAGCAGTAATTTGGTATGTGTCTAAGCTTTGGGGTGTATCGCGTTGCCGAGTTACTCCCGTTTGAAATTAGCCACTACACCATTTTTTTTTTTAAACGAATTACAAGTAAAATGATATTTTAAAGCCATTATACACTTTCGGTAAACAGTATTGTCCAAGTCCCACACTTCGTGTATCACAACTTATATATAAAATAACAATCCTGTGGAAATTTAGGCTCAATCGGACATCGGAGTCGGGAGAAAATAACGGGAAAACCCACTCCTGTTTTCACGCGTTTCGCGGTGTCATGACATGTGTTTATAACAAATCCGTAATTCTTGCCAACGAGAAATTATATTGTTTTACCGTTTTCTCAAAAAGTTAAACATTTCATGGACTAATATTTTAAGAGAAGTCTTTCACCATTACCTTCTGTAAACCCTGTAAATTATTTGTAAATCTGCAAACTTTTTTTTTCTTTTCCTTCTGTACCGAAAGGGTCCAATGGCTTTAAACTACCATCGCGTGCAAAAGGATACAAACTAGACATAAGTATGATCACAAAATTGTTGTATTCATAGCTACATTATATTGCCTAAAAGTAAGTGTTCTAAAGGTTAACCATGCAACTAAACACTTTAAAAAAGAAGAAAAGAAAAAAAAACTTTTTTTTCTTCTTCACATTTTCCACATTAAACTGTCCATAACTTAATATTGCATTGGGCGACATGTGACTCATTTTCACAGAGTGGGTCACATATTCTTCAACATCAAAAAAAATCCCTCTATACATACTAGCTGACTGTGCTATACATACAGTGTGGACCTGAGAACGATAGAGATCCACATAGTGTAGAGACTTGAAACACTATGAGGATTTACACACGTCCACACAGTGTTTTTACAGTGCTGAAGAGTAGGATTTTCCTTACATACAGTGTACAGAATAAGGAAATGTCCACAGAGTGTCAACACAGTGGTAGTGTTTCAAGTCCCTACACTGTGTGTGGACTTACACACGTCCACTCAGTGTTTTTAGTGTTGAAGAGTAGGGTTTTCCTTACATAGTGTACAAAATAAGGAAATGTCCACGGAGTGACAACAAAGTGCTGGGTGTGTGAACGTGTGCAAGTCCACAGAGTGTTTCATCAGGTCCCTTCACTGTGTGGACTTGTTTTGCTCTCAGGTCCACAAGACAAGTCCAACCATCGTCGACGAGCATCCACCCCCAAGATTTAGTCTATCAGAGTTAGTCAAACTGTGCTTTGGTTCTTGGTCGAATTTTCTCTTATAACGGGAGACTTTTAGACGGTCCTTTTTCATAGTTCAAGCTAGTAGTAACCCTGCTAAGACCTACACGCGCAATACTGAGAGTTCCAGTGGAACTTAATATTCCTGTGGTATTTTGTGTACCACAGAAAAAACCACAAGATATTTTTGTAAGAGTCAGAGCAGCAACAAATGGACTGTTATATCTGAAGCCAGCGTCTGAAAAGTCTCCCATCAAGAATTGGAGGAAAACAAATACTGACCTTTTCTGAGTAAACGATCCATCTGTGTGTTTCATCCAGCCAGTACCAAACCCACTCGATGCAAAACGCTTTTTCCCAGTTACTCTTTGTGACGCTTGACACTGTCGCCAGCCTCCGGACATCAACCTCGTAACTACATTCCAAAGTACCGGTCATGACGTCAAATTGGATGGTCATATCAGAATAGAAGTTTCCGTCATTGCTGAAGAAGATAACAATTTACACAATTACGGACTATAACACCCAGACGCAGACCCTACAAAACACTTTTCAAAAAACTTTTACAATTTATGTAAAGTCAACAGTGTTGGAGTGTCAATGATGGACCTTATGCATTGATGTCATCTTAGAGGAAAAACGGTGACGAAACAATCGAAACGTACAGATTTGTATGCGTGGCGCACATTATTGGCAAAATTATCAACCTCCTTTTGACCCCCTAGGTGAGGGCGCCCTACTGAAATGACTTCATGTGCATCTAAGGTCTATTGGACGACACCCTCATTTATCAACTACTACTAGTTACCTTCGTGAGCTGTAAAGAGAATTGTTGACGCCACAGTAAATCTTCTCAACATTGTAGTTCTCAGTTTGAGGAAGGTCTTGCCAGCCAGTTTGCCCTCGTTGTGTGTCCTTTGTCTGCCACTGATAAGGCTGTCTGCAATGCCTCTTGTGGTTGTACTTGTCTCCGTCAAATATACATCTTCCGCGGAGAAAGTAGGTGCAGATGTAGACTGAATCGGTTTGGTAACCATGCCCAGTGCGGTGGATAGCGCCATCAGTTGGATTGGAGGAAGCAGTCGTTGGTAGAGACCTTGGGCTAGGAGACTTTGGTTTCCAGGAAATATGTTTGGCACTCGGCAAGACAGAGGAACTTGGTTCTTCTTTGAGCTTAAGCTTGGAGGTATCTGGGTTCTGCTCTAAATGAAGGTTTTGGGCCTCAATGATTTTGAACTTGAGTGAATATGGCAAGTGTGTCCACGCACCTTCCTTTTTTAAATTAGCAACAAGTGTCGTCAGATTTGCTTGAACCTTGCTTGCTTGTTCAGATGATAGCCTACCTCCATCATTGAGCTTATCCAGAGTAGCTTCAAGATGGTCATAGTCGATGGCATTCCACCTTGGTTTCGCCTCTTGCAACTGTTGGTCCTTGCTCTTTTCTTTAGGTCTGACGACATCTTGGACATGAGATGGATGAGGTCCTCTGAAAACGTTCTCACGTAGCCTGTCGGTGTCCCTGGATGAAAGAGCACTACATGTTACGTCCTTGGGGGTGGCAACATCTGGCTTCTTAACCACAAACACCGAAGCTTCCGGTTCTTTCTGAAGATGTTGTGGGTTTCCTGCTCCTGACGGTTGACACAAGCAGTTTCCCTCTGACCCCCTGAAGCTAGCCACATCAGGTGGTGTTGTTTTGTGACACACTGCTCTTGATTTCACCGACTGTAGAGCACCGCTGTTGGCAACTTTTGGCCTTTCCTCCTCCTTTTTGTCCTTCCTGGGTTGTGTTTCCTCCTTTGGGCTTTTCGTCTCCTTTACGTCTTCAACTGATGCAACGTCTCTGTTTACCATCTTAGGGGCTGCAACTGGATTGAGCTCATCAGAATGTCCGTCAGCTGAGAAGTTACTGGCACATGACTCATCGACATCAGCCTCACTACAAAAGAAAAGAGAACAACTTGCATGACTTAAAGTATTGCTTGGAGACTGTTTTTGTCCTTACACCCAGTTCAGAGTTAAACCCAGTTCAGACTGGCACTCCAGAGTCACGCCGAACCAAATAGATTAGAAGCGACTCTGGGTCGACCCATTTAAATTTTGGTTTTATACAGGCGCTCTTAACATTTACATTAGGTTAGGCTCATGACAAGATCGCAACTGAAACAGTCGATCTTTCGACTTCTAGCACGTCCAGTCGCTCCTAACTATTTGAGGCGTCAAACTTTTCATGTACTTAATTCAGAATTTGGTTCGGCGCGACTCTAGAGCGCCTGTCTGAAACGGGTGTTACTCAACTTAAGACCAACTGCCTCTCCACTTGTCTCACATCACTCATAATTTGACCTTGTTGGTTGGGATTACCACTGGTAAGATTGAAAATATAAAATTTTGAAGATTTACGTAAAAACTTTAAAGGCAGTGCACACGATTGGTAAATACTCAAAATAATTATGAGCATAAAACCTTTTTTAATGACGAGTAATGGGGAGAGGTTGATAGTATAAAACATTGTGCGAACCGGCACCCTCTAAAGTGCCATAGTTGTTGAGAAAGAAGTAATTTTCCACCAATTTGATTTCGAGACCTCAGATTTAGAACTTGAGGTCTCGAAATCAACCATCTAAACGCACACAACTTCATGTAACAAGGGTGTTTTTTTCTTTCATTGTTATCTCGCAAGTTCGATGACCGGTTGAGCTCAAATTTTCACAGGTTTGTTATTTTATGCATATGTTGAGATACACCAACTGTGAAGGCTAGTCTTTGACAAATACCAATAGTGTCCACTGCCTTTAATACATGAAGATAATCATGTTGGGTACTCCCTCAAAATATTTTAACATGGTAGCTTTGATCTTGTGAGTCCAAAACCTTAAAGTTGCTGCGGTGAAAAGTTTTTTTTTTTTCACTGCATTTATTTGCTCAGATATTTCATTAACCATGATCGGGTTGGCGTAGTGGCTTTTTTCCTCGCCAATTCCCCATGGGGGCACTACCTGTATTAGGTATTGAGTCCATTTCTGATTGGGTTCCAGAGCTCCATTCCACAAAAATCCATTGTAAGACAAATTGTCAGTATCACCAAAGCGATTTGTATTGTGACATCCCACTTTACTAAGCAACTCCGCTTGATTTGCCCTTGAGATCAATCGCTTAGTTCTTTGTGAAATCAGCCCCTGGTTTTCCATTGGATAATCGGAACTCCTTCTTTGTCTTCTCTCTATTGGGGTCTTGGCCACAAAATGTCATAAATGAGGGTGTTCCACTGGAATAGTGAAAACCATTTTGCAAGTGTACCTTTGTGTACTGTTGGCAGGGCGCTCTAGTAATGAATAATTAGGTCTCCTTGCAACCTCAAACACACGGTGATCTGCTAGGCACGTTTGCTCCATGCAGGAGAAGTTTAATTTAAACTTCCCTTCATCCGTGGTGAAAACGTAAGAGGCCGTTTTTCCTTTCAACATGAAGTCCAAATATTTCCTCTCCAATATCAATGTGTTGATGCTTGAGGAGGCTGGGTTACCAGCCTGTACTGGTACCTGTTAAAAAAAAGTATTTAGTTTAACGACTTGATGTTTTCAACCAAAACAACGATAATCGCAAATGGCAGAAAATTAATCGGACAGCAAAATTAAATAGGTATAATCCCAAGAGGAGTCATCACAAAACTCAGTTGACCTGGGAGCCACTCTTAAATATTAATCTTGCACTTTTCTGAAGGCAAAGATATAAGATAGTAGGAAAAATATCATACCTGAGTCAAAGAGGAAGATTTATAATTTGTATTGTGGGCAAAAGGTGCATTAAGGCAATTATGACCAGGGGCATATTGGAGCCATAAATGACCAGGGGCATGTAGGTGGCAATTATGCCGAGGGGGATTGGGGAATGCATGGCCAGGGGCATAGAGGCAATTATGACCAGGGGCATAGTATACAAATGTTGACTGCTTCGAGTGCTATGATTAAGACTACTCCCGAGGTGATCCCCGCGGCGAAAATGGAACCGTCCTGGGATCACCGAGAGAGTCGTAGTTTTCACCATAGCACGAGATTAAAGTAGTCAATATTTTTTTTATAACACCCCACCAGACTATTTATCATCTTCGTAAACTTTGTAAGCGTGTTTCAGATACACAGATGCACAACTGCTTGGGTTTGAGGTGAGTAAAAGGACGTCTGGGTACTGCACGCCGCGTGATAGTCGTCGCACTATCACACCGCAAACGATGCACTATCACACGGCAAACGATGCACTATCACACGGCAAACGATGCACTATCACACAGCCGCCGTCTAGTAAAACTAAGACATACCATGTGAGGCGCTCTAAACCAATTAAAAGGCAGAATATTTGTAAGGGGTGTTATAAAGGCAACTATATGAATAGGAGCATGGAGGCATTGACCAGGGGCATGGGAGCAATTATGGCAATGGGCATGGAGGCAATCAAGGAGCACGGAGGCAAATACGGCCATGGGCATGGAGGCATATATGACCAGGGGCATGGAGGCAACTATTACCAGGGGCACGGAGTCAATTAGTACCGGATTTGAGGCAATTATGACCAGGGGCATGGAGGCATGAATACAATCATGTACCTGTTTAGGGTACTCCCTCCACTTCTTGGTTCCGTCCTTCCAGTACCACATCCAATGAGTGCTGTATTCCTTCCTCCAGCCTCCTGCCCGAGTAGAGGAGAGGGACGAAAGACGCCGGACATCTAAAACATGGCCGAATCCATCTTGGATTGTGGAGAAGTGTTTACCAAATGTAACAGTAACGACGTGCATGAAGTTGGTTTTTTCACCACTGAGGAATAAGCACAGACATAAATGTTATTTTTCAAATTTGTCCATTATAATTTTTTTATAATTGTTACTCATTTATTGTCAAGGGACAAAAGCTGCCTCAACAGCAACCCTGTAACTCAGATGCCCAAGGTGTAACTTGTAAGTTGTGTTGGCCTTGTCTCATATGGTCTTGTCCGCTTCCATTGTCCTTTGTCCTGTCACGGTTCCGTGGTTTTATGTTTGTTTGTCCATAGGTTATGGTACAAAAGCGTTCTGCTTTACCTTAAACCTAAATGTTGTCTTTCTGCTGATTATTATTGATTCAAATATATTTATTATCTCATGTTACTGTGTTACTTGGGTAATTTCAACTTAAAGGCAGTGGGACACTATTGGTAATTACTCAAAATATTTATTAGCATAAAACCTTTCTTGGGAACGGTTGATGGGGAGAGGTTGATGGTAAAAAACATTGTGAGAAACGGCTCCCTCTGAAGTGCCACAGTTTTCGAGAAGGAAGTAATTTTCCACGAATTTGATTTTGAGACCTCAGGTTTAGAACTTGGAACTTGAGGTCTCGAAATCAACAATCTAAACGCACACAACTTCGTGTAACAAGGGTGTTTCTTTCTTTCATTATTATCTCGCAAGTTCGATGACCGATTGAGCTCAAATTTTCACAGGTTTGTTATTTTATGCATATGTTGAGATACACCAACTGTGAAGGCTAGTCTTTGACAATACCAATAGTGGCCACTGCCTTTAATGTGTTTTTTTTTTTAATGAATTGCAGCATTGAAATAAATGTTACTGAATTGAATTTGATTAAATTTTCACAGATTGGTTGTTTTGCTCTACTTGTCATCAAGACAATTTTGGAACAAATTTACACGTAAAAATATCAATGTTGGATATTACTTTCCTTTTGAATGTAAAAAAAAGAACAAAACGAAAAAGGATTTCAGCCGTGACAGCAAAAGTAGTAAATATCTTACCATACATGGATTCCCCCAGTGTACTCTTTATTGTTGACATCACAGAAGTGTTTCTCCAGATGACTGTTGGCCTGCTTGGATAGGTCCAGCCAAGATGTATTCTTCGTCCTAGCATCTAGAATCTGCCACTGGAATGGTTGCAAACAATGCACGTAGATCCCATGTTCCCTCTGATCGTAATTGCACTTTCCTCGTAAGTAGAAATGGCAGACCTCTAGCCTTTCCCCGGAAGATGAAGGCGCCCCCATCAGCTCCTGATCAGCTGATGAAGAACTTGTTGGACTTGAGGCTTCTCCTGAAGCTGAGGATCCTTCAACTGTAACTTGGGGGGTCTTTTCGTCGGATGGTCTTTCCGAGACTTTTTCTGAGACCTGAGGGTCAGTGCTCGGAGTGGACTTTCTTCTCTTGGCATTCTTAGACGGATTTCTGGTTCTCGCTGCTGGAACTTGCTCCAAAGAATTGGAAGCTGCAGATGTATTTGGACCTACAGTTTCTTTTTTAACAACTTTGGCAGGCTGTGCGTTTGTTGCTTTCTCTTCGATATCGGAAAAGCTCTCAAGAAAATTCATTAATTTGTCCTCGTTAAGCTGTTTATTTTTCGCGATACTTTCCACTGACTCATCTGTTGACCTGTCCTTCGGGGACCTGATCGTTGCCGCAAACAGACTTTTGAACTTGCGTCGAGTTTCCCCTTTCAGGCAAAAACCATACCTTCTCACCATCATGACATCTATTTGTCTTGACTGCATATCATGTGAAAAGCGGCAGGAATTCCCAGCTCGGCACTGCTTCAACATATAGTATCTAATAATATACAATCAAAAGAAAAAGCGATGCTTTATGATTTTTTTCTCCCCTCTTAAAAAAAATACATACATAACATGTAAATGATTTTTTAAATAATATACTTACTCATTAAAACTGGTAAACAAAATACTTGAAGGGATAAACCATAAGATTTAACAAACCACGAGGGAAACTCATGATCATCCAGCAGTCGCAAGTTCAGATCCGGCTAAAGCAAATTTTCAAAAACTCAACGGCTATTGGGTTTTCCCCAGGATTTTTTTTTAATTTGTAAAGGGCACTCTTAAAGGATTTGGGTACTTTTTCAAAATGTCCATAGATTTACATTAAACTTACAGGGTTTGAAGATAATGATAGTGGAAAGCTTCCCTTCAAATCTTACTAAATACTGATGTGATGTAGTTTTTGAGAAATGAGTAAAACAATGTCATGAAACTACGTTTGGTAATGATTAAAATAATTTTCATGACATTGTTTAACTCATTTCCCAAAAACTACAGCACCTCAGCACGTAATAGTTTCAGGGAAGCTTTCTACTACCATTATCTTCAAACTGTGTAAGTTTAGTGTAAATCTGTGGACATTGTGTTTTTTGTCCTACAAAAGTTACATAGACCCTTTAACTCTCAAAATTTGTGGATGTTTGGCCAAAGCATGCTGAATTTAATAAGGTCTTTTGAATGTTTTTTACTGCACTTGGTGTTTAGCTAAGTGTTTTAACAGTTCTATTGTGCAACCTGGAGCATTCTATGGTTTTAATTTACAAAATCTATATAAAAAGAGTTTTTATTTGTTTGCATATCTGCAAAATGTGCGCATACTGGGACGCAATTCGCTAGCTTGTGGATAAAGTGCTATAAAAAGTATTGTTTTTAAAAAAAACCAGTTTTTATCCCCTGAAAAAAAAAAACAACAACATTTGCATTTTATTTACCGGCAGATGTGGAGGTTGTTACACAGTTCTCCTCTCTCGCAACCATCCTCACGGTACAAATACGCCGTGCAAAGCTTCAGAACATCTCTACGTGAAGAATTCTTCCTTGGTCGCCTTCTGTTTCGTGAGTTAGGTCTCCTTGCCTCAGCCATTTTTATCGTTAAGCAAAAAACCTTTGGAAGGAATAAACCAAATATTCTGAATACTTAACTGTTTTCAGTTCGTTAGTGCAAAGTTTTTTAGCGTTAAAGACAGTTGGACACTATTGGTAATTACTCAAAATAATCATAAAACCTTTTCTGCGCTAGTAGGTCTGAGAATGCGCACTTCTGGCAAGAACTATGAAAAAGGATCATCCAAAAGTCTCAAAACTGTTCTACCTTGAATTTGTTTTCTTCAAACAAATAAAATTCCAAATTCAATTTACAGTTTTTAAAAAGCTAACAGTAAACTAGCCCTGGCGGCCTTACACTTTCGTTTTGTACTACAGTGACGTCCTGGACATCAGGGTACATTTCTGGGGCGGAAAATTTTCACAGCTTCATAACTCAAATCTTACCTGCATGAAAGCACCAATTTCAACAGATTCACATTCCATGGCAGCATATGTTTTTCTGCGGTGGGTTTTGATCGTCATATATTCTTCACAAATCCGTCATTTTCATGAAATAATGCAGCTCCCAACGTTAAGGAATTCCCATTTTTGTTCGTACTCTCACAGTCTGCCGTGTGTACGCAAGACGCGCAAATTTCGAATTGTGTTGTTAACGCTGTGCAGTCAATGACCAAGAATTCATGCGTCTAAGCTTGCATCATGCGTCTTGCACGCAAATGTATACGCATACGCACGACAACAGACAACACTGTGAGAAAACCATCAAAACGGGAATTTTTTTAACGTTGGAAGCTGCATTATTTCACGAAAATTACGGATTTGTGAGGAAAACATGAGGACCAAAACCCACCGCAGAAAAATGTATGCCGCCATGGAATGTGAATCTGTTGGCATTTGTAGTGTAGAGGTAAAACGGAGTAGTTGGGGACTGAATTACGGTAAGAATTTTTCATTTTAAACAATTTTTGAGATTGCGGAGTGGATTTTCTGTCGCCCCTAGGGCCAATGAGAGTTCAAAGGACACAGAGTTTGGCGAGATAAAAAAAACAATAAAAAGAGATTTGCGTTGACAAATTTAAAACTTTATAAAAGAACCAGAAACAAAGCAGACTCATTATTGTCATGAGAGATGTACGTCTACGTGTATGAGGTTACGGGAGACGATAGCGGAACGAAACCGGGCAATTTAGACTACCTACACCCATGCAAACGAAACACTTTTGTGGCGCAGGAGCAATTTTACAATACCCATAGACCCTAATGTCCTAATCTTACAATCCCCGAGAAAATTATGTGAATAATGGAATGCGAACGTTTACGTTGATTACTCGGCAGGATCGTTATAGACAGTGGACACTATTGGTGATTGTCAAAGACTAGCCTTCACAGTTGGTGTATCTCAATATATGCATCAAATAATAAACCTGTGAAAATTTGAGCTCAATCGGTCATCGGACTTGCGAGATAATAATGAAAGAAAAAAACACCCCTGTCACACGAAGTTGTGTGCGTTTAGATGGTTGATTTCGAGACCTAAAGTTCTAAATCTGAGGTCTCGAAATCAAATTTGTGGAAAATTACTTCTTTCTCGAAAACTACGTCACTGCAGAGGGAGCTGTTTCTCACAATGTTTTATACCATCAACCTCCCCCCATTACTCGTAATCAAGTAAGGTTATGCTGATAACTATTTTGAGTAATTACCAATAGTGTCCACTGCCTTTAAGTGAGGACGTTAGGCCAAGGGTGCTTTTAATTGCTCCATGGTGTAGTGCAGATCGGACACAAAAGTGCTATCACTTATCAGAAAAACAAAACTGAAGAAACCAAAGGTGCGACGAGACAACTGGAACTCAACTGGTGCTAGACAAACATAACAAATTGCAAAGTAAAAACTGGGCTGCTGCTTAACTAAATAAAGACTTCTTGATCATGTTGATTGATGCAACTCCTCCCTGAAAAGACTGAATGCCTTTTCTTCTGAAATTGCCAAGGACTGACTGCCGTTTTAGTATTGTGATGTTTGACAGACCCAGTTACGACTTATTAATTATGATACACTTCAAAGAAACAAAGAGTACAGTCCCCCAATAACTGGCTCTAATGTGTTACATGACCTACAAATACAATATGACATTGACATAGTACGTTCCGATACCCTGCTAGGCCTACACAGTACATCATGGTTTGGTTTTCCCCGGAAAAATAAACGCACTGTCTAAAAACTAGTCTTGTCTCTCGAACTATTCTTGATTTAGATCGTGAAGAGATTAATTTAACTCACCAAAAATGTCTACGTGGACGTATACTAGCCTTCGTAGCAAACTTAAAAGACCAACAAGATATTGAGACGGTTTTACTTGGGACTTTTAGGGTTTTATATCATCACCACCCATTTGTTTGGAGAAAGAACCACATCGCGCCGTCTCCCCGTCTGCTGCTTGGTTCCGTCTGCTTCTGTTGCTCATCATGGGAATTCCCCTTCCTAACAGTAGGCCGACCGCAGAGGGCGGTATTCCCAACAACCAAGGGGCGTTTTTCTTTTGTTACAAAACCGCGGTGTACAAAACCGCGGTGTACAAAACCTCACTGCGGTGCGAGGGGTTTTGTTAAAAACTGCCAATTCCTGTCTTGAGAAAGAGACTATGTTGCAACACTTTTTTGAAATAATAATTATTATTCTTCCACTGTGGTGGTGAGAGGTGTCATAATAATAATATGGAATTCGGGCTCTATTTTCCTTTGTGAAATAATCATCTGGACACTATTATTATTAGCTGCCAGTTTCCCTGAGGCATGCACCCTCTGTTTTTCACTGTTAAAGGCAGTGAACACTATTGGTAATTACTCGTAATAATTATTAGCATACAACTTTTCTTGCTGAAGAGTAATGGGGAGAGGTTGATGGTATAAAACATCGTGAGGAACGGCTCCCTCTGAAGTACCATAGTTTTCGAGAAATGAGTAATTTTCCACGAATTTGATTTCGAGACCTCAGATTTAGAACAGCACACAACTTCGTGTGACAAGGGTGTTTTTTTCTTTCATCATTATCTCGCAAGTTCGATGGCCGATTGAGCTCAAATTTTCACAGGTTTGTTATTTTATGCATAATGTTGAGATACACCAATAGTGTCCACTGCCTTTAAATAGGACCAACTTTAAAGCCCAATGTATCAAATCTTCTCAAGTTGAAAGCACAGAACCCCCAGGTTAAATTAGATAAATAATAATTGCTACTTGTAAAATAGTCCAGTATTATAAGAGGCCTCCCCAGCAGGGCTATAGGGTCTAGGGATAAAAGATAAAGCCCTTTTTCACACTGCATCTCTTAATACCCCTGGAATCATCAACTTATAATCCCAGGACTCTTTTTTCAACCGTTTTATACTGGTCCATTTTCACAGGGGTGGCTATTCCCCGGTATGCTTGTTTGCCCGGGCAGACAGAGGGCAAACCAGGGGAAACGATCATAGTGTGAACAAGCGAAGGAAATATTCCCCGTGGGCAACCCTGGGTTACAATAGTGTGAAAAGGGTTATAGGGTAAAAAGGGCTTTTGTGTTGATTCAACAGATGCTACCATGAGATTCAAGCATTTATTTCACTGTACATTCTTTATTAAGTTAAATCTTGATGATATAAAAACACTTTTATACAATGTTGCACACACAATACCAAGGTATTAATTTAAGTATACTCAATAATACAAAAGCCACTGACTGGATGTTCTTGTTTCAAGTCTGAAACATTTCATTTTCTGTAATAATATCAATAGTTTTAATTGGTTTATTTATTTATAAATTGTCAGGCCTGGAAAAAATATTGATGAGCTCAAAGTTCACAAAGTTGTCAATTATTTAGGAAATAGAGAAGATTGGACCAGGGTGAGAGACGCAGTTTTCTATAAATTTGAAGCTCGTTGGTAAAGGTTATTGAGGTTTAGTATGTTCAAATACTATAGGATATGCTTATCGATAAACAGCGCTCCATATTTTGAAATTTTTGAAAATTAGAGTATAATCCAAAGTGTGTTACAGCTTTGATTAACTGCAGCATGCAGTCTTTGTTCTTTAAAAAATCCATTTAGTGTTCTTCATGCTTGTACCCTGTTACATTCATTAACATTCTTAGTCTTGTCTATGACACACTCCCTAACACAATTGTACAATAATTATCTATCCTTTCAGAGACCATTGGGTCCATGCAAAATTGCTGCTTCTTGATCTTGCAAAAAATATATCTTGCATGAACGACAGATCTCTGCACCAATTTTGTTTTGTGTGTCATCTAAGCGAGATTAACAGCTTTTTAACAGTTTCAAATTCACGTTCTACATAATGTTCTTTTTTCAAGAAATATGGTTACGTTTTTTGGAGGATTTAGCAGTGATACAACTATATTTTTCATCCAGATATCGCGAGTAAATAAAGTTTGTTTTTACAGCTTTCACGGTACGTTGTCTGGGAAATACAATAGGCTACCGTACAGAACAATGTTTTGTTTTAGGAATTTACATTTGTTTACGCAATTCACTCTGGGTTTTTCCCCATACAAATTTTTGGGCTTAAAAAAATGAGAGGGAATGTTCACACTCCTTTCAAAATTCCTTCTAATGATGAAAGGATTTCAAAACAGAAATTCACTGTGTACCATTTGTTTTTAATTCAAACCTCAACCATAATCTTAAAGTGCAAGACAATGTAATCCACAGCAAATGGTAAGCACTTATTTTAAGTTCTATATGACTCTGTTCTTTTTTTCCTTTTTTTTATGTAGTAAAAAAATATTAATTTTGAAAATGATTGACTTAATTTTGATCAGAATTGTATGCACTCTGATTTTAGACACTGCTTTTGTAACAACTTGTCAAAAACTGCTTTTAAAAATTAAAATAAGTCTTGCAGGATAAATATTATTTTTTATTTTTTTAATTTGTAGTCGTAATATTTTACGCTGCTTTAAATAACTACAAAGCACACACGCTGTGCAAGAAAAACATAAAACCAATGCTGCATTTGATAAAGGTGTGGGTTCATACCTAACACAAACGTGAAAAGCTCAATTTTTTGTCAGACATTTTCTGCATTGACATAAAAATATGCTCTGCACTAGCGTGTAGTTGGATTTAACACACAAGCTAAAATAATATTCATCTCTGACACTGACACAGAGGGGTGGGTTTTGTACAAAAGCACAGTCTGACAAAGCACTACAACCCTGTCTATCACTATGCCAATTCAGGCTGTGCTTGCTGTTCCGTTGATGGCTCTTCCTCCTCCTGGTCTGCCGCTGCCTCTTCCTGCTGTTCTGTCGACGGCTCTTCTTTCTGTTCTGTCGCTGGCTCGTCGTCTTGCTCTATTGCTTCTGGTTCTTCGTCCTTTTGTGGTTCTTGTGTTGTTTGTTCCTGTGGCTGAGTCTCCTCCGGCTTGGATTCAACTGGTGTTTGAGGTGACTCCTCTTTTGGACTGCTTTGTTCCTCTCGTGACTGCGCTCGTCTTCTTTCGGCTCTCGATGATTTTCTTCCTGATCGAGATGTTCCGTTTTTCTCAGCCTCCTTTCGTCTCCTCTGAAAAAAATTAAAATAAACAGGATTAAAAAAAGAAGCAGATAGGTAACTTTCTTACAAGATTAAATTTAAATAAAAGTACAATTTATGGATTTCATCGACAAGTTAAAGAGTTCCTCTCTATTTTACCAAAACTCAAATCTGGAAAATTTGAAACCTATAAAGGAGGTATGCAATTTTTCAGCATTTCTCTCTTTCTCTTTGAAAATAGTGCCAAAAAGTGCTTTAAAAACAAAATACTCTGTCCAAATACCTCCTTAAGATGAGAAAATGTTCTACAAGATGAAAGTAGTAAAATCAAAAATAACATAAAGAATGCTGTTGTTTTATTTTTTTTAATTTTGTATACATAGATTTTTGCTAATTTTTTGTTGGAAAATGTTTATCTTTTTCCCATTTAATTTTTTTGGCTTAATTTATTCAAATATTTTGTTAAAACATCTTTAAATCTATTAAGCAAAAGTTCTTTTTACAAGTACTTTACAAAAGATAATTCCATATAAATATATCTTTTTCCAAATGGAAACCTTAAACTGGGAATTAAACAATAATTCTAAATACTAGTCATGAGATATTTCATAAAACCTAATCATTTCTCAAAGTAAACACAAATCCTTAGAATATATATATATTTTTTAAACCATTAAAGAACAAACATGAGTTTTGAAAAAGAAGTTACACAAACTACAGCACAACCATCATTAAATCTCTTTTGCAGAAGTGTTGGCTCTGAAAAGAGCCAGTGGTGGTCGTCGCAACATTTTGAACAGCACACATTGAGTATATGTATATATTGTTCGAAACGCAAGACAAAACCTGCTCCTTTCAGAGCCAACACTAGCTCATGAGACAGCCTTGGGTTAAGTCTATAAATTCTCTTTCTCTTTCTGATTTTTTTTCTGGTTGAAATTCACAACCTTGCACAAATGTATGTTTCTTAAAAATGATAACAGTTTCTTAAACACTTTGTTTGTTTTTGCTTGGTGGCTACAATTCATCACATTGAACAAGCTTAATTGCACCTAAAGTGAAAAATGGTCTAGCTCACTGACTAAATCGTAAATGCAAAGCAGTCCGGTCAATGCACACATGCAGCCCCCTGCGTTCTTTAATGAACAAATTACAGCAAAATTCGTCCATAGTTTTTTTTGTTAGGCGAAATTTTAGACACAAAGAAAGCTTAATTGCACAAATCAAAAACAGTTAAGGGTGCTGCAAGGCTAGGAAGGCACAAGAATGGTACCAATACTGGAATGACAAATAACGGGTCTGTTGCTAGGCAACAGTAAACATAGTTCTAATATGCCATAAATTATTCGAGAAATCAGTTGATTGTTGCACAGACGAAAAATAAAAATTGACGCATGATTGGTAAGGATAAAAACATCATTGTATAATTTTGGTCTGAAACCTTATGTAGCTCATAATCGACCAATTTCTTCTGTAATATCTTTCCCTCTGAAAATGTAGTCATTATTTCAGTAAAGTGTTTCTGAAAACCCTAAAAGAAACTTAATACTTTTTCACAAGGGTCCAGGCTCTGTACAAGCCAAGGCTTTTTCCTGGTGCCCTCCTCTTATCACCCTTTGTTCTTTTTTCTTGTATGTTTTCTGACTATTTATTGTGATATTTGGAAATAAAAAACAAACAAACAAACAAACAAACAAACAACGAAACCAAGATAGTACAGCACGACGATGCAGGTACTATACTAGACACCCTTTCTCACCTCTTTTGCTTCTTTCCTCATCTGCTCCTTCTCCTCCTGCTCCATCTCCCACCAGTTCCTCGGGAAGCGAGCGATGTTATCCATGAAAGCTTCGTTCTCCTCCCACTCCCTGGCCCACTCCTCGTGGTTGTACTCGGGCTCCCTGGCCAAGATACGCTTCAAGATCTCCTGGTTCTCTCGAGTGACACGCAAGAGTTCTCGCTGCCTCTTCTCTTTGTTCAAACTGATGGTAGATGAAATTGGGATAGAAGTTTCATTTTGAAATCTTGTGTTTGATTTTGAATAAGTTGAGCAATTATAGTTAAGTGTCATGACCGGTACTCAAACCCATACCCTGCTGAACAGAAACACCAGAGCTTGCGTTTGGTGCTCTTATCTGCTCGGCCATGATACCCCCAACATAGGGGAGCGAAACATGGGGGTGTAAACTGTGTAACCATTATAATTTGTTTAAAGATTTTATACATACCTTCTGTGCACATAGTTGTTCCTGTGATCCACTCTTCCTGTTGTTCTCATGATCTCAGACATCTTCTCAAGCAGAATGCGGTTGTCTCTCTCGATGATTGCCAGCCGCTCTTCCTCAAGCTAACAAAAGAACAAAAGTAATAATTTAGGGTGGCTGTTTAACTGTGCTGTCCGTTTGAGCGACCGGTTTATATCCCTGAAAAAAAGGAAAATGAAAATCCCAAAAAGATTGCATGTCCACAGTTTTTTGAACACGACGAGGACTCCTGAGGGCACTTTATGACCTTTGTTTTATCATTTTGTAAAAGGGACTAATGTGTCCAGGGTCAGGTTACCACTGAAATAAATGGTGCTTGAAAGGGTTAATATATATATGGGTCAATTTTTTGTCAATTTATGTTGGTCTGATTGGGAAAAGGGGGGAGGCAAGATTTTTAAGCGGAGAATCTTTCCACCTGCCTCCCCCCTCTGTTAACTCTAATGTTGTTCATTTCAAAAAGCTTTTAAAAAAAATCAAAATTGTGTTCACACCATAAACTAATTTGTGTCTCCAATGGATTGAAACAATTTTTTATTACGATGGTTCAAATCTGAACCAGCAAGTTTTGTTTTTGTTTCTCAAGAAAACTAGTTTCAAAATGTCAACTTACTTGTAATTTTTTCAGTTTGAGGTGAAGATGCACATATGTCGTTGGGGATTTTGTGTCGACCATTGGTTGAGCAGATCGGACCTAAAAAGGAAACAAAAATTTTACAAAGTTTATAAAAGAAATAACAAAGGGGCTTAAAGGCACTAGATTTGTTTTTAAATTATATCAAAGACCAGTATTCTCAGCTAGTGTATCTTAACAGTTTCTAACACATGCATAAATAAAAAATCTGTCAAAACTTGGAGTCAATTTGTCATCAAAGTTGCAAGAAAATAGTGAAGAAAAAAACCCACCCTTGTTGCACAAATTTGTGTGCTTTCAGATCCCTACCTCGGTAAATAAAGGCTTCAGGCCTAACGTCTTTCTCAGATCCAAATATTTTAATAATTTTAATATTATTTTAATCATTTTAGTAGTTAGGTGAGAAATAATCAATTTAAAAAAAAATACAACATTTCAGAGGGAGTCATTCCTCATAATGTTTTATACTTTATCAACCGCTTTCCGTTTTAAATTCTAATGCTCATAATTTTTATATATTTTGACTAATCAGGCCGGATACTTCACAGATGCAACAAAAGCGATTGCCTCCATGTCCTTTCAATGGTCATTGCCTTGGTGCCCTTGAAATGCAATCTCTTGTAGAATAAACAATTTCCTCATAGAGTGCCCTTCGGACAAAATGCCTTGGTGCCCTCGCCCTTTCAAAAACAAAGCATACAGGCTTGAGTATTACAAATCATGACCAGTGCCTTCACAGGGTGTTTGTATTTTAGCTGTTCTTATTCTCGTTGCCATGTTGGTAGGTTTATTGGGGGCGAATGCAAATTGATAACACTTTTGGCGGCCAGATAAACATACACTACATTATCACTTCAATAATAAAATGCTTGGCAACATGGATTAGGTTTGGTGTACCATATTGGGTAGTACACAAGTAGTATACAGGCCTACATTGTGCGACAATTGATTGTTCAGCCTTGGTTACTGTTAGCCAAAAGATGGTAGGGTTAATATGATTTTTAAAGATAAATTATGTAAATCTACACCTATCTAAATTTTCGATAAAGAAAACCAAAAAAGTTATGCTGATTATAGTTCATTTTAATTTTTTGTTACAAAAATCACCTTTTTCTTCCCGCCTTTTCACCTCGTTTTATTTGTATCAGGATGTGTCATTTAGATTTATTTTCTGTTTGTCTTTTTTTTTAATGGTTTTGTTTAATCAATGGTTAACCACCAGTCTTAACCACTTGGTTGGTTATTATTTAGAAAGTAAAAAATATATAACATAAATGTATCTTTGACTTGTAGCTGTTTTGCCAGAAGAAGGTGCACTAAAGTAATTAAAATAAGTATTTATTTTTCAGTTTTTTTCTCCATAATTGAGTAGAAAGTATAACAGAACCAACGTGACGAACAGTTATTAAGAAAAAAATCAAGATGTGCCTGGTGGAAAAAACCTAATAGCTCTCACCACCTGCTCAAAACTGTTCATGTTTTACACAGTTAGGGTGTAAACCAGAAGGTGTTGTCTAGCTGTCACTTGAGTTTGTGTATAGCATCAATAAATTCCCTACTTATGTATGGTTCTACCAGGGCTGTATGCTTCGTTTTTGAAAGGGCAAGGGCACCAAGGCATTTTCTCTTTGGCAAAGGGCACCCTATGAGGAAATTGTAAATTTCTACTGGAGCATTTCAAGGGCACCAAGGCAATGACAAGGGGCAACGGAGGCAATCGCCTCCGTTGCCTCCGTGAAGTATCAGGCCTGTTCTACCCAAAGCATTTCAGAGTAAAACAAACCCATACATACTATTTCAATATCCCAAACATGCAAGTTTAACGACAACTTTCCCTTTTCATTGTGTTAGCCAAGTCTATGCTAAAGGGTCCTTCAGATCATACGGATACTCAAAACCCATCCAAGCCAGACAAAGTAAATTATTAAGCATAAACATTTTTACACGCACTTTTTGAGTATGTGGACATTGGTTTGGGGATGAAGTGCTGCTGTACAGTCTGAAGAGGTACTGTACATGCACAAAATACAGCACTTAAAGTCACCTGGAAATATAATTTTTTTCCTTTCAAACATTTCAAGAGTATATGCTTACGAACAATAAAACAATTTTTTTAGTAATTGTTTGTCACGATTTATATGTTTAAAAAATATATAAAGTTGTTTGGGGGGCTGACTCCGTCTACCCCTTTTGTGACCTCAATCGAGGCAGACTTTGCCTGCAATGCATATAGTAAAGACACTTGCAAAGTACATGTATGTCCAAGTCGTGAGTTGGTACATTTCAAAAGTGTTTTTCTGCATTCAGCAGCAATACACCTGGTCGGTTTTTGAAACGTACAAACTCACGACATGGTCCGTACATGTACTTTGCAATTGTGTTTACTCTACGCATTACAGGCAAAGTCTGCCTCGATTGACGTCACGAACAGCGCCCTCTTGGGTCGGGGTCTACTCTTAAATTTGTACAAATTTGTAAATAACATAAGAACTGATTTTTTAAAACCTTAGTTAACTGTTTATTCACATTCCACTCATCAAAACACATATATTAGTGACAAAAGCTTTATTTTGAAAAAATACCACTTCCAGGTGACTTCAAAGACATTGAACACTATTGGTAATTACTCGAAATAATTATTAGCAGAAAACCTTAATTGGTAATGAGTAATAGGGAGCTGTTGATATTATAAAACCTTGTGAGAAAAGGCTCCCTATGAAGTAACCTAGTTTTCGAGAAAGAAGTAATTTTCCACAAATTTTTGAGGTCCCGAAATCAAGCACCTGAAAGCACACAAGGGTGTTTTCTCTTCTATTATTATCTCGCAACTTCGACAACCAATTGAGTTCAAATTTTTACAGGTTTGTGTTTTTATGCATGTTGAGATACACCAAGTGAGATTACTTTTCTTTGACAATTACCAATAGAGTCCAGTGTCTTTAATCAACAATATATTATCCATCTAAATAGTAAACTTGTGGGTACAACCACGCATTAAAGCCATTGGCCACTTTCGGTAAACAGTATTGTCGAAGGCCCACATCGTGTACTACAACTTATATAAAAAATAACAAACCTGTGAAAATTTAGGCTCAATCGGTCATCGGAATCGGGAGAAAATAAAGGACAAAACCACCCTCGTTTCCCCACGTTTCGCAGTGTCATGACAATCGTGAATTGATATTGTTTTAATGTTTTCTCAAAAAGTAAAGCATTGCATGGAATAATATTTCAAGAGAAGTCTTTCACCATTACCTTCTTTAAACCCTGTAAATTATTTGTAAATCTGTGAACTTTTAATTTTTGTTCTGTACCGAAAGTGTAATTACTTTAAATCTCTTTTGTGGGAGTTGGCTCTCAAAAGAGGCGGTGTGTGGTCTTGCTGTTTCGGACAGTATCCTCTGCTCCTCTACGTGACTCCTAGAACTATTTTGGTTTCGTTCGGCTATCGTCTCCCGTAACGGGAGAGGTTACGGGAGACGATAGCCGGACGAAACCGAAATAGTTCTAGGAGTACTGCTCCTCTAACTTCTCCTGAAGATGAGTAGAGTAGGACTATACTAATGTTGCGACCACATCACCTCTTTTCAAAGCCAAAACTCCCACAAAAATATATTTCATACACATTTGAACTGGCAAGATTGCTGTTAATTGTTCCTTATTTTCCACATATTAAATAGCTTCATTACTTCAAACACCAATATACACAGTGTCGTGAGCATTTTGTTATATTTTGTAGACCGGTACAGACTTTGGTTACTCCTAGAACTATGAGGTTCGTTCCGCTATCGTCTCCACTAACGATAGCGGAATGAACCTCATAGTTCTAGGAGTAGACTTTGGTAATGGTATAATTTTTTCTCTGAACTTTTTTCGCTCTTATTTGTTTTGGGATGATATCAAATAATAAACCACAAGGGAAACTGACCGTGTAAATTTTTTTTTCTTCAATTTTGCTGTTGAATGCAGAAATATTGACTAGAGCGGGATTTTAACCATTGACCTTGGCCGGCCAACTGAGGTATCGACCTTATGTTGGCAGTTGGCTTTTTCGTCAATATCTCTGTCGGGGGGGGGGGGGGGGGGGGGGGTGGGATGTTGCCATTCAGAATCCATATAAAATACATAGTTTACTATACAACCTAGGTGGGAAGCGGCTACTCCTAGAACTGAGGTTGAGGTTTGTTCCGCTATCGTCTCCACAAGATATTGGAGATGATAGTGGGACGAACATCATACTTCCTACTACTAGAACGAGTCATAGTAGAAAGGCGGCACCCACTTCAGAGAACACAATTTATTACATCAGCTATAGACCCAGTAACTGGGCCGCTGTACTCCTTTAAAAAATTTGTCATAATCGGTCATATTTGCGCCCATTCATGACTAAGTTCAGAAAAAAAGGAGTACAGAGCCCCAAATACATTCCAACATTAAACCATACACAAGGAAAACTGTTTGGGTAAAATTAAATCAAGTTCTAACATTGTACCAAGGCTTGAACCCACAATGAAAGAGGGCAGTTAATTCAATTCAATCAGCCTCTAATATGGTTAAGAATTGTTGTCCAAGAACTGTTGTACAAGATACCAATACCATCTTGAACACGACAATAACATATAAAAAACAAATTATTACTATTTATAAAAATTTCTCACTTTCGTGGTGGCTAAGTCACCATCATTATAATTGTTGCCCTTCTCAACTTGTTTGTAACAACAACAACAAAAACTTCACCCACCTTTTGCATATGCTCATCGTAATATTTCTTGTCCCATCGCTGCTTGAGAATTCTACTTTGGCACGGCAACGTGGACTGGTAAGATTTATGCATGATGCTAAAATAAACCCTGTAGTCGCTGGACGGCTCGGAAAGGGGACACAAACTCCAACAACTAAAGCGTGAAATCGTTGGCGAGAAAACCGCTAATGAAAATGATACTGATCTATTTTGGTTCGGCCTAGATACTTGAATGAAAACTTGATACACCTGCCATGGGCACCTGTAACAGTGTTAGCGTGTTGGTTGCTTACGCGCTCCGTAACCAAGCAATCAATTATGTGTACCCTAAAAGCGGTCTGTGCAGTGTGTGTGCAGTGCAAGCTTCTGTTTGATCACGTGACGCGGAAGTGTTACCAAGGTGGTTACCACCAAAACGCGACAGACTGGACATACATGGGGGCCACTGTTGGTCCCAACCGACGGCTGATTCATGTCTGAGAAATACGAGGGACACAGTTTGAACGTTCCGCTGTGTGTGTCATTTAAAATGCTAACACAAAACAACCGTAAGGTTATATATAAGGTTAGAACAAACGTACCCGTTCCAAATGCAAAACGTGTCTGCACATTAAGCCCTCGAGGGACAATAGACCGATTGCGCTCTGTCTGTCACGTGACCTATAGTTGGTATTAGATGTAAACAAACACGGCGTACTGCATGTAAACGTGCGTTAGGATGGCATGATTACTGTAACAATTGTGTGTTCAATAAACCCTAAATTCTTGAAATCACTGGAGAGTATTCAGGAGTTTGTAACATGAGACCTTACCCGTGGCTGAACAAGGCCATTAATGGGTTGAATCAACAGTCCAACAACTAGGAAATTCCACGAGAATGTTCACACGATGTAGTCTGTATGTGCACGGCGCAAAGTCCACGGCGCATGAGCTTACTCAAACCTCAGTAAAAACGTTCGTATAGTCTAACAATACTCTCAAAATAATCATTTTTATGTAGTAGAAAACTCAGTGAAATATCAAACAGCAAATTGTGATTTAAATCAACATCACAACATTCAACTTTTGAACAAGGGCTTCGTTTTCAGTTAAAATGTGACCCGCTCCAACGAAATGAGGAATGTCTAGTAAAGTTTCATTTCGTGTAATTTGACACCGAACATAATCATAACAAACAATAAATGAAAATTATTGAATTTTTTAATTTTTTTATTACTACACTTTTAGGTTGCCTAAATCTTGATTAAACTTACAATGGTCTTACCTTTTCGTCAAAAGATTACTAAAGATGTAAAAACAGACGATTTCTGAGCCATGTTCTTGACGTAATTATCCAAAAATGTTCCAAATCCCACGGGACAGACAGCGAACATTCATTGAAAACACCAAATTTGGCGAGCGTCGCAAAACTTTTCACACAACTTGCATAGCGCCACCAAGAGTACCATTGGAAAGCCAAAGATTAGAGGTGTCTAAATATAGCCACCAAAAACATGTGTCAACACTGAAAGGGGTTCAAAGGTCACCAAAGGCAAACCCTGTTTTATCAGCGATGACATCTCCCATTCATAAATCCGCGTCGCGAGATTTAGTATGGCTCACAGACCGAGGCGTTGTTTATCCATGCAGCGTGAGAGTCCGATCACCCGACCCGGTCTTGTTGCCATAGCTAGTTGCAGCGCTGGTAATACGACAATGTACACACGAAGACTGCGCGGGTACCATGCACAAACTTTGCTACACGTACGACGTATGGAACAGTGGAATGTTTATCGAACGTTGGGAAAACAGTGTCTAATTTCCATCATTGTTTTGTGGTTTTTCAAGGTTGAATTGTTCCAAACCAAAATAATTCTGAATGTTAAAGGAATAATCTTTCAGTTAAACTTCATGCTGGGTAAGAAATTTCGCTAAAATCATGAGAAACATGCACGGGGAAATTGCGAATGTTCCCGGGTCTTCAAGCCGAGTATACCCGTGGGGATTGATGCTATGCGCTGAGTGACAGCTGTCTTTACAATGTTTTGACTTGACGGAACAAAACTCGCATTTCAAGTTGGAAATATCAACGCAAATTGCTCTAAAATTTCAGGTAAACATTGTCAAACTTATTGGTGAAATTGTCTACACATTATAATCTAACTTCTCGTTGAGTTGTTTGTTCATTTTGGTAATTTTGTTTGCCTGACTACGGGGGGTTAAAAATTGATGTTTTCATTATCGTAAACAAAAATATTAATATTATTTTAATGAGTGTGTGAGACGTCGCGTTTTTTCAAATTAATTTTTATGGAGTTTGTGTTTTCCAAAACGGGTCGTAAAATTAAGCGTCAAGGGCGTCGAAAATTCCACATTGGTTCAGACAGGAAGGTCGTATGATCTTGATTTTTATTTCATTTAAAATATTAAGATTTGCTTGTTTGGAATATTATGAAATATGCAAATGTGAAATTCACTAGACATTCCTCATTTCGTTAGAGCGGGTCACAAATGGTTATTTATGTCTTTATTGTGTAGATTTAACTTTCTATACCCACTATAGATCACATGTGAACATTGATATGACGCAATCGGTCTAGTCCACACACTAAAGCGGCGCGGCAATGTAAATGGGGAGAACACGTTTAAAGACACTGGACACTATTATACACCATCATCAAAACTGTGTATTTTTTGTCGACATGAAATTGTCCCTTTGTACACAAATAGACAAGAGTCATGTTTTTTTTATCAATATTCCCCAAAACAAACAATTTAACCATTGTGAATTTTAATACAATGGCCCCCTTTTTGATCTAAACAAGAAGGATACTATTCTATACACAAAGAAGACAAGAGTCACCTACAAGATTTACTACAAAAACTGACCCGCCTTCGTATTGCGGGGTTGCTCATGCTCAACCTTAAAAATTTACCACCACAGGATTGCCATGTTCAAGGGCTTTCCTCTCGTACAAAACTTAATGCTCTGACGATTTTTAAGGCGGGGCCAGATGCGACGGCGCGAGCAGGCACCCATCAGAAATTGACGTACACTGTGCGTGTATACAACGTATACAAAGACACGCCGCAGTCAGGATTCCAACCAACAATAAGGGGGTCATTCAAAAAATAGGCCCGGGCAATTACAAACTTTCAGCAACGCTCTGGAATAACTATGGAACAAAAAATGCTAGGGAGATGCAGTTTGTACCTTAGTCATCCTGGCATGTTCCTGCGTCCATTTTTCAAAGGTTTAGGGCGACTTGCACACTTCTTGATAGAAAAAAGCTCAAGTAGGCGGGGTTGCTCAGAAACGATTTCAACAACCTCCGCTATGGGAGTTTTGTGCACAGAGCTGTCGGAGAGAAAAACAAAATGTACAACGGGTAATTTCGATCCCAGTATCATGCTCAATCTTCAAAATTTTACCACCACAGGATTGCCATGTTCAAGGGCTTTCCTCTCGTACAAAACTTAATGCTCTGACGATTTTTAAGGCGGGGCCAGATGCGACGGCGCGAGCAGGCACCCATTAGAAATTGACGTACACTGTGCGTGTATACAACGTATACAAAGACACGGCGCAGTCAGGATTCCAACCAACAATAAGGGGGTCATTCAAAAAATAGGCCCGGACAATTAAAAACTTTCAGCAACGCTCTGGAATAACTCTGGAACAAAAAATGCTAGGGAGATGCAGTTTGTACCTTAGTCATCCTGGCATGTTCCTGCGTCCATTTTTTAAAGGTTTAGGGCGACTTGCACACTTCTTGATAGAAAAAAGCTCAAGTAGGCGGGGTTGCTCAGAAACGATTTCAACAACCTCCACTATGGGAGTTTTGTGCACAGAGCTGTCGGAGAGAAAAACAAAATGTACAACGGGTAATTTCGATCCCAGTATCATGCTCAATCTTCAAAATTTTACCACCACAGGATTGCCATGTTCAAGGGCTTTCCTCTCGTACAAAACTTAATGCTCTGACGATTTTTAAGGCGGGGCCAGATGCGACGGCGCGAGCAGGCACCCATTAGAAATTGACGTACACTGTGCGTGTATACAACGTATACAAAGACACGGCGCAGTCAGGATTCCAACCAACAATAAGGGGGTCATTCAAAAAATAGGCCCGGACAATTAAAAACTTTCAGCAACGCTCTGGAATAACTCTGGAACAAAAAATGCTAGGGAGATGCAGTTTGTACCTTAGTCATCCTGGCATGTTCCTGCGTCCATTTTTTTAAGGTTCAGGGCGACTTGCACACTTTTGATAGAAAAAAGCTCAAGTAGGCGGGGTTGCTCAGAAACGATTTCAACAACCTCCACTATGGGAGTTTTGTGCACAGAGCTTTCGGAGAGAAAAACAAAATGTACAACGGGTAATTTCGATCCCAGTATCATGCTCAATCTTCAAAATTTTACCACCACAGGATTGCCATGTTCAAGGGCTTTTTCATCGTACAAAACTTAATGCTCTGACGATTTCTAAGGCGGAGCCAGATGCGACGGCGCGAGCAGGCACCCATTAGCAATTGACGTACACTGTGCGTGTATACAACGTATACAAAGACACGGCACAGTCATGATTCCAACCAACAATAAGGGGGTCATTCAAAAAATAGGCCCGGACAATTAAAAACTTTCAGCAATGCTATGGAATAACTCTGGAACAAAAGATGCTAGGGAGATGCAGTTTGTACCTTAGTCATCCTGGCATGTTCCTGTGTCAATTTTTTAAAGGTTTAGGGCGACTTGCACACTTCTTGATAGAAAAAAAGCTCAAGTAGGGCATTGCACTCTAAAACAAAGCATAATAACTTTGAAGCATTTGGGGAAGTACTGGAAAAACAGCGTCTATAAAGGCACTGGACACCTTTGGTAATAATTGTCAAAGACCATGTCTTCTCACTTGGTGTATCTCAACAAATGCATAAAACAACAAATCTGTGAAAATCTGGACTCAATTGGTCGTTGAAGTTGCAAGAGAATACTCGAAGAAAAAAACACCCTTGTGGTCGCACAAGTTGTGTGCTTTCAGATGTTTGAATTCGAGACCTCGGCTGAGCTCTCGAATTCAATTCATAAATATTTTAGTGAGAAATTACTTCCTTCTCAAAAACTACGTTACTTCAGAGGAAGCCGTTACACCATCAACAGCTCTCCATTGCTTGTTACCAAGTAAGTTTTTATGCTGACAATTATTTTGAGTACTTATCAATAGTGTCCAGTGCCTGTAATTCACTTGAACACAGTGATAACAACATCGCTGAGTGAGAAGAAGAAACAAGTCTGACGCTTCATGAATTTACGACCGAGGATAGTATTCATGTCCACAAAGTAGTAGGGGAAAGCTCTGTACACTTGTGTAATTGAAATCAAAACGTAACGTAACAAGCAAACATACCTAACTATATTGTTCTCTCCCAGAATATTTCATCACTTGCTATACGGTTGGCTAATTGCATGCATACTATACATTAAACTTTACACTTACTACAATACCTTACTTAAAACAATTACGTTTGGTAGATAATTTTTTATTGAATTGAAAATAAGTACATTTTTAAACACACTTTGACATCGTGAAATTAAACACAACGTGTATGTGGTTCTTTACGATTTCAAGCAACTGTTGCGTCCTCGTATCCATGGGCTAAAATGGCACGGCGAGATCGATCAACCCTGGGAACGAGGTTGTGGGCTAACCCGCACAAATGCTATCCGAAAACAACCGGTTATAACCAGCTCCAGATGGTCATTATCAACCGTTTAAACACCCCCACGTGACTTGCTCTCCACCAATTGTAACTAAGGGTATCAATCGTGTGGTGAAGAGGTTTTCAACTAGTGCACTATAGTGGTCAACTGTCCCGGCCGTTGCTCTCGCCCGTTAGGAATGAAGAAACTGTCTTAAGCACAGATGGTGCAAGCTCGCGTGCCACGCCCATGTTCCAACAGTTTTTACTGGTTATAAACAAAGGTTTATACACACCCACGTGACGCGCTCTCCCCCAATAGGAATAGCGAAACTGTATTTATGAATAGCTTTTTATACCAGCTAAACAGAAAATTGTAATAAGTTATAAACATTATACTCTACAGTTATAAAAAACATCAATTGTAAATTCAGTATTGTTTACAAATCGACTTAAAGGCAGTGGACACTATTGGTAATTGTCAAAGACTAGCCTCCACAGTTGGTGTATCTCAACATATGCATAAAATAATAAACCTGTGAAAATTTGAGCTCAATCGGTCATCGAACTTGCGAGATAATAATGAAAGAAAAAAACAACCTTGTCACACGAAGGTGTGTGCGTTTAGATGCTTGATTTCGAGACCTCAAGTTCTAAATCTGAGGTCTCGAAATCAAATTTGTGGAATATTACTTCTTTCTCGAAAACTATGGCACTTCAGAGGGAGCTGTTTCTCACAATGTTTTATACCGTCAACCTCTCCCCATTACTCGTCACCAAGAAAGGTTTTATGCTAATAATTATTTTGAGTAATTACCAATAGTGTCCACTGCCTTTAAGGCGAAAATCGTTAAAATAAATTTATACAGATAATCTCAACTTCTGGAAAAATCATATCCATGAATGTTTAGCAGAGGTTGGACTTCAAGGCAGTGGACACTATTGGTAATTACTCAAAATAATTATTAGCATAAAACCTTCTTGGTAACGAGTAATGGGGAGCTGTTGATAGTATATTTAACATTGTGAGAAACGGCTCCCTCTGAAGTGACGTAGTTTTCGAGAAAGAAGTAATTGGTATTTCCACTTGATTTAGAATTTGAGGTTTCGAAATCAAGCATCTGAAAGCACACAACTTTGTGCGACGAGGGTGTTTTTTCTTTCATTATTATCTCGCTTATGTTGGGATACAGCAAGTGAGAAGACTGGTCTTTGACACTTACCAATAGTGTCTATGCCTTTAAGCTTTGTTGATTCAATATGGCCGTCCCTGAAATTAGCAGCTGCGGCTATGGCTCCGTCTGTTTCTAAGGTGTTGTTATGGACATAACTGAAGATCAAATCAAAGGAGGAGCCGCGTTGGCTGATTCGGACACGGCCTATGACAAGGTGAATGCAACTTTAAAAGTCCAGCCGGCAAGGTAAGGCACAAATTGACATACTTTATTTAAGCAGCTCAAATACAAAACAAAAACTGAAATTTGACCCGGATTCCGGTTCCCAGTTGACCTAACCCATATCCGAGAGGGTAAACCTTTCTTCGGTACGGCCGTGAGATGGAATAGCCCATATTATGCATGTCCCGATGCGCATGATCAGAACCGCCCGAACCATCATTTTGAAGCAATGTGGCCGGTACACAACCTGGCATATTTATATTTAATGAAAACTTCTACATGGCGTCCAGATTGGCAGGTTGAATGTTTGTGTTTAACTCTAGGCCTCCTCGGTTTCCCAAGATGGCGGTAGTGTATGCCTATGACATGGGCTCTAATAGACAGACCGATTGCGCTACCAATGTTTACATGTGATCACGTGCACTATAAAAAACGTTGGTATAGAAAAACACAGCTACACAGTAAAGATATGGGAAGACTCGTACCGATGGCTCACAATTGGCTGTATTTGCAATAAATAAAACTTTTGACTAAAAACGGAGCCCTTTTTATAAAGTTGAATATGGTGACATTGATTTAAATGACATTTGCTGTTTGATGTTTCCAGTATTCTACTACAAAAGAGGTTTATGTTGAGAATATGGTTAGACTACGTAAATTACTGAGGTTTGAGCGAGCTCCTCACGCGCCGTGGATTTTGCATTGTGCACGGCGTGAAGTTGGGCTGTGATAAGGGAGATCGCGAAGTTGTCCGACTCATAGCTGACAGCTACCCTTTCCAATCAAATATTTGAGGGTGAAAATAAAGGGATTTGCAGCTTCATAATGAGATTTTTGGAAAATCATTAGAATGAGGGCATGTAAAACCACACTTTCCGTGCACAAACACATGACATCGTGTGAACATTCTCTTGGAATTTCCTATAAATTGGTGGAACTTTGTTTACCCATACTGGCATTGTTAAGCCATCGGTAAGGTCTCATATTATGACAAACTCCGGAATATTCTTCAGTGATTTCCAGAATTGAGTCTTTATTGAGCCAAAAATGGCACAGTAAATCTGACGTCTTCTTATACATAGCACGTTTATATGCAGCACGCCGTGTTTGTTTACATTTTATTACCCACTATGTCACGTGAGGCACGGAGCGCAATCGGTCTATTGATTATGGCCATGAAAACACCAGTTTTTAAGCACCAACACTGTAGCGCAGTGCGCAAGGTGATGGGACTGTCTCAGTAACTCGGATCATCCGGTCCGGGTTCGAATACCGTCTGTCTCTAATATAGATTCAAGGCTTTTTGCTGCCCCTGATGGGACAGTGTGATTGGGATCTGCCTTGCTTTCTCCCCTAAAGGGACAGGGCCCGCGTAGTGGCTAGGGTTCGAGGCAGGGGGGGATGTGCTCTGGGTCGGATGCAAATCCTGAAGGGTTCTATATGGCAATGGGGAGGGGCCAGTGTGTGCCATTAACTGAACCGGCGCCTGAATGCCTGACACTTCCGGAGCGTAACCTTTTATATTTTTCCACCAGATTAAATAATTTGTATTACTAAATTTCTTGACGTAGTTCGGGCACCCTCGGTAGTCTAGTTGGTAAGACACTGCTCTAGAATAGCAAGGGTCCTGGGTTCGAAGCCCACCCGAGTAACATGGCTGTTATAATTTTTTGCACAGGACTCGGGGAAAGTACTGAGTAAACAGTGCTAACACACATCGGTGTATGGGTAAAAAACAAATTTAATTTTCTTTATATATTTATTATTGTATGTTGTTATTATTTATCACGCATACTAGTAGGACTGGTATCTGATCTCAACTGGGTGTTCCAACATTTGTTGTGATTCACTTAAAGAATTTGTTTCAATGAAGACGAGAATAAAACTGAGATTGGGAAAATCAAATTCTATCTATCTCTCTCGCAAGACGCGCTACAATTCTAGATGTGGTTTTCACTTAGACACACACACTTTCCTCCCCAATTAGTTCTGAATTTGCAGTGCGCCGTGTTTGTTTACATCCAATCCTCACTATACACATAGGTCAAGTGACGCAATCGGTCTATTGTTAACTCTAAAAACTGACAGCCAGCCCCGTGCGTCTCTTCACTTCTTTAAAATTCTAAAAAACAGTTTACAATAGTTGAGGACTAAAATAACACATAATACATTAATACAAATCGTACATAATTATAGTCAACGGCGACTTCCAGCATTGATGCCCATTTATCGTGCCTTCAATGTGTGCTTGGAAAATCAGGAATTCTTTAGAGAATTGGGGGGGGGGGGGGGGTGGGTACTTATGTACAAGAGGACAATAGTGTGCTGGTAAAATCGGGAACAATGGGGATTGGTTGTGGGGGGGGGGGGTGGGGGGGGGTACCCTCTGCCCCTATATGGGGCATGTCATGCTTTCCAGAAATGAGATCACTTGGACGGGTACCCTGTATACTATTGCCTACAATCATTGGGTGCGTTCGTTTAGCTTCCCTGGGTCGACCCCGGTGTGTGGTGTTTTTTTTCCAGGACGAACGTGGGTAATTATCTGCACACTTTCGTCCTGGAAAAAAAAACCGCCACACACCGGGGTCGACCCAGGGAAGCTAAACGAACGCACCCATAGAATTGGGGTCATTCAAAAAATAGGCCCGGACAATTAAAAATGTTCAGCAACGCTCTGGAATAACTCTCGAACAAAAAATGCTAGGAAGATGCAGTTTGTACCTTAGTAGAAAAAAAGCTCAATTAGACGGGGTTGCTCAGAAACGATTTCAACAACCTCCACTATGGGAGTTTTGTGCACAGAGCTGTCGGAGAGAAAAACAAAATGTACAACGGGTAATTTCGATCCCCGTATCATGCTCAATCTTCAAAATTTTACCACCACAGGATTGCCATGTTCAAGGGCTTTCCTCTCGTACAATACTTAATGCTCTGACGGCGCGAGCAGGCACCCATCAGAAATTGACGTACACTGTGCGTGTTTACAACGTATACAAAGATACGGCGCAGTCAGGATTCCAACCAACAATAAGGGGGTCATTCAAAAAATAGGCCCGGACAATTACAAACTTTCAGCAACGCTCTGGAATAACTATGGAACAAAAAATGCTAGGGAGATGCAGTTTGTACCTTAGTCATCCTGGCATGTTCCTGCGTCCATTTTTCAAAGGTTTAGGGCGACTTGCACACTTCTTGATAGAAAAAGCTCAAGTAGGCGGGGTTGCTCAGAAACGATTTCAACAACCTCCACTATGGGAGTTTTGAGCACAGAGCTGTCGGAGAGAAAAACAAAATGTACAACGGGTAATTTCGATCCCAGTATCATGCTCAATCTTTAAAATTTTACCACCACAGGATTGCCATGTTCAAGGGCTTTCCTCTCGTACAAAACTTAATGCTCTGACGATTTTTAAGGCGGGGCCAGATGCGACGGCGCGAGCAGGCACCCATCAGAAATTGACGTACACTGTGCGTGTATACAACGTATACAAAGACACGCCGCAGTCAGGATTCCAACCAACAATAAGGGGGTCATTCAAAAAAAATTACAAACTTTCAGCAACGCTCTGGAATAACTATGGAACAAAAAATCTTAGGGAGATGCAGTTTGTACCTTAGTCATCCTGGCATGTTCCTGCGTCCATTTTTTAAAGGTTTAGGGCGACTTGCACACTTCTTGATAGAAAAAAGCTCAAGTAGGCGGGGTTGCTCAGAAACGATTTCAACAACCTCCACTATGGGAGTTTTGTGCACAGAGCTGTCGGAGAGAAAAACAAAATGTACAACGGGTAATTTCGATCCCAGTATCATGCTCAATCTTCAAAATTTTACCACCACAGGATTGCCATGTTCAAGGGCTTTCCTCTCGTACAAACTTAATGCTCTGACGATTTTTAAGGCGGGACCAGATGCGACGGCGCGTGCAGGCAACCATTAGAAATTGACGTACACTGTGCGTGTATACAACGTATACAAAGACACGGCGCAGTCAGGATTCCAACCAACAATAAGGGGGTCATTCAAAAAATAGGCCCGGACAATTAAAAACTTTCAGCAACGCTCTGGAATAACTCTGGAACAAAAAATGCTTAGGGAGATGCAGTTTGTACCTTAGTCATCCTGGCATGTTCCTGCGTCCATTTTTTAAAGGTTTAGGGCGACTTGCACACTTCTTGATAGAAAAAAGCTCAAGTAGGCGGGGTTGCTCAGAAACGATTTCAACAACCTCCACTATGGGAGTTTTGTGCACAGAGCTGTCGGAGAGAAAAACAAAATGTACAACGGGTAATTTCGATCCCAGTATCATGCTCAATCTTCAAAATTTTACCACCACAGGATTGCCATGTTCAAGGGCTTTCCTCTCGTACAAAACTTAATGCTCTGACGATTTTTAAGGCGGGGCCAGATGCGACGGCGCGAGCAGGCACCCATTAGAAATTGACGTACGACTGTGCGTGTATACAACGTATACAAAGACACGGCGCAGTCAGGATTCCAACCAACAATAAGGGGGTCATTCAAAAAATAGGCCCGGACAATTAAAAACTTTCAGCAACGCTCTGGAATAACTCTGGAACAAAAAATGCTAGGGAGATGCAGTTTGTACCTTAGTCATCCTGGCATGTTCCTGCGTCCATTTTTTAAAGGTTTAGGGCGACTTGCACACTTCTTGATAGAAAAAAGCTCAAGTAGGCGGGGTTGCTCAGAAACGATTTCAACAACCTCCACTATGGGAGTTTTGTGCACAGAGCTGTCGGAGAGAAAAACAAAATGTACAACGGGTAATTTCGATCCCAGTATCATGCTCAATCTTCAAAATGTTACCAACCACAAGGATGTGCCATGTTCAAGGGCTTTCCTCTCGTACAAAACCTTAATGCTCTGACGATTTTTAAGGCGGGGCCAGATGCGACGGCGCGAGCAGGCACCATTAGAAATTGACGTAGACTGTGCGTGTATACAAAGTATACAAAGACACGGCGCAGTCAGATTCCAACCAACAATAAGGGGGTCATTCAAAAAATAGGCCGGACAATTCAAAACTTTCAGCAACGCTCTGGAATAACTCTGGAACAAAAAATGCTAGGGAGATGCAGTTTGTACCTTAGTCATCCTGGCATGTTCCTGCGTCCATTTTTTAAAGGTTTAGGGCGACTTGCACACTTCTTGATAGAAAAAAAGCTCAAGTAGGCGGGGTTGCTGGCGGGGTTGCTCAGAAACGATTTCAACAACCTCCACTATGGGAGTTTTGTGCACAGAGCTGTCGGAGAGAAAAACAAAATGTACAACGGGTAATTTCGATCCCAGTATCATGCTCAATCTTCAAAATTTTACCACCACAGGATTGCCATGTTCAAGGGCTTTCCTCTCGTACAAAACTTAATGCTCTGACGATTTTTAAGGCGGGGCCAGATGCGACGGCGCGAGCAGGCACCCATTAGAAATTGACGTACACTGTGCGTGTATACAACGTATACAAAGACACGGCGCAGTCAGGATTCCAACCAACAATAAGGGGGTCATTCAAAAAATAGGCCGGACAATTAAAACTTTCAGCAACGCTCTGGAATAACTCTGGAACAAAAAATGCTAGGGAAGATGCAGTTTGTACCTTAGTCATCCTGGCATGTTCCTGCGTCCATTTTTTAAAGGTTTAGGGCGACTTGCACACTTCTTGATAGAAAAAAGCTCAAGTAGGCGGGGTTGCTCAGAAACGATTTCAACAACCTCCACTATGGGAGTTTTGTGCACAGAGCTGTCGGAGAGAAAAACAAAATGTACAACGGGTAATTTCGATCCCAGTATCATGCTCAATCTTCAAAATTTTACCACCACAGGATTGCCATGTTCAAGGGCTTTCCTCTCGTACAAAACTTAATGCTCTGACGATTTTTAAGGCGGGGCCAGATGCGACGGCGCGAGCAGGCACCCATTAGAAATTGACGTACACTGTGCGTGTATACAACGTATACAAAGACACGGCGCAGTCAGGATTCCAACCAACAATAAGGGGGTCATTCAAAAAATAGGCCCGGACAATTAAAAACTTTCAGCAACGCTCTGGAATAACTCTGGAACAAAAAATGCTAGGGAGATGCAGTTTGTACCTTAGTCATCCTGGCATGTTCCTGCGTCCATTTTTTAAAAGTTTAGGGCGACTTGCACACTTCTTGATAGAAAAAAGCTCAAGTAGGCGGGGTTGCTCAGAAACGATTTCAACAACCTCCACTATGGGAGTTTTGTGCACAGAGCTGTCGGAGAGAAAAACAAAATGTACAACGGGTAATTTCGATCCCAGTATCATGCTCAATCTTCAAAATTTTACCACCACAGGATTGCCATGTTCAAGGGCTTTCCTCTCGTACAAAACTTAATGCTCTGACGATTTTTAAGGCGGGGCCAGATGCGACGGCGCGAGCAGGCACCCATTAGAAATTGACGTACACTGTGCGTGTATACAACGTATACAAAGACACGGCGCAGTCAGGATTCCAACCAACAATAAGGGGGTCATTCAAAAAATAGGCCCGGACAATTAAAAACTTTCAGCAACGCTCTGGAATAACTCTGGAACAAAAAATGCTAGGGAGATGCAGTTTGTACCTTAGTCATCCTGGCATGTTCCTGCGTCCATTTTTTAAAGGTTTAGGGCGACTTGCACACTTCTTGATAGAAAAAACTCAAGTAGGCGGGGTTGCTCAGAAACGATTTCAACAACCTCCACTATGGGAGTTTTGTGCACAGAGCTGTCGGAGAGAAAAACAAAATGTACAACGGGTAATTTCGATCCCAGTATCATGCTCAATCTTCAAAATTTTACCACCACAGGATTGCCATGTTCAAGGGCTTTCCTCTCGTACAAAACTTAATGCTCTGACGATTTTTAAGGCGGGGCCAGATGCGACGGCGCGAGCAGGCACCCATTAGAAATTGACGTACACTGTGCGTGTATACAACGTATACAAAGACACGGCGCAGTCAGGATTCCAACCAACAATAAGGGGGTCATTCAAAAAATAGGCCCGGACAATTAAAAACTTTCAGCAACGCTCTGGAATAACTCTGGAACAAAAAATGCTAGGGAGATGCAGTTTGTACCTTAGTCATCCTGGCATGTTCCTGCGTCCATTTTTTTAAGGTTCAGGGCGACTTGCACACTTCTTGATAGAAAAAAGCTCAAGTAGGCGGGGTTGCTCAGAAACGATTTCAACAACCTCCACTATGGGAGTTTTGTGCACAGAGCTTTCGGAGAGAAAAACAAAATGTACAACGGGTAATTTCGATCCCAGTATCATGCTCAATCTTCAAAATTTTACCACCACAGGATTGCCATGTTCAAGGGCTTTTTCATCGTACAAAACTTAATGCTCTGACGATTTTTAAGGCGGAGCCAGATGCGACGGCGCGAGCAGGCACCCATTAGCAATTGACGTACACTGTGCGTGTATACAACGTATACAAAGACACGGCACAGTCATGATTCCAACCAACAATAAGGGGGTCATTCAAAAAATAGGCCCGGACAATTAAAAACTTTCAGCAATGCTCTGGAATAACTCTGGAACAAAAAATGCTAGGGAGATGCAGTTTGTACCTTAGTCATCCTGGCATGTTCCTGTGTCAATTTTTTAAAGGTTTAGGGCGACTTGCACACTTCTTGATAGAAAAAAAGCTCAAGTAGGGCATTGCACTCTAAAACAAAGCATAATAACTTTGAAGCATTTGGGGAAGTACTGGAAAAACAGCGTCTATAAAGGCACTGGACACCTTTGGTAATAATTGTCAAAGACCATGTCTTCTCACTTGGTGTATCTCAACAAATGCATAAAACAACAAATCTGTGAAAATCTGGACTCAATTGGTCGTTGAAGTTGCAAGAGAATACTCGAAGAAAAAAACACCCTTGTGGTCGCACAAGTTGTGTGCTTTCAGATGTTTGAATTCGAGACCTCGGCTGAGCTCTCGAATTCAATTATTAAATATTTAAGTGAGAAATTACTTCCTTCTCAAAAACTACGTTACTTCAGAGGAAGCCGTTACACCATCAACAGCTCTCCATTGCTTGTTACCAAGTAAGTTTTTATGCTGACAATTATTTTGAGTACTTATCAATAGTGTCCAGTGCCTGTAATTCACTTGAACACAGTGATAACAACATCGCTGAGTGAGAAGAAGAAACAAGTCTGACGCTTCATGAATTTACGACCGAGGATAGTATTCATGTCCACAAAGTAGTAGGGGAAAGCTCTGTACACTTGTGTAATTGAAATCAAAACGTAACGTAACAAGCAAACATACCTAACTATATTGTTCTCTCCCAGAATATTTCATCACTTGCTATACGGTTGGCTAATTGCATGCATACTATACATTAAACTTTACACTTACTACAATACCTTACTTAAAACAATTACGTTTGGTAGATAATTTTTTATTGAATTGAAAATAAGTACATTTTTAAACACACTTTGACATCGTGAAATTAAACACAACGTGTATGTGGTTCTTTACGATTTCAAGCAACTGTTGCGTCCTCGTATCCATGGGCTAAAATGGCACGGCGAGATCGATCAACCCTGGGAACGAGGTTGTGGGCTAACCCGCACAAATGCTATCCGAAAACAACCGGTTATAACCAGCTCCAGATGGTCATTATCAACCGTTTAAACACCCCCACGTGACTTGCTCTCCACCAATTGTAACTAAGGGTATCAATCGTGTGGTGAAGAGGTTTTCAACTAGTGCACTATAGTGGTCAACTGTCCCGGCCGTTGCTCTCGCCCGTTAGGAATGAAGAAACTGTCTTAAGCACAGATGGTGCAAGCTCGCGTGCCACGCCCATGTTCCAACAGTTTTTACTGGTTATAAACAAAGGTTTATACACACCCACGTGACGCGCTCTCCCCCAATAGGAATAGCGAAACTGTATTTATGAATAGCTTTTTATACCAGCTAAACAGAAAATTGTAATAAGTTATAAACATTATACTCTACAGTTATAAAAAACATCAATTGTAAATTCAGTATTGTTTACAAATCGACTTAAAGGCAGTGGACACTATTGGTAATTGTCAAAGACTAGCCTCCACAGTTGGTGTATCTCAACATATGCATAAAATAATAAACCTGTGAAAATTTGAGCTCAATCGGTCATCGAACTTGCGAGATAATAATGAAAGAAAAAAACAACCTTGTCACACGAAGGTGTGTGCGTTTAGATGCTTGATTTCGAGACCTCAAGTTCTAAATCTGAGGTCTCGAAATCAAATTTGTGGAATATTACTTCTTTCTCGAAAACTATGGCACTTCAGAGGGAGCTGTTTCTCACAATGTTTTATACCGTCAACCTCTCCCCATTACTCGTCACCAAGAAAGGTTTTATGCTAATAATTATTTTGAGTAATTACCAATAGTGTCCACTGCCTTTAAGGCGAAAATCGTTAAAATAAATTTATACAGATAATCTCAACTTCTGGAAAAATCATATCCATGAATGTTTAGCAGAGGTTGGACTTCAAGGCAGTGGACACTATTGGTAATTACTCAAAATAATTATTAGCATAAAACCTTCTTGGTAACGAGTAATGGGGAGCTGTTGATAGTATATTTAACATTGTGAGAAACGGCTCCCTCTGAAGTGACGTAGTTTTCGAGAAAGAAGTAATTGGTATTTCCACTTGATTTAGAATTTGAGGTTTCGAAATCAAGCATCTGAAAGCACACAACTTTGTGCGACGAGGGTGTTTTTTCTTTCATTATTATCTCGCTTATGTTGGGATACAGCAAGTGAGAAGACTGGTCTTTGACACTTACCAATAGTGTCTATGCCTTTAAGCTTTGTTGATTCAATATGGCCGTCCCTGAAATTAGCAGCTGCGGCTATGGCTCCGTCTGTTTCTAAGGTGTTGTTATGGACATAACTGAAGATCAAATCAAAGGAGGAGCCGCGTTGGCTGATTCGGACACGGCCTATGACAAGGTGAATGCAACTTTAAAAGTCCAGCCGGCAAGGTAAGGCACAAATTGACATACTTTATTTAAGCAGCTCAAATACAAAACAAAAACTGAAATTTGACCCGGATTCCGGTTCCCAGTTGACCTAACCCATATCCGAGAGGGTAAACCTTTCTTCGGTACGGCCGTGAGATGGAATAGCCCATATTATGCATGTCCTGATGCGCATGATCAGAACCGCCCGAACCACCATTTTGAAGCAATGTGGCCGGTACACAACCTGGCATATTTATATTTAATGAAAACTTCTACATGGCGTCCAGATTGGCAGGTTGAATGTTTGTGTTTAACTCTAGGCCTCCTCGGTTTCCCAAGATGGCGGTAGTGTATGCCTATGACATGGGCTCTAATAGACAGACCGATTGCGCTACCAATGTTTACATGTGATCACGTGCACTATAAAAAAACGTTGGTATAGAAAAACACAGCTACACAGTAAAGATATGGGAAGACTCGTACCGATGGCTCACAATTGGCTGTATTTGCAATAAATAAAACTTTTGACTAAAAACGGAGCCCTTTTTATAAAGTTGAATATGGTGACATTGATTTAAATGACATTTGCTGTTTGATGTTTCCAGTATTCTACTACAAAAGAGGTTTATGTTGAGAATATGGTTAGACTACGTAAATTACTGAGGTTTGAGCGAGCTCCTCACGCGCCGTGGATTTTGCGTTGTGCACGGCGTGAAGTTGGGCTGTGATAAGGGAGATCGCGAAGTTGTCCGACTCATAGCTGACAGCTACCCTTTCCAATCAAATATTTGAGGGTGAAAATAAAGGGATTTGCAGCTTCATAATGAGATTTTTGGAAAATCATTAGAATGAGGGCATGTAAAACCACACTTTCCGTGCACAAACACATGACATCGTGTGAACATTCTCTTGGAATTTCCTATAAATTGGTGGAACTTTGTTTACCCATACGGGCATTGTTAAGCCATCGGTAAGGTCTCATATTATGACAAACTCCGGAATATTCTTCAGTGATTTCCAGAATTGAGTCTTTATTGAGCCAAAAATGGCAACAGTAAATCCGACGTCTTCTTATACATAGCACGTTTATATGCAGCACGCCGTGTTTGTTTACATTTTATTACCCACTATGTATTGTGAGGCACGGAGCGCAATCGGTCTATTGATTATGACCATGAAAACACCAGTTTTTAAGCACCAACACTGTAGCGCAGTGCGCAAGGTGATGGGACTGTCTCAGTAACTCGGATCATCCGGTCCGGGTTCGAATACCGTCTGTCTCTAATATAGATTCAAGGCTTTTTGCTGCCCCTGATGGGACAGTGTGATTGGGATCTGCCTTGCTTTCTCCCCTAAAGGGACAGGGCCCGCGTAGTGGCTAGGGTTCGAGGCAGGGGGGGATGTGCTCTGGGTCGGATGCAAGTCCTGAAGGGTTCTATATGGCAATGGGGAGGGGCCAGTGTGTGCCATTAACTGAACCGGCGCCTGAATGCCTGACACTTCCGGAGCGTAACCTTTTATATTTTTCCACCAGATTAAATAATTTGTATTACTAAATTTCTTGACGTAGTTCGGGCACCCTCGGTAGTCTAGTTGGTAAGACACTGCTCTAGAATAGCAAGGGTCCTGTGTTCGAATCCCACCCGAGTAACATGGCTGTTATAATTTTTTGCACAGGACTCGGGAAAGTACTGAGTAAACAGTGCTAACACACATCGGTGTATGGGTAAAAAACAAATTTAATTTTCTTTATATATTTATTATTGTATGTTGTTATTATTTATCACGCATACTAGTAGGACTGGTATCTGATCTCAACTGGGTGTTCCAACATTTGTTGTGATTCACTTAAAGAATTTGTTTCAATGAAGACGGGAATAAAACTGAGATTGGGAAAATCAAATTCTATCTATCTCTCTCGCAAGACGCGCTACAATTCTAGATGTGGTTTTCACTTAGACACACACACTTTCCTCCCCAATTAGTTCTGAATTTGCAGTGCGCCGTGTTTGTTTACATCCAATCCTCACTATACACGTAGGTCATGTGACGCAATCGGTCTATTGTTAACTCTAAAAACTGACAGCCAGCCCCGTGTCTCTTCACTTTATTAAAGTTAAAAAAAAACAGTTTACAATAGTTGAGGACTAAAATAACACATAATACGTTAATACAAATCGTACATAATTATAGTCAACGGCGACTTCCAGCATTGATGCCCATTTATCTTGCCTTCAATGTGTGCTTGGAAAATCAGGAATTCTTTAGAGAATTGGTGGGGGAGTGGGTGGGTACTTATGTTCAAGAGGACAAAAGTGTGCTGGTGGTAAAATCGGGAACAATGGGGATTGGTTGGGGGGGGGGGGTACCCTCTGCCCCTATATGGGGCATGTCATGCCTTCCATAAATGAGATCACTTGGACGGGTACCCTGTATACTATTGCCTACAATCATTGGGTGCGTTCGTTTAGCTTCCCTGGGTCGACCCCGGTGTGTGGTGTTTTTTTCCAGGACGAACGTGGGTAATTATTTGCACACGTTCGTCCTGGAAAAAAAACCCGCCACACACCGGGGTCGACCCAGGGAAGCTAAACGAACGCACCCATAGAATTGAGAGGGCTCAATCTACTGGCTGGTCTTTTCAAAAAACGGCTTTTGCAGACTCTGACTCACAGTAGATGCTTCTTAAAACCAGCGTTGTCTGCATAGTGGCTTCATAAGACCTAACAAGATTTAAGTTGGAACCGAAACCAGAGCCAAAGTTACCATGTTTCTGTTTAGGTCTAGACCTATAATCTTAAGGACAGACTATAATAAAGTCATACATAGGAAGGCGTTATTATTAAAATGGACCCAAACATTTTATAAAAATGTAACGCCTTCTCCTGCTTATTTAAGCAGCTCAAATACAAAACAAAAACTGAAATTTGATCCGGATTCCGGTTCCCAGTTGACCTAACCCATATCCAAGAGGGTAAACCTTTCTTCGGTACGGCCGTGAGATGGAATAGCCCATATTATGCATGTCCCGATGCGCATGATCAGAACCGCCCGAACCACCATTTTGAAGCAATGTGGCCGGTACACAACCTGGCATATTTATATTTAATGAAAACTTCTACATGGCGTCCAGATTGGCAGGTTGAATGTTTGTGTTTAACTCTAGGCCTCCTCGGTTTCCCAAGATGGCGGTAGTGTATGCCTATGACATGGGCTCTAATAGACAGACCGATTGCGCTACCAATGTTTACATGTGATCACGTGCACTATAAAAAAACGTTGGTATAGAAAAACACAGCTACACAGTAAAGATATGGGAAGACTCGTACCGATGGCTCACAATTGGCTGTATTTGCAATAAATACAACTTTTGACTAAAAACGGAGCCCTTTTTATAAAGTTGAATATGGTGACATTGATTTAAATGACATTTGCTGTTTGATGTTTCCAGTATTCTACTACAAAAGAGGTTTATGTTGAGAATATGGTTAGACTACGTAAATTACTGAGGTTTGAGCGAGCTCCTCACGCGCCGTGGATTTTGCGTTGTGCACGGCGTGAAGTTGGGCTGTGATAAGGGAGATCGCGAAGTTGTCCGACTCATAGCTGACAGCTACCCTTTCCAATCAAATATTTGAGGGTGAAAATAAAGGGATTTGCAGCTTCATAATGAGATTTTTGGAAAATCATTAGAATGAGGGCATGTAAAACCACACTTTCCGTGCACAAACACATGACATCGTGTGAACATTCTCTTGGAATTTCCTATAAATTGGTGGAACTTTGTTTACCCATACGGGCATTGTTAAGCCATCGGTAAGGTCTCATATTATGACAAACTCCGGAATATTCTTCAGTGATTTCCAGAATTGAGTCTTTATTGAGCCAAAAATGGCAACAGTAAATCCGACGTCTTCTTATACATAGCACGTTTATATGCAGCACGCCGTGTTTGTTTACATTTTATTACCCACTATGTATTGTGAGGCACGGAGCGCAATCGGTCTATTGATTATGACCATGAAAACACCAGTTTTTAAGCACCAACACTGTAGCGCAGTGCGCAAGGTGATGGGACTGTCTCAGTAACTCGGATCATCCGGTCCGGGTTCGAATACCGTCTGTCTCTAATATAGATTCAAGGCTTTTTGCTGCCCCTGATGGGACAGTGTGATTGGGATCTGCCTTGCTTTCTCCCCTAAAGGGACAGGGCCCGCGTAGTGGCTAGGGTTCGAGGCAGGGGGGGATGTGCTCTGGGTCGGATGCAAGTCCTGAAGGGTTCTATATGGCAATGGGGAGGGGCCAGTGTGTGCCATTAACTGAACCGGCGCCTGAATGCCTGACACTTCCGGAGCGTAACCTTTTATATTTTTCCACCAGATTAAATAATTTGTATTACTAAATTTCTTGACGTAGTTCGGGCACCCTCGGTAGTCTAGTTGGTAAGACACTGCTCTAGAATAGCAAGGGTCCTGTGTTCGAATCCCACCCGAGTAACATGGCTGTTATAATTTTTTGCACAGGACTCGGGAAAGTACTGAGTAAACAGTGCTAACACACATCGGTGTATGGGTAAAAAACAAATTTAATTTTCTTTATATATTTATTATTGTATGTTGTTATTATTTATCACGCATACTAGTAGGACTGGTATCTGATCTCAACTGGGTGTTCCAACATTTGTTGTGATTCACTTAAAGAATTTGTTTCAATGAAGACGGGAATAAAACTGAGATTGGGAAAATCAAATTCTATCTATCTCTCTCGCAAGACGAGCTACAATTCTAGATGTGGTTTTCACTTAGACACACACACTTTCCTCCCCAATTAGTTCTGAATTTGCAGTGCGCCGTGTTTGTTTACATCCAATCCTCACTATACACGTAGGTCATGTGACGCAATCGGTCTATTGTTAACTCTAAAAACTGACAGCCAGCCCCGTGTCTCTTCACTTTATTAAAATTAAAAAAAAACAGTTTACAATAGTAGGACTAAAATAACACATAATATGTTAATACAAATCGTACATAGTTATAGTCAACGGCGACTTCCAGCATTGATGCCCATTTATCTTGCCTTCAATGTGTGCTTGGAAAATCAGGAATTCTTTAGAGAATTGGTGGGGGAGTGGGTGGGTACTTATGTACAAGAGGACAATAGTGTGCTGGTGGTAAAATCGGGAACAATGGGGATTGGTTGGGGGGGGGGGGGTACCCTCTGCCCCTATATGGGGCATGTCATGCCTTCCATAAATGAGATCACTTGGACGGGTACCCTGTATACTATTGCCTACAATCATTGGGTGCGTTCGTTTAGCTTCCCTGGGTCGACCCCGGTGTGTGGTGTTTTTTTCCAGGACGAACGTGGGTAATTATTTGCACACGTTCGTCCTGGAAAAAAAACCCGCCACACACCGGGGTCGACCCAGGGAAGCTAAACGAACGCACCCATAGAATTGAGAGGGCTCAATCTACTGGCTGGTCTTTTCAAAAAACGGCTTTTGCAGACTCTGACTTACAGTAGATGCTTCTTAAAACCAGCGTTGTCTGCATAGTGGCTTCATAAGACCTAACAAGATTTAAGTTGGAACCGAAACCAGAGCCAAAGTTACCATGTTTCTGTTTAGGTCTAGACCTATAATCTTAAGGACAGACTATAATAAAGTCATACATAGGAAGGCGTTATTATTAAAATGGACCCAAACATTTTATAAAAATGTAACGCCTTCTCCTGCTTATTTAAGCAGCTCAAATACAAAACAAAAACTGAAATTTGACCCGGATTCCGGTTCCCAGTTGACCTAACCCATATCCAAGAGGGTAAACCTTTCTTCGGTACGGCCGTGAGATGGAATAGCCCATATTATGCATGTCCCGATGCGCATGATCAGAACCGCCCGAACCACCATTTTGAAGCAATGTGGCCGGTACACAACCTGGCATATTTATATTTAATGAAAACTTCTACATGGCGTCCAGATTGGCAGGTTGAATGTTTGTGTTTAACTCTAGGCCTCCTCGGTTTCCCAAGATGGCGGTAGTGTATGCCTATGACATGGGCTCTAATAGACAGACCGATTGCGCTACCAATGTTTACATGTGATCACGTGCACTATAAAAAAACGTTGGTATAGAAAAACACAGCTACACAGTAAAGATATGGGAAGACTCGTACCGATGGCTCACAATTGGCTGTATTTGCAATAAATAAACATTTTGACTAAAAACGGAGCCCTTTTTATAAAGTTGAATATGGTGACATTGATTTAAATGACATTTGCTGTTTGATGTTTCCAGTATTCTACTACAAAAGAGGTTTATGTTGAGAATATGGTTAGACTACGTAAATTACTGAGGTTTGAGCGAGTTCCTCACGCGCCGTGGATTTTGCGTTGTGCACGGCGTGAAGTTGGGCTGTGATAAGGGAGATCGCGAAGTTGTCCGACTCATAGCTGACAGCTACCCTTTCCAATCAAATATTTGAGGGTGAAAATAAAGGGATTTGCAGCTTCATAATGAGATTTTTGGAAAATCATTAGAACGAGGGCATGTAAAACCACACTTTCCGTGCACAAACACATGACATCGTGTGAACATTCTCTTGGAATTTCCTATAAATTGGTGGAACTTTGTTTACCCATACGGGCATTGTTAAGCCATCGGTAAGGTCTCATATTATGACAAACTCCGGAATATTCTTCAGCGATTTCCAGAATTGAGTCTTTATTGAGCCAAAAATGGCAACAGTAAATCCGACGTCTTCTTATACATAACACGTTTATATGCAGCACGCCGTGTTTGTTTACATTTTATTACCCACTATGTTTGTGAGGCACGGAGCGCAATCGGTCTATTGATTATGACCATGAAAACACCAGTTTTTAAGCACCAACACTGTAGCGCAGTGCGCAAGGTGATGGGACTGTCTCAGTAACTCGGATCATCCGGTCCGGGTTCGAATACCGTCTGTCTCTAATATAGATTCAAGGCTTTTTGCTGCCCCTGATGGGACAGTGTGATTGGGATCTGCCTTGCTTTCTCCCCTAAAGGGACAGGGCCCGCGTAGTGGCTAGGGTTCGAGGCAGGGGGGGATGTGCTCTGGGTCGGATGCAAGTCCTGAAGGGTTCTATATGGCAATGGGGAGGGGCCAGTGTGTGCCATTAACTGAACCGGCGCCTGAATGCCTGACACTTCCGGAGCGTAACCTTTTATATTTTTCCACCAGATTAAATAATTTGTATTACTAAATTTCTTGACGTAGTTCGGGCACCCTCGGTAGTCTAGTTGGTAAGACACTGCTCTAGAATAGCAAGGGTCCTGTGTTCGAATCCCACCCGAGTAACATGGCTGTTATAATTTTTTGCACAGGACTCGGGAAAGTACTGAGTAAACAGTGCTAACACACATCGGTGTATGGGTAAAAAACAAATTTAATTTTCTTTATATATTTATTGTTGTATGTTGTTATTATTTATCACGCATACTAGTAGGACTGGTATCTGATCTCAACTGGGTGTTCCAACATTTGTTGTGATTCACTTAAAGAATTTGTTTCAATGAAGACGGGAATAAAACTGAGATTGGGAAAATCAAATTCTATCTATCTCTCTCGCAAGACGCGCTACAATTCTAGATGTGGTTTTCACTTAGACACACACACTTTCCTCCCCAATTAGTTCTGAATTTGCAGTGCGCCGTGTTTGTTTACATCCAATCCTCACTATACACGTAGGTCATGTGACGCAATCGGTCTATTGTTAACTCTAAAAACTGACAGCCAGCCCCGTGTCTCTTCACTTTATTAAAATTAAAAAAAAAACAGTTTACAATAGTTGAGGACTAAAATAACACATAATACGTTAATACAAATCGTACATAATTATAGTCAACGGCGACTTCCAGCATTGATGCCCATTTATCTTGCCTTCAATGTGTGCTTGGAAAATCAGGAATTCTTTAGAGAATTGGTGGGGGAGTGGGTGGGTACTTATGTACAAGAGGACAATAGTGTGCTGGTGGTAAAATCGGGAACAATGGGGATTGGTTGGGGGGGGGGTACCCTCTGCCCCTATATGGGGCATGTCATGCCTTCCATAAATGAGATCACTTGGACGGGTACCCTGTATACTATTGCCTACAATCATTGGGTGCGTTCGTTTAGCTTCCCTGGGTCGACCCCGGTGTGTGGTGTTTTTTTCCAGGACGAACGTGGGTAATTATTTGCACACGTTCGTCCTGGAAAAAAAACCCGCCACACACCGGGGTCGACCCAGGGAAGCTAAACGAACGCACCCATAGAATTGAGAGGGCTCAATCTACTGGCTGGTCTTTTCAAAAAACGGCTTTTGCAGACTCTGACTTACAGTAGATGCTTCTTAAAACCAGCGTTGTCTGCATAGTGGCTTCATAAGACCTAACAAGATTTAAGTTGGAACCGAAACCAGAGCCAAAGTTACCATGTTTCTGTTTAGGTCTAGACCTATAATCTTAAGGACAGACTATAATAAAGTCATACATAGGAAGGCGTTATTATTAAAATGGACCCAAACATTTTATAAAAATGTAACGCCTTCTCCCAACAAACTTGTAACTGGAGAGACAAATCTTTTAAAGGAAGAAAAAAAAGAAGAAGTGCTATTATGGCAAAAATAATCGCAAACAATGTTTTATACGTTGATTATCTTCTTTGCCACCCCAGATTTCCCTTCCATGTCCGGCTCGCCATTCTCGGTATCAGCGGTCGGGACGATCTCCCCTTCATCCTCCAAGAACGCCTTGTCTGAGATACCATTGTCCGGAGCGTCAACCCCGGGCTCGACCCAGTACTTTCCCGAGCTCTGTGAAAAATTCACAGGCAAAATACTCGGGCGGAATGCGAACCCATGACCTTTGCAAGTTGAGAGCAGTGTCTAATACCATTTTAGACCTCTAAGATTGCCCGGTAGCTAGATGCAGTTCAAATCCTATGTTTTAGCAGTGGGTTCGAATCCCACCAGGGGCCAATTTCATAGAGCTGCTTAAGCAAAACAAATTCTAAAGCACGAAAATAGCTTGATTGTTGTACACATGTTACTGGCCAAAATTTCATGCCATATACATTGCTTGTGATTGGTATTTAGCTGTTGTTTACTTAGCATAACAATTGAGTTGAGTCTTGGCCGGTAATCTGAATTTACAAAGCAAGGATTTTTTTGCTTAAGCAAAATTTTGTGCTGAAGCAGCTGTATGAAATTGGGCCCAGATAGTATGCCTGTCATTTGTTTTCACCGAGCTTGGAAAAGTATTGAGAATAGGTCTATACATTTCTAACACACATCGGTGTATATTATGGGTAAAGCGAAATTGTATATTATATATATTTTTCTTTATCCCGGATGCTTTTTTACGTATGCTTTCGAAAAATATTTGTTTTCCTTATACATTAGTCTACGTGTCACTTTCGCATTTTTGTTGATCTTGAGTTTCGGCGTGTTTGTGTACGTTGTTGTTGTTGTTATTGTTTATGTTGTGGCGGTTTTTGGGAGAGATTATTGTTTGTTTGCTTGTCTGATATTGTTTCTAACTTGTTTGATTGTTTGCTAAGATGTAAAGGGATATGTTTGGGTGTTGAGATGTTTATTTGTTTGTTTGTTTGTTTGTTTGTTTGTTTGTTTGTTTGTTTGTTTGTTTGTTTGTTTGTTTGTTTGTTTGTTTGTTTGTGTGTTTGTTTGTTTGTTTGTTTGTTTGTTTAATTGTCTGTCTGTCTGTCTGTCTGTCTGTCTGTCTGTCTGTCTGTCTGTTTGTCTGTCTGTCTGTCTGTCTGTCGGTCTGTCTGTCTGTCTGTCTGTCTGTCTGTTTGTCTGTCTGTCTGTCTGTCTGTTTGTTTGTTTGTTTGTTTGTTGGTATGTTGGTTATATGTTTGTTTTTAACATTTCCATAAATCTCATAAACAATTTAATGTTTATTTTTTCAGTTTTGGGTGACGTCGTACTTGTTCCATCGAAATATTTACCCCCATCTCACTCTATATAAAAAATAAAATAAAAATAATTATGAAAAAATAGTTTTAACACTTACGTGTGAGATTGAGGCACCAACAGGATAGGGGGAAAAACCACACAAAGATTCCGAAGAGAAATATCAACAGATTTTTCTGCAGCCAGATTCCCTCGCAGTGAGCCATCTCGACCAAAACGCACGTTCAATTGCACCAGCAGAGTGATCTGTTCACCCGATTTGAGAATACGATGCGTTTTATCAACGATGATGATTGACTTGTCTTGATATCAGTCGCTATTTTTTGTACCAGTCACCGGCAGAAGGCGCACCGTCGACTTATTTGGGAGGCTGACTCCGAGGGACTGGGCGAGTCTATAAGGGTGCACCCCACTATTTAGGAGAAGAAAACAGAGCGTCGAGCCCATTATAATTGTATACACCCTTTAAACTATTCTACATTAAACATTATTTGAGAGCCCCCAATAGGGTTTCAGAGACAAATCCCAACAGGGGACTTTTGGGACGCTAGGTGGCAGCAGACTTACCAGGTAAAATCCATTGTTTTCGGTAATGTGCGCATGCTCAGAACTACGTAACCCTGGAATTTACCTGAAAAGTCTGCTGCCACCTAGCGTCCCAAAGTCTCCCATTGTGACCTGTTGACTTCCAACTTGATGTATTTTGGATGACATTTGGCCCTAAAAATGGTCCTATTTGCTGAGAGGTGTAGGGATATACTTTTCAAGATTGATGCTTGGAGGAACCCTACGGGGGCCAAGGACTCCCTTTATAAAATTGAGCAGAGGATTAAAGTTCAAGTGTCAATGAATAATGTTCTTTATACTGTACAAACTTTGAGACTTCTAAATATATTTTCGTCTGTTTTTGACTGTCGCATTTTTCACTGTATGCTGTGTGAGCTTATTAAGTGGGTGCACACACAACTCTGGAGTGAAAGAAACCAGATGTGTGTGTGAGAGATATCTCTTATCCAGTAAATCGTGTTGCGATATCGGCGACTACGCCAACAAAATGAACGCCTCGAATCGAGACTAATTCACATGCACTGCCCTTGTTCACCGGTTTTCATATGCTTGCAATTAAGCTCAAATTAAAGGAATCTTTGGATTTATTACAAGCCAGGTAATTACAACGGGATGCATTGTTGAGTCAGCCATGACCTTTGGAACACAACAAGGCACAAAAGAAGTATTAAAGTCACCAACCTGTTATTTAAAGACACTGGACACTAAGTTTGGTAAAATGTCAAAGACCAGTCTTCTCACCTGGTGTATCTGCATATTATGCATAAAATAACAAACCTGTATTATTTTTAACTCAATTGGTCAGCCGAGTTGCGAGATAATAATGAACGAAAAAATGCCCTTGTCACACGAAGATGTGTGCTTTCAGATGCTTGATTTCGAGACCTCAAATTCTAAATCTGAGGTCTCGAAATCAAATTCGTCGAAAATTACTTCTTTCTCGAAAACTACGTCACTTCAGAGGATGCTGGTTCTCACGATGTTTTATACTATCAACCTCTCCCCATTACTTGTATTCAAGAAAGGTTTTATGCTTATAACTATTTTGAGTAATTACCAATAGTGTCCACTGCCTTTAAGGCAGTGGACACCATTGGTAATTACTCCAAATAATTTTCGTCATAAAACCTTTCTTGATCAGGCAAATTACAATTATTTGTGACTGGTATTTCTTCTTATAGCAGTTTGGTAATTATACTCAAAATAATTATAATCATAAAACCTACTTGTTAAACTGCAAAAAAACACATGGTAAGTGCAGATTTTTCTTGAGAAAAGTTTTATGTCTGGAGAAAGGTAATACGTTTGTTGCTTTTGCTGTTAAAGGCAGTGGACACTATTGGTGATTGTCAAAGACCAGTCTGCTCACTTGGGTGTATCTCAACATTATGCATAAATAATAACAAACCTGTGAAAATTTGAACTCAATCGGTCATCGAAGTTGCGAGATAATAATGACAGAAAAAACACCCCGTCACACGAAGTTGTGTGCTTTCAGATGCTTGATTTCAAGAACTCAAGTTCTTTAAATCCGAGGTCTCGAAATCTACTTCGTGGAAAATTACTTTTTTCTTGAAAACTACGTCGTCAGAGGGGAGCCGTTTCTCACAATGTTTTAAACTATCAACAGCTCCGCATTACTCGTTACCAAGTAAGGTTTTATGTTAATAATTATTTTGAGTATGTACCAATAGTGTCAACTGCCTTTCAAATTTGGGGAAAATTTGCTACACACAATCATGAGTCGGTGAAATTCAAGAGGCGCAGGCAGGATGGAAGTTTGTGACAAAACGTTATTGCTTTATTTTAGGCGTATTTGCAACGGTCTCCTTCACTTGTCTGCTCTCGCCGAATGCCAGTTAAAAGAATTGCAAGCGAATCTAGAATTAGAAACTTCAAACCAAAAACAATTCGCTAATCCCCCAGCAGCAACTTACTAAAATAACTGTTTTTTATTGTTATGTAAAATTACCCGAGTGGTTAAAAATAACAAAATGCATTTGAGGACACACATGGTAAGACAACTTCAACATAAACATATTTCAACATAAACATAGCGAGGAGCAATTTTCAAGCATTATCATGGTTAAACAAAATCATATAATAATATTATTTCTTTGTTTTTTTTGCATCTTTGTGAGTGACAACTTTTGTAACGGTTCTATAATGATTATTAGTAGTATTTGGAAGGGATTTCTCGTGGTGTGGTTCGTATTTGGGGATATTGTTTGTTTAATTTCATTTTTTTATCCTGTTGCGCTTGGTATTTTCATAGAGTGGTATTTTTAACCAGAATTAATCAAAATCATCCAGCAAGTGCATCAATTAACCATCTAATGCAGGCTCATTAACTTTACGCGGGAGACTCTACAATCTGCCGACAGAGGGCGCGATTCCTATTTAAATACTTAGTCAGATACCCTAAACCAAATTCAACGCTGAACGTATAGATGAAGTCGAGCTTGATAAATCACGTGTGTCCCATTCAGAAACGCATGCGGTATCAGAATTTCTCAAAAACATGGACGGAGAGGAGTGACTTGCTTCTTCGAAAGAATTTTGCCCGCATTTGGCTCCATTTTACCGTTTCCTGAAAAAGGAAACGGTAGTTATGAAGTGCAAGACATGTGCTCACAAACTAAATGCAAAAAGTAAGTTTGGAATATATTTATTTATTGTGGAAACCGGAGCTTGTAAAGTTGTGTGTGATAACCCCCTTGACTTGCACAAGTTGTGCGTTATTTATAAAAGGGGTAGGCGGGGTCGGTACGTGGTCAAGGAGGCGGTGGGGGAGGAGGCTGATGCATGATCGCAACACTCAGACTTTGAATATTAAACACATTAATGCAAATTCAGCTCAATGACTTTGAGTCTGATGATGTAAATGACCTGTGACTGATAATTTGTAGTTGACAAAAAATATTGACTATTTTTTTTTTTTAGGATATAAAATTACATTCCTTTCACAGATTTTCAACAAAATGTAACACTTGTGTAAAGTTGTTTTTATTAATATTATCAGTGATTTATTTTCTTTGTATCACTCAGTGATGACCGCATATTTTATATCACTACCAATTAATAGCACAGACAGCATTTTTTGAATGAATGAAAAGTCACTTATTGTCTTCCTTCTCATTACAGCTGCATTGCATGGTGTGGTCTATCATTCATACCTGCGTCTCAACTCTCACAAGAATGTTGAAGGTCGTCAGGAGGTCGTCGACCAGAAAGACCTAGGACCACTGGTGAGTGAAACACTGGAGTTTTATCTTACATGTCTTAGGAATTGTCCAAATTGTTTAGGTTTATATCTTGATGTTTACATACAGAAATGTTTGTACATTATTGTTGTTTAGTTGCCCCTGCTAGAACCATCAAAACATTTTGTTTTTATTTTTTCTTGCAGAGGTTTCAACATTTACATTACTCTGAATTTTTAAAATTGGTTTATGAAAAAAAGATGCACAATAGATGAAATTTATTAGGTGATTTATTGCATATGGTTTCTTTTGAAGAATATAACTCCCAAAATATTTAGGTTCACCATTTTGTTTTTCTTCAGGAAAGACACAAAAACGAATCAGTGTAAAGGGTTTGCCACCTGTAGGGGGACCTCTGGTCAATTATGAAATGGTTTGAAAGAAAAATGCACAATTTCGTTTTGAATAAAAGGTGGTTTATAATTTTGTAAATTTTGAAAAAAAAAGCAACCTCAAAGTTCTTTGTTGGTACTTGTTTATTTTATTTCAGAGGTTTTATCCCTCTGAAAACAGCAAAATTCAGTGATAAAGGTTCGCCAACCATAAGGAAACCTCTGGCCAATGTTTTAACTGTTTTAGTTGAAAAATGTACCACTTCGTTTTAAAAGGCTTGGTAATTTGGTAATTTTTGAAAATTACCCTCCCCTCCCCAAATATTTTGTCAGAAATAGTTTTGTTTTATTTCAGAGGTTTTATATTTAACTCTTAAGAAGAGCAACATTCAGTGATATGGGTTCGCCACCCGCAGGGAAACTTCTGGCCAATTTGTTAACTGTGTTTAGTACCACTTCATTTTAAAAGGCAATTTTTTTTATAATTTGGTAATTTTTGAAAATTACCCTCTTCCCTCCCCAAATATTTGGTTAGAAATATTTGTTTTATTTCAGAAGGTTTATATTTAACCTAACGTCCGTCGATATATCGAAAATACTCAAAAAATCGATATTTTTTTGACATCGAAATCGCCGATGTCACTTTTATAATCATATCGTAATATCGGATTTTCGATATATCGAAACTTCGATGTTTTGAAAATTTCGATGTTCCTAAATGATATCGAAAATACCAAAAGAGTGTCCGATTATTTCAAAGAAATCTGTGTTTGAGTATTATGTAGTTTCATCATTTTGAGTTGCCCTATTAAATAAAATACGTTTTACAACCAAGTATGTCTGCATGTTCTTTGTGTTTTCGCCATCAGCCGCCGGCCTGTCGCAGAAGTTCACAGCATTATTGACTTTGCAAAAATACCCCGCAAAAACTTCCCCGAATCAACAAGACAAAACAAAACAAGAAAGAAGACAATCTTACGTTATACAGTAAAATAATCTTTCTATCAATCCAAGGTATCGTAATGGCGTCATTTTGGTCAAATAAAGCCTACACGTTGTGTTGTTGACAGCTAACATTTCCGAGGAGCTATATGGTTCGCAGACCACGCTATCGGCGGCTATTGCGTGCGTACCAGCGAAGACTATGCTGTTGTACGGTTTAAGCGTGCACACCAGCGTGTATGGTTATTGCAATTCGGGGGAAAACCCGTTTGCCCAAGCATGCGCAGACACATGGTCTTTGGTCAAGGCGGTATCGCGTGATGCACTGCGTTATTTCGACAATAGAGGGCGTTCTAGCATTCAATGTTTCTTGCCTTTGTTATAGAATGCAAAGTAAAAAGACTACGAGCCTTTATTGGAGACTATGTGACTGCATGCTGCGTGCGTTGTATATTGTGATCGCTGAGTGGTAGGTCTGTGTTTTGCGGGACTTTCTAGTGATTTTTTTTCGATGATTATCTCAACCATTTTCAACCGTAAAGGTAGTCTGCGCGCCCGTCGGACAACTTGATTGACACTTCTACGTCAATGCATCGGCAACTGACACCTTAATGTCGGCGAGTCACGCAACTCACAAAGGCTCTGTGTCATTTTGAGACGGCCAATCATGGCCAATCACGAATCGAGAATTGTGGTGAGCGTTCACCAATTGGCCAAGCCAGCGGTAGCGGCGATCATACTTTGTTGTAAAACCAGAAACAATCGGGGTGGGACTACGCAATCTGAAATTGTTTGGACTACAAACAAGTTCGGGGGATCAGACAAAAACAGGTTGAAATGTAACCTCAGAACTACGTACACAATGTCAGTCTACGGTATATATATTTCTACCTCCATGAGTATACCAAGTGCTGTTTTTAGGCTTCCATCTTGCGCGCGGGAAATACTCGATCTTTCGAGTATACTCGATATTAAATTTTCTATATATCCGTTATGGGAAAAAACCGACATCGACGGACGTTAATTTAACCTTTAAGAAGAGCAACAATCGGTGATATGGGTTCGCCACCCGTAGGAAAACCGCTGGCAATTTCTTTAACTGTTTAATTTAAAAAAGTACCACTTCATTTTAAACGGTCATTTTTTTTATAATATGGTAATTTTGGAAAATTCCCCCCCCCCCCAAATATTTGGTTAGAAACAGTTATATATCGGAGGTTTTTTATTTAACTCTTTAGAAGTTAAGTGATATGGGTTCGCCACCCATAGGGAAACCTCTCGCAAATTTTTTAACTGCTGTTTATTAATTGAAAAATTTGCCACTTCATATTAGGTGATTTATTTGGCAAGTCTTGAAAAATAAGCCCCCAAATATTTGGTTTTATATTTTTAACCAGAAGAGCAGAAATTCAGTAAAAAAGGGTTCGCCACCCGTAAGGAAACCCCTGGTAAATTTTTTATCGGTGTTTGATTGAAATTAGGTAAAATTTGAAAACTAACGGAAGCCCCCAAATATTTTGATATACAAATAGGTTTGTTTTATTTCAGAGGTTTTATATTTTACCTGTGAAAACAGGAGCAAAAAATCGGATTCGCTTCTTTCTGTTTTCTCAGCAAGTAGAACCAGTAGATTTGTTTTGCTGAAACTTTCACAGTTTTACTTCATCTTTCTATGTTTTGTCCATTAATCATTGAAAAACAAAACAAAAAAACTTATGGCCCTACCTTTTAGGCGTATTATCAATGCTTGGTTATTTTTCATCACTTCTTAACTTCATTTTTGTATCTGGTCTGGTTTCAGATTGACAGGGCATGTGCCAAGTGCCTTCACGATGGACTTCATTGCCACACCAGGCAAACACGATCAGCTGATGAAGGACAAACCGTCATCTATTTCTGCCCATCATGCAAGTAAGTTAATCACTACTTAAAGTCACCTGGAAATAGAATTTGTTTTCTTTCAAACATAAGAGTATATGCTTACGAACAATAAAACAATTTTTTTTAGTCATTGTTTATCACGATTTATATGTTTAAAAAATATATAAAGTTGTTTGGGGGGCTGACTCCGCCTACCCCTTTTGTGACGTCAATCGAGGCAGACTTTGCCTGTAAACACACGTGCAAAGTACATGTACGTCCAAGTCGTAAGTTGGTACATTTCAAAAAGTGTTTTTTCTGCATTCAGCAGCAATACACCTGGTCGGCATTGCCGGAAAAAAAAAAAATCTTGTTTTGTTTTGAAACGTACAAACTCACGACTTGGTCCGTACATGTACTTTGCAATTGTGTTTACTTTACGCATTACAGGCAAAGTCTGCGTCGATTGACGTCACGAACAGTGCCCTCTCGGGTCGGGTCTACTCTTAAATTTGTAAATAACATAAGAACTGATTTTTTAAAACCTTAGTTAACTGTTTATTCACATTCCACTCATCAAAACACATATTAGTGACAAAAGCTTTATTTTGAAAAAAATACCACTTCCAGGTGACTTTAAACCTGGTTCATACTTCCTGCAAATGCAAAGTGAATTTTGGCGACCCAGCCCTGTTTAGTTAACGAATGTTTCAAAGAGGTTGAACACAGTTCAACTGTTGCGAGTGATTCATTGCGAGTTTGTGACAACAAAATTTGATCGCATTTGCAGGAAGTATGAACCGGGCTTTAGGCTTGTAGATCCTTTTAGGTTTATCATACAGTTTCCATAGATTGTGCAGGGGTTAGTAGGTACCTGTGAGGGCAGAGATGGTTCTTGTGATTTATTTATCACTACATATTTGGCTGCACAGGCATTTTCTAAGTTGGTTTGATGAATGAAATAAATGGTCCATTGATCAGGGGTAACATTGTTGAAGAGCCACGAGCGTCACTGAATGACGGATTTCAGTGCTACATGCGGATACGTACAAGCAGAAATTCACTGTTCATATGACATGTGTGTAAACCGTTGTCGGAAGTGTCATGGCCGAGCGGTTAAGAGCATCAAGTTCAAACTCTGGTGTTTCTGATCAGCAGAGTGTGGGTTCGAATCCCCAGCCATGACACTTGTGTCCTTAAGCGAGACACTTAACCATTGCTTCGCCCTTCGGATTGGATGTAAAGCCGCAGGTCCCATTTAAAAGAACGCAGTGCATGCACTAATCGAAAAAGAGAAGGGGTTCGCCCTGGTGTTCCTGGCTTTGGCTGCTGTATGCGCCGTAGCACCATGTACACCATTACATGGTGTGCTAAGGATTAGGTCTCATAATTTCAAAATCTTCATCCCACTCACCTTGCAGTAAAAATATTTGGAGCTTTGTATCCTTTGGAAAAGGCGCGTTATAAATACGTTTATTTTAATTTTTAATATTGTTATTATTAAAGCACAATATGGTTACAAGTGCATCCATCAGCAAAACAGAAACCAACAAATCATGCAATTGGATCTTGCGAAGGATCTTGCGAAGGATCTGCGGTGAACTTTACAAAGAGTTAAGACTAGTCTTATCTTGTTATGACAAGTTACTCGTCTAACTTACGACTAGCCTTAAGTTAGGACCAGTCCTAACTCTTTGTGAAATCGACCCCAGGATGGTTAAGTAATTTTTTAATATTTTTTTGTATATTTACAGGCATCAATAGATTGAGTACTCCTGAAGAGAATCAACATCTTCGATCTTCAGTCTACACTGAGAGGAACTCAAGGCCAGAGCGCACTGGAACAAGGAGATGAAATCCCCACCGGCGACGACGACGACCCGATGCCAGAGAGATGTCTTACTGATGAGGAGGCAATTTTTTGGCTGTGTTTATTCATTGAAAAATGCAGCATTACATAAAAGGTGATTTAAAAGTTTTGAAAAACAAGCCCCCAAATATTTGAATATTTTTATATTTTGAACTCTGAAAACAGAAGAGCAAAAATTCAGTGACAAAGGGTTCGCCACCCGTAAGGAAACCCCTGGCCGATTTTTTAACTGTGTTTGATTGATAATTGCGCCACTTCAAATTGAAAGTTGACATTTGGTAAATTTTGAAAAATAACAGCAGATCCCTCCAAATATTTTGATGTACAAATAGGTTCGTTTTATTTCAGAGGTTTTATATTTTACCTGTGAAAAAAGAGAGCAAAAAGATGTATCAAAATCTTTACCTTGGATGGATTCATCGCTACTGTGACAGGGTTTGCTTCTTTCTGTTTTCTAAGCAAGTAGAACCAATAAACCTATTTTGCTGAAACTTTCACTGTTTTATTTCATCTTTTTAACCATTTGTGAAATTGACCCCAGGATGGTTAGGGTCAAAGGTTCATTTTTTTAATGTAAAAGTAATTTTGTTATATATTTTTTTATATTTACAGGCATCAAGAGATTGAGTACTCCTGAAGAGAATCAACATCTTTGGATCAGTCTACACTTATAGATCTCAAGACAAGAGCTCACTGGAACAAGGAGATGAAATCACCACTGGCGACGAGGACAACGATGACGACCTGATGCCACAGAAATGGCTTACTGATGAGGAGGCCGATTTTTTGACTGGTTTATTCATTGAAAAATGCGCCACTTCATATAAGGTGATTTTTAAGTTTTGAAAAACAAGCCCCCAACTATTTGGTTTTATATTTTGAACTCTGAAAACAGAAGAGCAAAAATTCAGTGACAAAGGGTTCGCCACCCGTAAGGAAACCCCTGGCCGATTTTTTAACTGTGTTGGATTGAAAATTGCACCACTTCAAATTGAAAGTTGACATTTGGTAAATTTTGAAAAATAACAGGAAACCCCTCCAAATATTTTGATATACAAATAGGTTCGTTTTATTTGAGAGGTTTTATATTTTACCTGTGAAAACAGAGAGTAAAAATCAGTGACAGTCTGTAAGGAAATCCCTGGCCAATTATTTTTAAATGTTTGGGAAAAAAGCAAACATGTATCGAAATCTTTACCTTGGATGGATTCATCGCTACTGTGACAGGGTTTTGCTTCTTTCTGTTTTCTAAGCAAGTAGAACCAATTAACCTATTTTGCTGAACTTTTCACTGTTTTATTTCATCTTTCTAACCATTTGTGAAATCGACCCCAAGATGGTTAGGGTCAAAGGTTCATTTTTTTATGTAAAAGTAATTTTTTTATATATTTTTTTATATTTACAGGCATCAAGAGATTGAGTACTCCTGAAGAGAATCAACATCTTCGGATCAGTCTACATTTAAAGATCTCAAGACAAGAGCTCACTGGAACAAGGAGATGAAATCACCACCGGCGACGAGGACAACGATGACGACCTGATGCCACAGAAATGGCTTACTGATGAGGAGGCCGATTTTTTGACTGGTTTATTCATTGAAAAATGCGCCACTTCACATAAGGTGATTGTTAAGTTTTGAAAAACAAGCCCCCAACTATTGGTTTTATATTTTGAACTCTGAGAACAGAAGAGCAAAAATTCAGTGACAAAGGGTTCGCCACCCGTAAGGAAACCCCTGGCCGATTTTTTAACTGTGTTGATTGAAAATTGCACCACTTCAAATTGAAAGTTGACATTTGGTAAATTTTGAAAAATAACAGGAAACCCCTCCAAATATTTTGATATACAAATAGGTTCGTTTTATTTGAGAGGTTTTATATTTTACCTGTGAAAACAGAGAGTAAAAATCAGTGACAGTCTGTAAGGAAATCCCTGGCCAATTATTTTTAAATGTTTGGGAAAAAAGCAAACATGTATCGAAATCTTTACCTTGGATGGATTCATCGCTACTGTGACAGGGTTTTGCTTCTTTCTGCTTTCTAAGCACGTAGAACCAATTAACCTATTTTGCTGAACTTTTCACTGTTTTATTTCATCTTTCTAACCATTTGTGAAATCGACCCCAGGATGGTTAGGGTCAAAGGTTCATTTTTTTATGTAAAAGTAATTTTTTTATATATTTTTTTATATTTACAGGCATCAAGAGATTGAGTACTCCTGAAGAGAATCAACATCTTCGGATCAGTCTACATTTAAAGATCTCAAGACAAGAGCTCACTGGAACAAGGAGATGAAATCACCACCGGCGACGAGGACAACGATGACGACCTGATGCCACAGAAATGGCTTACTGATGAGGAGGCCGATTTTTTGACTGGTTTATTCATTGAAAAATGCGCCACTTCACATAAGGTGATTTTTAAGTTTTGAAAAACAAGCCCCCAACTATTTGGTTTTATATTTTGAACTCTGAAAACAGAAGAGCAAGTATTCAGTGACAAAGGGTTCGCCACCCGTAAGGAAACCCCTGGCCGATATTTTAACTGTGTTGGATTGAAAATTGCACCACTTCAAATTGAAAGTTGACATTTGGTAAATTTTGAAAAATAACAGGAAACCCCTCCAAATATTTTGATATACAAATAGGTTCGTTTTATTTGAGAGGTTTGATATTTTACCTGTGAAAACAGAGAGTAAAAATCAGTGACAGTAAGGAAATCCCTGGCCAATTATTTTTAAATGTTTGGGAAAAAAGCAAACATGTATCGAAATCTTTACCTTGGATGGATTCATTGCTACTGTGACAGGGTTTTGCTTCTTTCCGTTTTCTAAGCAAGTAGAACCAATTAACCTATTTTGCTGAACTTTTCACTGTTTTATTTCATCTTTCTAACCATTTGTGAAATCGACCCCAAGATGGTTAGGGTCAAAGGTTCATTTTTTTATGTAAAAGTAATTTTTTTCATGTTTTTTTATATTTACAGGCATCAAGAGATTGAGTACTCCTGATGAGAATCAACATCTTCGGATCAGTCTACACTTATAGATCTCAAGACAAGAGCTCACTGGAACAAGGAGTTAAATCACCACCGGCGACGAGGACAACGATGACGACCTGATGCCACAGAAATGGCTTACTGATGAGGAGGCCGATTTTTTGACTGGTTTATTCATTGAAAAATGCGCCACTTCACATAAGGTGATTGTTAAGTTTTGAAAAACAAGCCCCCAACTATTTGGTTTTATATTTTGAACTCTGAAAACAGAAGAGCAAAAATTCAGTGACAAAGGGTTCGCCACCCGTAAGGAAACCCCTGGCCGATTTTTTAACTGTGTTGATTGAAAATTGCACCACTTCAAATTGAAAGTTGACATTTGGTAAATTTTGAAAAGTAACAGGAAACCCCTCCAAATATTTTGATATACAAATAGGTTCGTTTTATTTGAGAGGTTTTATATTTTACCTGTGAAAGCAGAGAGCAAAAATCAGTGACAGTCTGTAAGGAAACCCCTGGCCAATTATTTTTAAATGTTTGGGGAAAAAGCAAACATAGTTTGTTGATGTATCAAAATCTTTACCTTGGATGGATTCATCGCTACTGTGACAGGGTTTTACTTCTTTCTGTTTTCTAAGCAAGTAGAACCAATTAACCTATTTTGCTGAAACTTTCACTGTTTTATTTCATCTTTCTAACCGTTTGTGAAATCGACCCCAGGATGGTTAGGGTCAAAGGTTCATTTTTTTATGTAAAAGTAATTTTTTTTAATGTTTTTTTATATTTACAGGCATCAAGAGATTGAGTACTCCTGATGAGAATCAACATCTTCGGATCAGTCTACACTTATAGATCTCAAGACAAGAGCTCACTGGAACAAGGAGATGAAATCACCACCGGCGACGACGACAACAATGATGACCTGATGCCACAGAGATGTCTTACTGATGAGGAGGCCGATTTTTTGACTGGTTTATTCATTGAAAAATGTGCCACTTCATATAAGGTGATTCATAAGTTTTGAAAAACAAGCCCCCAACTATTTGGTTTTATATTTTGAACTCTGAAAACAGAAGAGCAAAAATTCAGTGACATAGGGTTCGCCACCAGTAAGGAAACCCCTAGCCGATTTTTTAACTGTGTTTGATTGAAAATTGCGCTACTTCAAGTTGAAAGTTTACATTTAAATTTTGAAAAATAACGTAAACCCCTCCAAATATTTTGATACACAAATAGGTTCGTTTTATTTCAGAGGTTTTATATTTTACCTGTGAAAACAGAGGAGCAAAAATCAGTGAGAAAGGGTTCGTGTCCGTATGGAAACCCTTGGCAAATTTTTTTTTTAATGTTTGGGAAAAAAAGCAAACATAATTTGTTGATGTATCGAATTCTTTACCTCGGCTGAATTCATCGCTACTGTGACAGGGTTTGCTTCTTTCTGTTTTCTCAGCAAGTAGAACCAATTAACCTACTTTGCTGAAACTTTCACTGTTTTATTTCAACTTTCTAACCATTTGTGAAATCGACCCCAAGATGGTTAGGGTCAAAGGTTCATTTTTTATGTAAAAGTAATTTTTTTATTTTTTATTTTTTTTATTTACAGGCATCAAGAGATTGAGTACTCCTGAAGAGAATCAAAATCTTCGGATCGGTCTACACTGAGAGAAACTCGAGGCAAGAGCGCACTGGAACAAGGAGATGAAATCACCACCGACGACAACGACGACCACCACCTGATGCCAGAGAGATATGTTACTGATGAGGAGGCCGAGCATCCATCCCAGTATGGGTACTTAAATAAGATAAGGATCCTTTATCACTGACAGTGCCATCAGGATTGTCTCAAGAAACAAAATGAGGCTTGACAACAAAATTAAGTCTAGTTCCTTTTTGGTAAACTTTGAGCGTTTCGAGCGGGTTTTGATCGGTACACGGGAACCAGACAAAATGGCCGAACTGTGGTAAAGGTGTTTTTAAACTGTCAGTGTTGCTTACATTAGTTTGCGATAACTCGTGCTTTATAGCTTGTTTCAAAAAATCTGAAAAAAAAATCTGAAATTGAATTGTTTACCATCATCAATTGTTGTTTTGATCGATCCTCCCCTAACCCCTGGGGTGGGTTAATCGATTGAAAGAATGAACAAGAAACTTGAGTGCACACCTTTTATGATAAAAGCCTTCTAGCTCTGGTTAGGATTATGGCATACTTAGTAACTTATGGGTCATGACAAGACTAAAACTCCCTTTCTCCTGAGAGTTGGTCATTGCACAAATGTCATCCTCGATACTGTTACTACGACACGCCTGATGCATTACGGAGGCAACGTTGCCACTGGGCATTGCCTGGGTGCCCCTTGAAATGTTCTTGCAATTATTCCATAGAGGTGCCCTTTACCAAGAAAAACCACCTTGGTTCACTTGCCCTGTTTAAATGACTGAGCTGTCCTTTTCTGCTAGGAGTTTGAGTCATAGCAAACTAGGAACCTATCAACGTGTTCTCTAGCAGTGGCTTACTGTTGTACCACTACCATCACACATGACTTTCATCCCTTTCTGCAAGGGATTGGGTCACAGCAAACTTAAAAAAGTTTTACATCAGTGGCTTACTGTTGTACCACTACCATCACACATGACTTTCATCCCTTTCTGCAAGGGATTGGGTCACAGCAAACTTAGTAACGTTTTACATCAGTGGCTTACTGTTGTACCACTACCATCACACGTGACTTTCATCCCTTTCTGCTAGGGATTGTGTCGCAGCAAACTTAGTAAAGTTTTAGTTTAGTGGATTACTGTTGTACCACTACCATCACACGTGATTTTCATCCCTTTCTGCTAGGGATTGTGTCGCCGCAAACTTAGTAGCGTTTTATATTAGTGGCTTACTGTTGTACCACTACCATCATACACGACTTTCATCCCTTTCTGCTAGGGATTGGGTCACAGCAAACTAAATGTTGAGGTTCATATGTACATACATGACCTTCCCCCCTTCCTACCTGGGGGAAATGATTGGTACTTTCTATTAATCCACCTGCCGTGTGACCACTGACCCTTCCCCTGTGGGGTAAGGTTACTGTAAACCTTTGCGGCTGTATGTCTGAAATGGCCACTTGCCATATTACCTCTGCCCCCCCTCCCCTTCCCACCTGGGGTATTTATTGCAATAACACAATGATAAATCTTGAATCATGTGTTGTGAATTGTTTTTATAGACTAACAGGCCTGTATGCCTCTTTTTTGAAAAGACAAGGGCACCAGAGCATTTTCTCCTTGGTAAAACGCACTCTATGAGGAAATTGTAAATCTGTACTAGATCATTTCAAGGGCACCAAGGCAATGACCAGGGGCATCGAGGCTATCGCCTTCGTTGCCTCCGTGAAGTATCAAGCCTGGATTTATTCATTGTGCATTTGACTGCATCTGTGATCCAACTTCACAAAAAGAAGACAAATCATTACGTGAAACATTTCGCTTATCATTCTTTGTGTTGGCCACACGCAAAATAAATTGTTGTCAATCAAAGCTATTCTTAGTTTTGGCTTTAAACTTAATTTTGGGACAGGAAATATGACAATGCGAAAAGATTTGTCCTTTTTGGTAATTTGGGTCACAACTGCAAAATATTTGTGTATTTTACATAAATTATCTTAATACTTTATGGAGACATTCCCACAAAATGAGTTCACATTACTTTATATACAAAATGCGTACATTTTTCATGTAGAACGTTCGACTTTACTTCCCAAAAATACAGAATTTTAAATTCTTATTTTTTTTTTTACTCTATTGGCAATTTTTTTTCCCCCTACTACTTTTAAAACTTTGCTCACTTTAAAAACTCTTCTTTTCTAGATTTTTTCCAGAGTTGGAATATCTTAGCAAATTTTACAGAAATGTTTGTTTTCCTGTTTAGGAAAACAAAACTTTCTGTAAAATTTGCTTGCGACGCAAATTGTGGGAGTGTCTCTGGTTCTATATTGATATTTTGATGATTGTGAAGCCAAGTACAACTTGCACTCAATACAATTAATGCAAGCGGAACACATCCTAAAGTTGTATTCTTGGGACCAATCTTCATGACATACAAGTACGTCTTCATTTTAACTAAATTTATTCCTTTTTGGCACGACATGTTTGGATAAGTGTGATGCACACCTGTCCAAATTCAAAATAAAATTGTTTTAAAAGTACAATATTTGTTACGAAACTCACAAACTTCATTTGATTTTTTTTTTCTTCTTTGCATTGCTTGCGACAGTAATAATTAACAGTTCTAAATTTTAGTGATTTTTTTTTGCATCAGCTGATACAAACAAAAATCTAATTTCAGAGATAGCTTTATTTCAACTCAAGGATTGTAAATGTTGTACTTGGCTGTTTTTAGAATTTGAAAAATTATGTTGTAAGTTAATTGGTTACCATTCATTAAATGCTGTAGAAAGCACCACTGAACTGTAGAAGCAGCAGAGTTGTGCAAACGTGTGTGCCGGTCGGTGTGGCCAACTACTATCTGGAAAGTGTGACGACCTAATGATCCAAGAGTTAATGGTTGGGTAAGCATTTTATTAAGTGAAATCTTGTTAATGTGGTGCTGGTAGTCTGTCTTACCGGTGTCCTACCTTACATGATTGACAAACTATTTCAACTTTCTCGATCTCCGACAAAAAAACGAAACCTAAGAAAGAAAGGATTTAGTTGCCTGTTGAAGTCGTTGGGGGCCTGTATCAAAAGTGTCAAGGACTGAGGACCATTGCACTTTTTTGCACATTTTTTACCTGATCATTTTGTTATCCTAAGTTGGTACCCGTCTCTCTATACTGTTCCTGTGTAAACGGGTCTACTTTTTGAGCAACTTCTCTACACTGGACATCCTCTTCTGATCTGAGGGAGCCTCTGAACTTGACGGATGACGGAGACTTCTACACAGATGTTGGTGCGAGGGTCGGAGAAACGAGATTCTGAACATGGCTATTCACATTTCAATCAGGTACTCAGGCTTTTACATTGGTTTCACTTGTGTTAAGAAGTTTTGACTGTATCAAAAGGAGATATCAACGATGACATTGGGATTGTGTAGGAAGTTAACAGGGTCCTTTATAGAAGAAACATCATCGCTTAGATAGATGCCGTTGTGCATTAGGTAATTGTAACTGGTTCAATTCTCAGCCACAGTAGGTTGTATGTACACTCCTTCGTCAGTTAGAATAGTGTTTAGATTTTAGATTTAGTTAAAACCCCTGCTGAACTGGTTGACAATATTCAGTCTATGACGTTAACTATTGGTCTATTTCAGTGACCAATTAACTAGGTTGTTCATTGTAGGTTTTGAGTGGTTAGCTTTATGACAGATTCTACAGTAGGTATGTTAACGACAATCAGTTGAGGAAATGATTTACAAATGATGTTGACCAATAAACATTGTTTTTTAACAAAAGTACTGCCACTGTGGTGCGCATGATTTGTATACATTTTTCATAAACGTAGTAGTTTAGCTGCAGTAGGTGTTTTCAATCCTTCAGGGTATTAATTATTGATAATTGTGAACAGTTTTTACAACTGGTTAACCCTTTTCCAGCTGAACATGGGGACGACACTCAGGCGATTTACAAACACTCACAAAATGTGTTCAGCTGCAATGTTTGAATCTTGTCTCTCTAGTTATTTAGGCTGTTAAAGTGACAAAGACACTAATATTTTGACAGGTTCATAAAAGAGTTGGCAAGTTTAAGATATGTAACCCGTAGAACTGTTCGGAACAAATGCAACCTACTAGTTTTTTGTCAGTACAACAATTGTATTTTTTTTTTTAAAGATCTCTTTGAAACGAGACAAATTTTGTGCGATGTCCATCAATTATTTTAATTCTTTTATGGTTAACATGAGAATGTCTCAACATGTACAACAGCGAAGTGTACAATGGATCAAACTAGGTGTTTATTAGCAGTATTAGTGTAGACTTTTTCAGTTAAATAACCTGGCTAGGTAGTTATAGGAAGCATAAACACTAGTCCAGTATTAGTGTAGAATTATTAAACAAATAACTCAATTAGTTATTTCTCAATTTGCTTGTTAGCTTGATTTTGTTATGCCAAAAAGACACAGCAGGAATAGGTAATCTAAATAAGACGTCACTTTGTTACTTTAGTCATGCACTGTTTACAGAATCACAGGTGTCTTTCTAGATGGAAAATACACCGAAGTTATCAGCGATCTTATCGTCACTGATAAAACCTTAGTTTTCCGACATCGACATCAGATTCATTTTTATTCAAAAACATTGCAGTTTATAATTGATACGAAATCATTAGTTTGCAGTGGTTGGTTTGCAGATTTACATGAAGTTAATCAGTAGGAGTAGTTGTTGATCCTAGATGTTCAATACTTTATTGGGACTTTATCAGCAATTTGTAGTTCCGTAGGATTTGAAACTTTGTTGTACTTAACTTAGGATCTTATCGTCACTGATAAAACCTTAATTTTCCGACATCGACGTCGGACTCATTTTTATGCAAAAACATTGTAATTTAAAATTGGTGCGGAAATCATTAGCATGCAGTTGTTGGTTTGCAGATTTACATCAAGTTAATCAGTAGGAGTAGTTGTTGATCCTAGATGTTCAATACTTTAATGGGACTTCATTAGCAATTTGTAGTTCCGTAGGAATTGAAACTTTGTTGTACTTAGGAGTTTAGAATTTGTTTAGAGATAGGTTAGGGTTTTTTTTAAGAGTTTTTTTTTCTCAGTCTAGTTATCCTTCATAAACCCAATGTCATCTACAATATCTCCTGTAATGATACTCAATGCAATGAAGATGCAAATCTGATGTTTGTGTATAACCTCACTTTTGACTTTGACTTCATTTGAACGTGTAATCACACACACTGTTAAAATATTGCGATGTTTTAACAAATCCAAAACTTATGAAGGAGTGTAGTACTTCTAATGCAAGTGAAACCAATACATTCCTGAGTATGCTGTTAATTTTGAAAAGAACATGCGTATTTTAGTTCTTTTTTTTGTGCTTGTTGTTCAAGTTCAGCCGCCATGTTGGAATCTTGTTTCTCTGATCAGCGCATCATCATCTGGGTTGAAGTCTTCGTTATTCTGATGGTACAGGACTCAATCGGTGACGGAGAGGAAGCGTCCTTTTACACTTCAACCAAAATTCAAACTTGAAACTTTACTCCAAGAACTTAGCGACGTGTTTGCCCGAACAGGGGGAGACGTCCGATGGTACACTTGATACAGATTCATCAAACATTTTAACGGGCAACATAATCCTTTCCGACTTTTGTTTTGGACTTTGAAAAAAAAAAATCTTAAGTTTGTTTTTGGCTTCGAACTTTTAAAAAAACAATCTTTTTAGTTTGTCAATCATGTAAGGCAGGACATTGGTAAAACAGACTATCAATGAAACATTTACTTGATTTAACTTAATAAAATGCTTTCCTTCCATTAATACTAAGATCATTTAGTCGCTTCACTTTCTAGATAGTAGTTGGCCACACCGACCGGCACACACGTTTGCGCAACTCTGCTGCTTCTACAGTTCAGTGGTGCTTAAAAAAAAAATCACTTAAAAAACGCCTTTTTTTATATAGACTAAGTCAGCCAAAAATATTTCTCGTGCCGTTGTACGGTTCGAAATTAACTGCGTAAAAAGTTTGGCCCTACCCCCCCTATTATTAAAATCATGATCAACCAAATGCACCCCCTATAGGGGTGCAGAAGAGACTGTATCCCATAGCAATGTACACCAACAAAGTAATCAACTAGAAATTTGCACATGACACTTATACAAGGCATCAAATTCAAATTACCATTAGATTGTATTGCTAGGTACATCAAAATGGAATGCAGCCCCTTATTAAAGGTATCGTCTTATAGCTTGTTGTGACTTTAAAGAACAATAAAATGAAGTCCCATTGTGGACTTAGTCATTTTTTGACCAAATCACTAGCCATTGTTTGCACTTAGTCATTTTTTGAGCAGAAACTCATAGTCAATGTTTGTACTTAGTCTTTTGTTTTTACTGAGTAATTTTTTGAGAAAAACACTTAGTAATTTTTGACTTTCTGTGTCCTATTGTGGACTTAGTCATTTTTTGAGCAGAAACTCATAGTCAATGTTTGTACTTAAACTTTTGTTTTTACTGAGTAATTTTTTGAGAAAAACACTTAGTAATTTTTGACTTTCTGTGTCCTATTGTGGACTTAGTAATTTTTTGACCAATACACTAGCCATTGTTTGTACTTAGTCATTTTTTGAGCAGAAACTCATAGTCAATGTTTGTACTTAGTCTTTTTTTTTTGAATCAGTAATTTTTTGAGAAAAACATTTTGTGGACTTCAAAAAGTTTCGAAGATTGAGATTATAAAGTCACAAAACAAGCTATAAGATGCGGCCTTTTCAGAAGATACAACATTGGTAGTTACGCTATTGTGAAGTGAACTTATAAGTTTAATGCGGGAATTTAGTGAACATGCATTACCTTCAATTTTGGTTAGCATGCAAGTAAACATTCATCTAAATGTCCACTTGATGTAAAAACTGTATTGGGTTAAACAATAAATAAAGAAATTTGTTTTGAAAACGCTGCAAGTTTGAGATAAAGTTTTTTGTGTCAAAATTTGTGCACTCTTTATGCAGTATATGAATACCAATGTTGTACCTTCTTTATAACTAAGAAATAGAACCTGTAAACCATAAAGGAGTCAAATTTAATTAGATTTGTTTGAAAAGATACAAAAAACGCTTTGATTCTGTAAATATTCTGAGTTCTTGTAAGGTGAAGAAAAAGCACGAAACAAATATTTTGCAAGTTTGCAGAAACCAAAAAGTTAATTCATGAAACTAGTTTTTTTTTCTTAGCCATGTAGACTCCTTTTGGATAAAACAGGTTACATTTCTTCCTTGGTTGATCATTTATATTTCTTAGCTATGGTTGTCATTTGCCAGCTGATATTTCTTCTCGGATATTTTGGGGGTTTAAGTTGAATTTTGAAACTACACATTTTCAATAATTTTAATAAAAAATAGTATGAATTGAAAGCTGTAATTGATTTTACAAAATACAGGTTTTGAATTGTGGCACTTGACAAGTGCATTACAAAAAAAAAAACATTTTGAAATAATTTCAATGAGGTTTTCAAACAGTAATAATACATCAACTGGCATAATTTCCAACCATCAATTTAAGCAACTATCAAAATGAATAGTAAGGAACCAATAGGAGTGCCAAAGCACCCACAAAAACAAAATTTGTTTTAATTAAAACATTAAGGAAACATAACATACAACATAGTCATCATCAAGTTCTTGAGGTTGGGGTGGGTGGGGGTAATGTCTAACAGTGTGGATGCACTAATTGAGTGTTATTGTTTTCTTTCTTTGGAAGACATTTAAAGTTTGTTCAAATAAAGTCTTGAAAATTCAAATAAACAATCTAGTCTGGTTTGCTTATTATTTTCTGATGAATCCTAATATTTTGACAATTATTGGTTCTATGAATAGCTTATAACTCTGATGCCTTCTTGGTGTTGATGAATTAATTAAAAATAACTTTTAGAAAATAATTAAGGTTTGGGATAATTTTGGTATTATCAAACAACAGTATCCTCACTTGGTGTGCCTCAATAAATGCATGAATAACAAACCAATGGAAGTTTTGGCTAAAATGGTCATCAGAGTTGAAAACAAATTATGAAAGAAAACCAAATATTCCATGCATGAGAAAAGCTTTATGCCTGAAGCCTTCCTCAGATTCAAACTTTTGGGTGTGAAAAAAAAATTACCACTTTCCCTAAAACTACATTTTAGTTTAAAGGGTGTTTTTCCAACAACATTTTTGTAATATGACCAGTGCTCTAACGTTTTCATGGTAATTAGTTTTTGGAGTAACTACGATGTATCAGATAAACTGTACTGCTATTTAATAGAATGCTTTATTATCAAACTAATTTTTTTCTCTCAAAATCCTTGGGGGCTGAACTAAATGCAAGTATGTAATAGAAATTGAACTGATTCTTCGGAGGCCCCACAAAAAAAGAAGTCCTAAATAATGTGGGTCTTAGGAGAAAAAAAAAGTATGAGAGAAAGTTTGGCAAAAGTGTAAATTATTCTGGCACTACAGCTAGTAATAGAAAATGATACATTTTGGTTGCCTTACAGAATGGTTGAGGCTTTGTACCTCAGTGACTGCTGTTGTGGCTGTAAAGACTGCTAAGATGCAGGGAGAGGCAACATAACACTTGATGAAAGGGAAACATCAGATTCCACGAACTCTGACAAAGAACAAAATTATATTTAGAGTATGGATGTTAATTAGTGTTCATACAAATGAGGGGATATAGAAAGCATAAGGCATTGGGAAAATTACTTCAGGACAGCATGTTCAGGGGCCTTTAAATTGTCTCCACGTACACTTGACATGTACATAGCCCAGATTGGACTCCTCTGATGCAGGCAACGCGACGGAGTCCAGGGTATAAAGGTCCCGTACCAATGCGAACATTTTTACAGTGGCACTGACTGACGTCCTACCAGGGCTAGACATGTACAGTACTTCATGTCGTCAAATCTAATTCCCAACACACAAGAAAACAATTTGAAGACAAATATGTGCACCCTGTGATTTTACTCTTTTAGTCTTAAAACTTGCATTGAAGGAGTTGAAGAAACAAAAAACGTATAGTGTAAAGCGTCAGAATTCATCAGCAAAATCGATGTGGGTCTATCCGTCCCTAACAATATTTTCCTCACTTGTATTGAGCGAGAATTCAGTGGTTTAATAAACATTTTAACACAATCTATGTTTCTTCGAATTTGTCTTGGGTATCATAAGCTGACAATGATTTGACTGTTACATATTGCCAAGACAATCTTGTCTTAGAAAACCCCTCAAATTTCCTCTTTTGCATTAACACATGAATCATTTACCTGATTAAGAAGATTATATCAGCATCCGTGCAGTTCTCATCGTGGAAGTTGTTGAGTTTTGATGTCGGTTTTCGATGTAAATAGTTGCAGAAAATATGTTTTTTCTCCACACACACGTGGAACACACGTGGAACACACGATGCCCGCGCTCAGAAAGAAAATGGTCGCGGGGAGTAAAGGGGTTCATCAACCTCGTTCCCAGGGGTGATCGATCTCGGCGCACCATTTGTCCTTCTCTCGGCCCCATACCCAGCGGCCAGTCTAAAGCAAGGCGCTGGGGACGAGGTAACATGTTTCCCAGCATGCCTTGCCCGATGTCCATGCGCGTGATGTAGTACGAAGAGCATTATTTTATTGGCTGAAATTTGAAAGAATCATAGGGGGCGAGGCCAGCACTTTTCTCAACTTTTGCCTATTTTTGTTCAGGTGCAATGTTGTGCTCTTTATGATGCAGTAAGGCTTTTCTGAAGCCTTTGTTATGAAACAGAAACCAATAATAATATTTGAAGCAATAATTAGGAAGTTGTTATTTTTTATTTTTACTTGAAAGTTGGGGTGAAACTTTAAAAACTATAAGGGGTAAAGTCCAGCATTTTTATCATTAAGCCTTATGATCTTTTTCAAGCAAAAAGATCACAAGGCCTTACGAATTTTTTTGAGCGAAAAGTTCACAAGGCTATTTTTTTTTTTCGAGCAAAAAGTTAAAAGGCTAAAATAACCTTATGATTTTTTTTGAGCGGAAAGTTCACAAGCCTTGTGATTTTTTTTTAGCAAAAAGTTAAAAGGCTATATGATTTTTTTGGAGCTAAGTTTACAAGGCTTTAGCCCGTGATTTTTTCAGAGCAAAAAGTTCACAGGGCCTTAGGATTTTTTGGAGCAAAAAGTTCACAAGGTTAAGTTTACAAGGCTTTAGCCATGTGATTTTTTTAGAGCGAAAAGTTCACAAGGTTAAGTTTACAAGGCTTTAGCCATGTGATTTTTTTAGAGCGAAAAGTTCACAAGGCCTAATGATATTTGTTGAGCAAAAAGTTAAAAGGCGATATAGCCTTATGATTTTTTTCGAGCAAAAAGTTCACAAGGCCTTAAGATTTTTTTCGAGCGAAAAGTTCACAAGGCCTTATGAATTTTGTAAAGTGCTAAGATCACAAGGCCTTATGATTTTGTTTCGAGCGAAAAGTTCACAATGATTTTTTTCGAGCAAAAAGTACACATTGGAGCGAAAAGGCCTTATGATTTTGTTAAAGGCACTGGACACTATTGGTAATTGTCAAAGACTAGCCTTCACAGTTGGTGTGTCTCAACGTATGCATAAAATAACAAACCTGTGAAAATTTGAGCTCAATCGGTCGTCGAAGTCGTGAGATAATAATGAAAGAAAAAAACACCCTTGTCACGAAGTTGTGTGCATTTAGATGGTTGAGTTCGAGACCTCCAGTTCTAAACTTGAGGTCTCAAAATCAAATTCGTGGAAAATAACTTCTTTCTCGAAAACTATGGCACTTCATAGGGAGCCGTTTCTCACAATGTTTTTTACCATCAACCTCTCCCCATTACTTGTCACCAATAGTGTCCACTGCCTTTAAAGCAAAAAGTTTAAAGACTCATGATTTTTTCGAGCAAAAAGTTTACAAGGCCTTATGATTTTTTTCGAGCGAAAAGTTAACAAAGCTATAGCCTTATGATTTTTTTAGAGTCCCGTTGGACTGGTCGACACGAGAGCTAAGAATTATACCACAACGACAAAGACTGGTGGGCAACGGACCGCCGCATGGCCAGGCCGCAGGATGCTGCCCAGCCACCAGTCACGCCCGACTGGTTTATTGCGTAACAATAATAGACAAATAACATCACAACATTCTTCCACGTTATGTTTTTTTTACTTATTTTTTTTAGTTGGCCGAATTATAGTAATTTAGCCTTCGAGAAAGACTCTGCTTTTTTTTGCAATATATATATATAGCCTTGTTATTTTTTTTTTTGAGCGAAAAGATTACAAGGCCTTATGATTTTTTTAGAGCGAAAAATTTACAAGGCTATAGTCTTGTGATTTTATTTCGAGCGCAAAGTTCACAAGGCTATAGCCTCGTGGGTTTTTTCGTGCGAAAAGTTCACAAGGCTAAGTTATCAAGATAAAACAACAGGACTTTACCCATTGTCGTTTTTTTTAATGTTGGGCTAAAATTTGATAAAACAACTGGACTTATGACCCCTTGTGATTTGTTTTCCTTCAATTTGTAGCCCAAAATTTATAAATATGTTTGAGATTTTGTCAATTGTTGCCCTCAATAAACATTGGAAAAGAATCTGCCATGGGGGAACCCTTTGTAAATTTCTGAGGTTTTAATAATACAACCTGAAAATTCAGTGTTACTTTTCGACAAGTGTTTTCCTTTAATCAAATATTGTCAAATTGTGGCCTCTATTGAGTCCTACTTCTTTGCCTTACTACGGAAGAAAAACAAAGCTTGTGCTATAGAGTCCATACTAACTACCTTAGCTTCGATCCCTCCACGGTAGACTGGGCCCCTGTCAAAGACAGGTCGCTGCCGCTAGATCCAGTGATTCCCATTGGATACAATGCACATGCAGTGACATAATGTCCAAATAGTCACTGCTCTCAAGTCCGCAATGTAATTTCACTGCGTATCTATATGTGAAACGACAGAGGTCAACTACACGCCAGTTTTTGGCCGCTCTCTGGTGTTATTCACGAGCCTTGAAGAATAACGTCAGACGATCAGGCTACCTCCACGGCAGAAATCTTCTCCAGTTCTTTGCGGTCCTTGGTTCGATTCCCCAGCCTGCTGCCTTGATCCTTAGATTTCTTGGCCTCTAACGAAGTACTTCAAGACAAACCCTGTCTCATGTTCCACTTTGCAGAATTACTAGGAAGAGCGAACTCCTGCGGCTGTTTTGACGTGTTAAGCATGTCGTCGCAACTTTCTGTGGACGCAAACTTGCTCTTCTTCTTTGGAGTTTGTCTCATCGATGGCACCATCCAGTTGTACTGCTGTGGAGGAGCAAACTCTTGAGGGCGCTCTTCATGTACTTGCTTCTTCACCCTGTCCCATTGCGACTCTTCTATTAATAAGAATAAATAAGAATTGTAAACAAATTGTTAGTTTTAAATGACAGCTACCTGATTATAAAAGTTTAACAGTCGATGTTAAATTTGCATCGGGGATAAAGAATATTAATTTTGGTTTTTACCCATACACCGATGTGTGTTAGCACTGTATACTCAGTACTTTCCCGAGTCCTGTGAAAAAATATCACAGGCATGTAACTCGGGTGGGATTCGAACCCACGACCCTTGCAATTCTAGAGCAGTGTCTTACCAACTAGACTACCGAGGTTGCCCGGCAGCTAGAGGCAGTTCGAATCCTATGTTTTGGCAGCGGGTACCGCAACGATATAATAGATGTTAAATTTGCATCGGGGATAAAGAATATTAATTTTGGTTTTTACCCATACACCGATGTGTGTTAGCACTGTATACTCAGTACTTTCCCGAGTCCTGTGAAAAAATATCACAGGCATGTTACTCGGGTGGGATTCGAACCCACGACCCTTGCAATTCTAGAGCAGTGTCTTACCAACTAGACTACCGAGGTTGCCCGGCAGCTAGAGGCAGTTCGAATCCTATGTTTTGGCAGCGGGTACCGCAACGATATAATAGATGTTAAATTTGCATCGGGGATAAAGAATATTAATTTTGGTTTTTAACATCTATTATTCATTCCAAGGGGCTGTGTTATACTCAACAGGCCTGTAGCTTTAAACGGATTCATGAATTACTGTACATATATGTGACCTGTCACAGCGAAATGAGCTATAAGTCGCATTGTGCCATTTCCCATTACAGACGGTCAAAGTCAAATCTTTCTCATTAGATAAGTGAGAACTCTCTTGTTTCCAAAAGCTCTGTCGACTTGGAGGATTATTGTTACCCCAAGTGTTGTATACCATTGGAAAGCTCTTGATCTGCAGAATTCAGAAATGTGAATAGCTAATTTATTTTAAATTCCGACTTTTAGCTCATTTTGTTGTGACAGGTCACACATGTGCCCTCCCTCGGTATCGTATCTAAGGCGAGTACACGCAAACATGCAGGTGAGAGTTCATGATACTATGTACAGCCACAGATCTGCTTTGATCATGAAACAGCCCCTTTAATCACAACAAGACTCTGAAATCCTAACTCTTCACAAGGTTTAGTGCATGTTCTTCTTTTACCATGTTTACAAGGTTTATCAACATACAATACATAATAATAATAATAATAATAATAATAATAATAATAATATCGAAGTCTTATATAGCGCACGTATCTACCTAACGAGGTACTCAAGGCGCTGAGTATATACAAACTTTCAGAAAGATAGGCTATTGCAGTGATGAATGTTGAGACCCAATTAGTTAGCACCTTATAAGGGTTTACAAGGTGCTATGGCGCATTAGGGGTCAAAGGTTTTAGGATGATCGGGGCGGGGGAGGAGGATTGAGCCACTTCTCACCCATGAAATGTCCCATATGATCAGCGTCTCAAATAGCCTCTCCTAATTCAAACTCCTACTGCCCGGCTTCACGTGCCGATCCCTGTTGAGAACTGTGGGCAGAGGTGTGTAGGCGGGTTTCTGGCGCCTTAAAACCAGATTGCTCCGGGCTGGTGGAGCTCGTTAGCCATGGGAGGTAGTTCACCTAGGAGACAGTAACTCTGATTTCAAACTCGGGTAGGTGGGGCTCGCAGCCTTGGTTGGCAGCCCACCTAGGAGAAGGTAAACTCTGATTTCAAACCCTGGCTCATTATGTCAGCTCGGCAGCAGGGGCTGGCAGCTACATTACCGGCATGACCACCTTTTGAGTGTTCCAGGCGGAATGTAGCCGTCCGACAAGTGGATGAACTTATATCTCTTTAAGTCAACAGTTGCTGGTCATTAAGCATAGTTAGTTTGCTACTGCGGGGCAACCTTCTCTCATCCTAGCTGTCACGCTGTGCGTTCCGCTGGTTCCGATGAGTGTAAGGTCCAGAGGTGAGCATTTGTCCTGGGCAAGCATCCGCTCATAATACTTTGCCCTGGCGCTCGGCGCCTCACAATCATGATGGTACAACCTACTCAGATTCAGTTACCGGCAACTCGGGGGTCGTCCAATTTAGGGGCCCTCGTTGCTCGGCAAGGTATGCGTTCCAGGCAGGCGCATCCGGGTCGACATCCTGCTACTGCCTCCCTAGTTTTAGCTTGTTGGAATGTACGTTCTCTTAATATTCGTACAAGCTTGCAATCTTCTTCCCCAAGGAAGTCGGCAATCATTGACCTTGAACTCACTCGACTAGGCATCAGTGTTTCTGCCCTCAGTGAGACGTGGCTCACTGGTAGTGGCTCAATCCCGGAGGATAATTTCACCTTCTTTTGGAGTGGCTACCCAGACAGCGAGAGACCTATGCATGGGGTTGGCTTTGCAGTGAAAAATTCCTTGCTCACGTGTTTTCAGCAGCCAATTTCCATTTCTCCTCGCCTCATGTCCTTGCGGATGTGTCTCAGTAGCGGATTTATCACCATCATTTCTGCCTACGCTCCTACCTTGACATCTGCCTCAGAGACCAAGGATGAATTCTACCAACTGCTCAGTGAGACATTACTCAGCATCCCAGCTGGTGACAGCATTGCTCTTATTGGGGATTTTAACGCTCGCATTGGCTCTGACTGCAATGCTTGGAGTGGGGTGATGGGACCTCATGGTCTGGGAAAAATGAACGACAATGGTCAACGGCTACTCGAGCTCTGTGCTGGTCTCAACCTGTGCATTGCTAGTACGTTTTTTGCAGGCTCATCTCGCTCCAAGGTCACCTGGATGCACCCCCGCTCTCGCCGTTGGCACCAACTCGATCACATCATCATTAGAAGGAGACAGCTACGGGACATCAATCATTGCCGTAGCATGCACTCTGCTGATTGTTGCACAGACCATGCCCTTGTTCGCTGTAAGCTGAGAATGCTCCCAAAACGGTTCCACCAAGCTCAGCCAAGACCTTCACCTGCAATTGACACTGCTGCTACGAAGGACTTACTCCGCGTCGCCCAGTTTCAGGAGATGCTTACAGGTCATTTCAGCTCTTCCTCATTCCCAAATAACCCTGAAGATGCTTGGTCTAGGTTCCACACTACAGTCATGGACAGCGCTCTCACCGCCTTTGGTCATCGCCCACGACTGCAGCCTGACTGGTTCCGCGACAGTGCTGACATACTACTTACGGCTCTTAAGGCTAAGCGCACAGCTAGAGCAAAGGCTTGCTTACACAATACTCGCTCCTTAAAGGCAAAACTTCGAGTTGCAAAGGCTGATGTTCAACGTGTAACTCGCATAGCCCTCAGTCGTTATTGGACTGGCCTTAGTGATCGTATTCAACGGTGTGCCAACTCTGGTGACCTTCATGGAATGTACAAAGGTATCAAAGAAGCCATCGGCCCTACTCCTAAGAAGTCCTCTCCGCTGCTGTCAGCAAGTGGCGAAATTCTCACTGATCCTTCAGCACAGCTTGACCGCTGGGCAGAGCACTACAGTTCCTTGTATGCTAGCGATGTTGAAGTAGACACTGCTGCCATATTAACTTCCCTGCCAAAAATTCCCACCATTCATGATCTTGACAGTGACATCACATTAGATGCAGTGAAGCGTGCCATCATTGGGCTAAAAAATAACAAGTCTCCTGGTATAGATGGCATCCCACCCGAAGTGCTCAAAACGGGAGGTGAGACCCTTGCTGTAGAGCTCCACAATGTCATTTTGGTTTGTTGGAAAACGCTCTGCATCCCACAAGACTTGAAAGATGCTAACATAATCACCCTCTACAAGAACAAAGGATATCGACAAGACTGCAACAATTACAGGGGGATCTCTCTTCTTAGCTTAGCTGGCAAGGTCTTCTCGCGTGTGCTCCTGCCTAGGCTGCAGGTCATTGCCAACAAGATCCTTCCTGAGAGTCAATGCGGCTTCCGCACATCTCGCTCCACTGTCGATGCGGTATTCTCTCTTCGTCAGATCCAGGAGAAATGTGTTGAACAGCACCGCCCACTATATGTTGTGTTCATCGATCTGACAAAAGCATTCGACCTTGTGAGTAGGTCAGGCCTGTTTGTGATCCTAAAACACCTTGGCTGTCCAGACACCCTACATTCTATCTTGATGGGTTTTCATGAGGACATGAAATCCACAGTCCAATACAAAGGTTCAAGATCCAGGAAGTTTGCCATTCACCGAGGCGTCAGACAGGGATGTGTGCTTGCTCCGACCCTGTTTGGCATCTACTTCTCTGCACTACTGCAGCGTGCATTTCCTGACCCGTCAGGACTACTGCTTCACACCCGCAGCTCTGAGAAGTTTTTTAACCTCTCCCGCCTCCGTGCAAGAACGAAGATCAGAAGTGTTTTTATTCGTGAGCTCCTGTACGCAGATGACGCTGCTATTGTTGCACACTCCGAAGCTGAGCTCCAAGATCTCTGCAACTCCTTTGCCAAAGCATGCTCGGAGTTTGGCATGAAGATCAGCCTCAACAAGACAGTAGTTCTCTCCCAGGGGACTGCAGCTCCGCCAAACATCTACATCAATGGAACAGCACTAAGTGTGGTAAATAAGTTCTGCTACCTTGGATCCACAATGGCCAACTCTAACTCCCTGGATGCTGAGATTGATACCCGTATAGGGAAGGCTTCAACCACCTTCGGTCGACTACGCTCCCGTGTGTGGGACAATCGGGACCTCTCCATCAACCTGAAGATTCGGGTGTACACGGCTTGTGTGCTGAGTACTCTACTTTATTGCAGTGAGACTTGGCCGACGTACAGTCGCCAGGAACGTCGCCTGAACTCATTTCACTTTCGTTGCCTTCGCTCCATACTTGGCATCTCCTGGTATGATCGTGTTCCGAACACTTCAATCCTTGAACTCACGGAAGCAACTGATTTGTTCACCATGCTGAGAGTGCGCCGCCTTCGCTGGACCGGTCATGTCTGCAGACTGGATGACGGACGCCTCCCCAAGGACATCTTCTATGGTGAACTGGCTGATGCTCCACGTCCCCGTGGCCGCCCTAGGCTGCGCTTCAAGGATGTCCTAAAGCGAGACCTGGCTGCTTTCAACATCCCAGTTGCATCCTGGGAGACTGTTGCACTTGATCGCTCCTCCTGGCGCTCTGCTATCCACTCAGGGTGCTCAATCTGCTCTCAAGGCTACATTGATGATTGTGACAGACGCCGAACTCATCGTCGTTTACGACGGGATAGGCCAAGATAGATGGCGCATTAAGCAACCACAGCCAGGAACATCGGGGCGAACCCCTTCTCTTTTCGATAAGTGCACTAGGTTCTTTTACATGCGTTACACAACACATGGGACCAACGGCTTTACGTCCCATCCGAAGGACGAAGCAATGGTTAAGTGTCACGGCTGGAGATTCGAACCCACACTCTGCTGATCAGAAACACCAGAGTTTGAATTCATTGAATTCGATGACATGGTTTCATCGGAAGAGAGAGGACAGTAGAACAAAGGAACTCAAAACGAGCAATGCTGTCCTCGCACTGGACTCCTTTGTATTTTTACATCCTCACATTTTCTCATGCTCTTATGGAGAGTGTTTAGTTAGAGGGACAAAGGAAAGTCCTCACAAAGATAGCGAAAAATTGATGTATGTTTACATAGAGGGACAAAGGAAAGTCCTCACAATGATAGCGAAAAATTGATGTATGTTTACAAAAACGTGTTCCCAAATGGACTGTTTTTGGTTTAAGTACCGCAACTTCTCTGTAGAATGACAATACAATCCAAGGGGACGCATGGTAAACTGACCCTGTCAATTTACCGCAACTGTGATGTAAAACTAACAAGCGGAAAGAGGGTGCAGAAGTCTTCCGCACAGCCACTGTAACTTATCTAGAAAGTGCAACGGGAACAGCTCCTTGCTGTAAACCTACCGCGACCACGCTGTAAAAAAAACTTTGCAAACGCTGCGGAATATAAGTCTAGGTGGGAACGCACTGTAGAATTACGCCAAAGCCAGTCACGGTAAATTTCCACGTGACAGTTGAAGGAAAAGTCCAATGGGAACATGGCTTTAATGTACTTCGAGTCTAATACTTTGCTAGAGCCTTCCGCATCAAGAAAACGACACAAACGCCCTAAAAAAGAACAAGAAGATGAAGAAGGGTACCCTACCTTTTCCAATATCCCAAGGTCTCGCCGGCGCCGTCTTGCTCAGCCTCTATGCTAATCCCTTCTCATCCTCCTCCTTCTGTCTCCGTCTCGCTGACTCTGACTCCTCCTTCATCCTCGCATCTTCCTCCTCCTCCTGATGTTTCTTATCGCCCTCCTCCTCAACTATCTCCCCCTTGGCTCGGTTACGCTGCTTCACTTTATCTAGTCGGGCCTTGGGGGCCGCTTTGCGTTTCGCTTTAAGCTGGTCACTCTTGGTTCTCTGACCAAGCGTCTGAAAAAAGAAACGATCGCACAAAACGATATTCCAACTGTACTCTTAAAAAACATCTGTATCAATGTGCATTTGGAACTTTAAAGCTTGATTTCTCAAACCAAGGCCAACTGGGTCAATTTCACAAAGGGTTAGGACTATTCCTCCTAGAAGATATTACAAACTGACGAGTAACTCGTCCTAACTCGAGATAAGACAAGTCTTAACTCTTTGTGAAATCCACCCTTGGTCCTACCATGGAGGTAGAGGTAGATACGAAAAGAGTGGAGTGTCCCCTTAAATTTCATGTATATAAATTAACTCAGAAATGAATACTTTCATCACCTTGTGATGGGTTTAGATCGCATCACAATTTTTATTCCATGAGGGGAGGCTTGTGTAAATCTCACTGAGAGTAGTAGTTTTGAAAAGAACTGGTGGTTGACAATCGTTGAGTTGTCAACCAACGGTTCTTCTCAGAACCAACTCAAAAAGAGATTCATAAATACCTCAGACAGTTTTGCTATTCCTATTGGTGGAGAGCGCGTCACGTGGGTGTGTATAAACCTTTGTTTATGACCGGTAAAAAGTGTTAATTCATGGGCGTGACACGCGACCTTGCACCTGTTCTTATAAGACAGTTTCTTCACTCCTATTGGTAGAGAACAATGGCTGAAACAGATGTGCTACATCACGCGATACGCGCGACGCGCACAAAATTCCCTTATAAAGAGTTGTTTACCTGAGGGGGGCGGAGGGCTTTACCATTTCATAGCTAGAGGGGTGTTGTGTTGAAAGAAATCTTTTAAAAATTATAATTTTTGCATTTATTTTACTTTTTGACAAAAAAGTGATGATGTTTTTGACCGAAAAGGTATTTATGAATGGGAATCAAAGTGTGTTGAATAGGTTTTCAACTAGTGGTTTAAACCCGCCGAGTTCTGGTTCTCTATAATTTACCTCGACTTCGTCTCGGTAAAATTATCAAGAACCAAGCCTCGTTGGGATTAAACCACTAGTTGAAAACCTCTTCACCACACATTGATTCCCTTATTTAAACATGGTGCTATCGCAAAACTAACCATGGTACTGGACACTTTTGGTAATTGTCAAAGACCCGTCTTCTCACTTGGTGTATCCCAACATATGCATAAAATAACAAGTCTGTGAATGTTTGGACTCAATTACTCATCAAAGTTGCAAGAGAAGGGTTGTGGGTTATGAGGTGTTGGTAGTGAGTTGTACTTTGGTATTTTGTTGCTGTAGGTTGTTGGGTTGTCGAGGTGGGTTATGGGTTTTGATATACATGTATGGGTGTCATGGCCGAGCGGATAAGAGCTCTGATGCTTCTGTTCAGCAGAGTGTGGGTCGAATCCCGGTCGTGACACTTGGGTCCCTGAGCAAGACACTTAACTACAATTGCTTCTCTCCACCCAGGGGTAAATGGGGACCTATGAGGGCAGAGATGGTTCTTGTGATTGATTTAGCCGAGTAGCGCATATTGATGTTGCACAGGCTGCATACTCCCCACCAGGGAGCTGAGATGGTTTAAGGAGTGATTTAAGGCCCAGTGACCATGGTAATAATGTGAAGGGCTTTGGGACGCCCTCCGGGTGTGAGAAGTGATATATAAAAACGGGTTATTATTATTATTATTATGCGGGTTGTGGGTTGAGGGCTGGTTGTGATGCCTATCCTAGACTGGGGGTCTGTCTTTCAGGTCCAAGCCGCTAGATCCAGTGATTCCATTGGATACAATGATATTGGATAAACGTGCATCCATTATGCCCAAACAGTACACTACTGTCAAGTCCGCAATGGAATTTGACTGCGTATCTCTATGTGAAATTAACGAGTACAAAAGTCAAAACACACGCCAGTTTTTGATGCCGGTCTCTGGTGTTATTTGCGAGCCACGAAGTGTGGCGTCAGATGTTCAGGCTATGCTTATCCAAGTGCTAAACTACAAGTACTGTACAAACTAGTAAGGTTGCAAAGAAAACATCTCCTCAACTGTTTTCCCATAGTTTTCCTCTGAAGTAACGTAGTTTTTGAGAAAGAGGTTATGCAACTGAAAGCACACAAAGTTGTGCAACAAGAGTGTTTTTCTTTCATTTTTTTCTTGTAACTTCGAAGACCAACTGAGCCCAAGTTTTCACAGGTTTGTTATTGTATGCAAATGTTGGGATACACCAAGTGACAATGCTGGTCTTTAAAGGCAGTGGACACTATTGGTAATTACTCAACATAATTGTTAGCATAAAACCTTTCTTGGTGACAAGTAATAAGAGGTTGATGGTATAAAACATTGTGTGAAACGGCACCCTCTGAAGAGCCATAGTGTCCGAGAAAGAAGTAATTTTCAACAAATTTGATTTTGAGACCTCAGATTTAGAACTTGAGGTCTCGAAATCAACCATCTAAACGCACACAACTTCGTGGGACAAGGGTGTTTTTTTCTTTCATTCATATCTCGCAAGTTCGATGACCGATTGAGCTCAAATTTTCACAGGTTTGTTATTTTATGTATACATATGTTGAGATACACCAACTGTGAAGGCTAGTCTTTGACAATTACCAATAGTGTCCACTGCTCTTAATCAACACAAAAATCATGTTATCTTCTTACCTCGTCTCTAAGATGACTCAACATCTCCATCTGACTCTGTCTCTCTCCCTCATCCTTTGAGAAGTCAAAGCAGCCGACACCCATCTCTCTCACCTCTGAACAGAAACAAAACTGGCATTAAAGACTCTGGACACTTTTGGTGTTTGTCAAAGACCAGTCTTCTCACTGAGTGTATCTCAACATATGCATGAAATAACAAACATGTTAAAATTTGAGCTCAATTGGTCATCGAAGTTGCAAGATAATAATGACAGAAAACACCCTTGTCACACAAAATTGGGTGCTTTCAGATGCTTGATTTTGAGACCTCAAAAGCTAATATGAGGTCTCGAAATCAAACTCATGGAAAACAAAATTCTCAAAAACTACGTTACTTCAGAGGGAGCCCTTTCTCATAATGTTTTATACAATCAACAATTCCAACAGTGTCCACTGCCTTTAAAGGGAAGGTACACATTTGGTAATTGTCAAAGAACAGTCTTCTCACTTGGTGTATCCCAACCAAAGCATAAAATAACAAGCTTGTGAAAATTTGGGCTCAATCGGTCAACGAAGTTGCGAGAAAATGATGAAAGAAACAACACCCTTGTTGGACGAATTTGTGCGCTTTCAGATGGAAATAAAAGACTTCTAGCTAGAAGTCTTTTAATATTTTAGTGAGAAATTACATCTTTTTCAAAAAACTACGCTACTTCAGAGGGAGTCGTTTCCCACAATGTTTTATACTATCAACAGCTCTCCAATGCTCATCACCAAGTCAGTTTTTAAGTTAATATTTGTTTTGAGTAATTACCAAACGTGTACCTTCCCTTTAACCACCTTTCAGTGATCACTTTGCAGAACAAGTTTGTGTTTTTTAATTTGTTTTGTCATAATGAACCAATGATTTCCAACCCAGTAGAGAAATTGACTGTTCTCAAGAAATGTACCTCGAGACTTATTTTTATCTATTGAGAAAATGTGGCTTTTGTTCACCGTCTCAAAAATGTATTGAGCTAACCTATGGTAATATTTTTTAGAATATGCTGAAACATTTTGTTTAAATTTATCTTGGGAAACCCGGGCAATACAAAAAAACCACAACAAATCTTTCGTGTTCCGAAATAACATTCCCGTGGGCACATGATCGCAACCCATTAAAAGATTTGGGTATTGAAGATTTTGAAGATAATAATAGTGGAAACCTTACCCCTTCAAATATTACTTACTGAGGTGCTGTAGTTTTTGAGAAATGAGTAAAACAATGTCATGAAAATACGTTTGTAAATAATTCAAATAATTTTCGTGACATTGTTTTACTCATTTCCCAAAACCTACAGCACCTCAGCACAGAATATTTTCATGGAAGCTTTCTACTATCATTATCTTCAAACTGTGTAAGTTTAGTGTAAATCTGTGGACATTGTGTTTTTTGTCCTACAAAAGTTACATAGACCCTTTAAACCACAAGAACGATCTACTGACTAGACTGAATCATTATGCTCAAGTAAAAAAGGAATCCTACATGAGTGAATACGGGCAGGCGCCCAATAGAGTGGTCTTTGTCAAATTGAAATATTCCTACCGTTCCCAACCCTTGAGACCTACTCAAAATAATTATTAGCATAAATCCTTACTTGGTAAGAGTAATGGGTAGAGGTTGATAGTATAAAACACTGCGAGAAACGGCTCCCTCTGAAGTAAAGTAGTTTTCGAGAAAGAAGTAACTTTCCACGAATTTGATATCGAGACCTCAGATTTAGAATTTGAGGTCTCGAAATCAAGCATCTGAAAGCACACAACTTATGCGACATAAGCATTTTTTCTGTCATTATTATCTGGCAACTTCGACGACCTATTGAGCTAAAATTTACACAGGTTTGTTATTTTATGCATATGTTGAGATACACCAAGTGAGAAGACTGGTCTTTGACAATTGCGAAAAGTGTCCAGAGTCTTTAAGACGGAAAACAAAATACACAAATTGTTTCTCTTTCTTTAACACTAAAATTGCGGTTTTCCTTATACATGTAGGTTGTGAACTCTTGACTCCACAAAATGGCCGACCGTGTTAGCTTTAAAGGAAAACCATAGCCCGACTTGCCCGATTCTCTGCCAAACAGGGCCAAATTTCATAGAGCTGCTATAAGCACACAAATTTGCTTAGCATGACATTTTTTCCTTGATAAAAACAGGATTACCAACCAAATTTCCATTGGTATTCAGCTGTTGTTTGCTTTTCCTAAAAATCATGTGGAAATTTGGTTGGTAATCCTGTTTTTATAAAGGAAGAAATTTCATGCTAAGCAAATTTTTGTGCTTAGCAGCTCTATGAAATTAGGCCCAGTACACCACAGCACCAAGAGTCCCAATAAAGTAATGTTAATGCTGAATTGAATTGTCCTCTCTAACCGATAAGAGTCGCTATGTGGCACTCATTATACACACATTCTGGTGATGGTTAAAGGCAGTGGACACTATTGGTAATTGTCAAAGACTAGCCTCCACAGATGGTGAACCTCAACATATGATGGTTGAGACCTCAAGTTCTAAATATGAGGTCTCAAAATCAAATTCGTGGAAATTACTTCTTTCTCGAAAGCTATGGCTCTTCAGAGGGAGACGTTTCTCACAATGATTTATACCATCAACCTCTCCCTATTACTCGTCATCAAGAAAGGTTTGATGCCAATAATTATTTTGAGTAATTACCAATAGTGTACACTGCCTTGAAAGCCATTGGACCCTTTTGGTAAACAGTATTGTCCAAGGCCCACACTTCGTGTATCACAACTTCGATATCAAAAAACAAACCCTGTGAAAATTTAGGCTCAATCGGTCATCGGAGTCGGGAGAAAATAACGAGAAAACCCACCCTTGTATCCGCCTGTTTCGCCGTGTCACGACATGTGTTTAAAATAAATCAGTAATTCTCGTTATCGAGAATTGATACTGTTTTACTGTTTTCTCAAGTGAAAAAGTAAAGCATTTCATGGAATAATATTTCAAGAGAAGTCTTTCACCACTACCTTCTGTAAACCCTGTCAATTATTTGAAAATCTGTGAACTTTAATTTTTTTATCTGTACCGAAAGGGTCCAATGGCTTTAACCTACTGCCTCATCAAGGAGCGAGTCCTAAAAATATAAATGAGAGAGGGAGTGCATGCAGTGAGTACACAGGTGTGAGTGGAGTCAGAGAAACCGCCTGGTGTTGCGTAACAAAAGGAAGGCATGAGGGCCGCCTGGGGCATTTAAAGGGTGTTTAAAACACTATTGATAATTACTCAAAATAATTATTAGCATAAAACCTCACTTGGTAAAGAGAAATGGGTAAAGGTTGATAGTATACAACATTGTGAGAAACGGGTCCCTCTGAAGTTGAGTAGTTTTCGCGACATTTCATTTCGCGACCTGAGATTTAGAATTTGAGGTCTCGAAATCAAGCATCTGAAAGCACACAACTTAGTGATCATGAGACGAAAATTAATTTAGAATGTAAAAACGTTTTTTCATGACATTGTTTTACTAATTTCTCAAAAACTATAGCACCTCAGTAAGTAATATTTTAAGGGAAGCTTGCTACTGTCATTAGCTTCAAATAGTGTCAGTTTGATGTAAATCTGTGAACATTGTGTTTTGTGTTTGATACAAAAAGTACCTAAATCCTTTAAGGCCACATGCCAACAGATATTATTATCACAAGAGCGAAAATCATCTGGAAGTGATTCTTGGTTCACAGATTTGGTTCATAGTCTTCCTTCTCCCTAAGTTATGCAAACAAAGACAGGTCAAGTTGCCTTGGATCGGTCGAGTTGGTCTTTGAAAAGCGTTTATAACCGTTTGTTATAAAATGCGTATGGTTAGAAAGATGTTTAAAAAGTAGAACACAATGATCCACACAAATTTGCCTCAAAATTGCGTGGTTTTCCTTTTACTTTGCGGGCCATTTATGGGAGTCAAAAATTTGACTCCCATAAATGACCGACCGTGTTTGACGACAAGGTAAAGGAAAACCACGCAATTTCGAGTGATACTTGTGTGGATCATTATATTCTACTTTTAAAACATCTTTCTAACCATATGCATTTTATAACAAACGGTTATAAACGCTTTTCAAAGACCAACTCGACCTATCCAAGGCAACGTGTTCCTTTAAAGGGTGGTGTGAGTGCTGATGATGACTAGAGCAGGCTAGATGAAATGTTGAGACTAGCAATACTCATCCCACAAGAAGATTGAGACAAAGAACTCCTCTCCAAGATTGATGCAAAGACAGATACCTTCTCTGTGAGACCAAGACCAAAACCTAACCTCCAAGATCGAAACCAAGGCCAAGATCTTCCGTCTGAGATCAAGACCAAGACCTCAAGACCAAGTCAAAGACTTCCCCTCCAAGATCGAGACAAAAAACAAGACCTTCCCTTGTAGCTTAAAATCAAAACCAAGACCTCCGCACTGAGATCGTGACCAAGACCAAGAAATTGAGACCAAGTCCAAGAACTCATGTTCAAGTTCGAGACCAAGAGACCTCCCTCCTAACATTTAAACCAAGACCAAGACCAAGACCTCCTCTGTGAGGCCAAGACGAAGACTGTCCCTCCAGAACCAAGACCATGACCCCAATGTCTGACACCAAGACCCAGACCATGAACTTGGATAAATCTGAACTGTACACATAAACTGTTTGGGTTTTCCTCCAACATCTAAAACTGAAATTTCTTCATCATCTTATCTACACAGCTACCTTCAGGGTCACAGTGCTAGTCACTTTTTAAGGGTAACTTTTTTAGCGCCATGAGGATGGATTTGTGCGCTTTATAAGTTTTCATTATTATTATTACTACTTATTTCATTACCAGAATGTAGAATAGTTGACCAAGTTCACTCTGTATGAGTGACTTCTTTGGAGTTGTATTTTTTTCAGCCTCCTAAACCAAAATGTTGCACAAATTGTGTGCGTTTACAAACTATGAATCAAATAGCGAGCGCAGAGACCAATCATTTATATCTGGTGATAATCTGGACTTACCTAAATGCCTGAGGATTAAGACGTTTATCAATGTTGATGAGCTCAGGAAGATCTTTCTTCATACAGCGTCTGGATCGTCCTAAGGTGTCCACAAAATCCATTCTGAGAAGAAGAGAAAAACAAGGAAAGTACAGACTTTAAATGTAGATTCATAAATACTCCGGACAGTTTCTCTACTCCTATTGGTGGAGAGCGCGTCACATGCGGGGTTTTTAAATAAGGGAATAAAAGTGTAGCGACGAGTTCTTAAACGTCCGTTAAAAACCTTGTAGGGTCGTTGCCGTGCAATAAAGGCCCTCGCCTTCGGCTCGGGCCTTTATCACACGGCAACGACCCTGCCGGTTTTAAACGGCCGTTTAAGAACTCGTCACTATTCTTTTATTCCCATTCATAAATGCCCTTTTGTTAAAAACTTTAAACAAAATACAATTATAGACACTTTGACAATTGAAAATTCGAGGTTTGAAATATTTTTTTCAAAAACTTTGTGAAGAATCTGTTTGATGCGCGTGGGTTGTGTGTACGCCCGACACGCGGAAGCCAGCCAGTCTTAAACAGCTTCAGCTGTGTCTTTATCAACCGTTTAAACACCCCCACGTGACGCACTCTCCACCAATAGGAGCAGAGAAACTGTCTTGGGTATTTATGAATGGTTGATAATGACCAGTGTTTACGACCAGCTGGCTTCCACGTGTCACAAAGTTTTTAAAACAAATATTTCCAACCTTGAATGTTCAACTGTCAAAGAAGAAGAGAAAACAAGGAAAGTATGACTTTAAAATCCACTGAACACCATGGTAATTACTCAAAGCAATTGTTAGCATAAACACTTACTTAATAACTAGCAATGGAGAGCTGTTGATTTGATAGTATAAAACATTGCGAGAAACAGCTCCCTTTGAAGTAACATAGTTTTTGAGAAAGGGGCAACTTTTCACCCAAGTAATTAAAGACATTCAGGCCTGAAGCCTTTCTCAGGCTTCTAAAAGCACACAAATTTGGGCAACAATGGTGTTTTTTCTTTAATTACTCTCTCGCTACTTCGATTGTTTTAAAAGTTTTCACAGATTTGTATTTGATTCATATGTTGGGATACACCAACTGAGAATACTTGTCTTTGACAATTTAACTACCCAATGTAGACAAATGTGCTGTCACCATCCACACTAAACACTAAACGTGGACGGATTTGACATTGGTCTTAAAAACATGGTTATAAATACTTACTTAGAGATATACCAAGTGAGGATTGCCGAAAGTACTAATACTGCCTTTAAGTGGACAAAGCACCTAAACATTTTCTACAAAGCAAAAATAAGCAGCAAATGAGATGGGATTTTTAGCTCGATTTTCCCCTCGAATGATTTCCTTACCATTGGTCTAGAGGGTCGACAGGGCCAGGTACATCTGAGGCCCCCATCTCATACTCCAGCCCCGCCCTTTCTGCCTCCTGTTTTCCCCCTCCCCCTCCCTGGATGACTTCCTTACCATTGGTCTAGAGGGTCGACAGGGCCAGGTACATCCGCGGCTCCCATCTCATACTCCAGCCTCGCCCTTTCTGCCTCCTGTTTTCCCCCTCCCCCTCCCTGGATGACTTCCTTACCATTGGTCTAGAGGGTTGACAGGGCCAGGTACATCCGTGGCCCCCATCTCATACTCTGGCCCCGCCCTTGCTGCCTCTTCTCCCCCCCCCCCCCCCCCCCTAGATGAATTTCCTTACCATTGGTCTTGAGGGTCGACAGGGCCAGGTACATCCGTGGCCCCTCATACTCTGGCCCCGCCCCTGCTTCCTCCTCTTTCCACCTCCCCCCCCCCCCCCTCTAGATGAATTTCCTTACCATTGGTCTTGAGGGTCGACTGGGCAAGGTACATCCGTAGCCCCCATCTCATACTCTGGCCCGCCCTTGCTGCCTCCTCTTCCTCCTCCTCGAGTCTTCTCTTCTCCTTCATGTCACTGATGGCCTTCTTCTCATAGTCTACCAGGAAGTGATCTGCAACATCGTCCCCTGGGTAAGACGGAATGTGACAAGATGACTTCAGTATTAGTGATCAGCCATTTGACAGTTAGATTTGAACAATGTCTGGTACAATGACATGCTTAGCCCCAAGGTGTTTTCTTAAATTGAAAGTTCTATGACAATTGAGACAGTTGCTACATCAAATGTTTCAGGGCAAGTGTTTGCATAGTTAGTAAGAGATGCAGGGTTCGGGTCGATACTCGGGAATTGCGAGTCAATAAGCGCAAACACAACCAATTTGAAAAAAGAAAACAAATCATGATACTTAGTTTTGTATTTACTAATTTTACAAAAATCCTCTGGATAAAACAATTGTTAATGCTCCAGACACCAAGATAAACACCAAGTAAAAAAAACCCCATTCCGACGACCTTGTTTCCATTTTTAGTGTCCTTTGGCAACAATTTCAGTCCCGAATGGCCCAACATTCAATGAGAGTGCATGGCACAATGGTACGGGAGTTTGCTCAACTGGAGGTTGCTATACAAAAGCTTGCCCTGAACCAAGACGGGAAGTTAATTCAGAGGTAACAGGTTCAAGTCCCGCTGGTGTAAACCAAAATAAGTAAAGACTGGGTTACAGTGTTCTGTTTTTAATCCTTTAAAGGGTCTATTAGTCTAGACCAGATTTCCAAAAAGGGCTCTAGTTAAGGAAGTGAGCGTCATTTTTGAGTAAAAGTTGGTAACATACCTGATTTAACTAACTTGGGGGTGCTGAATCCGAAAATTGTGCTACCTAGGCTAATTTTAGTCCTTCACCCTGAAAAATCAAATTTAAAACAATACAGAAAACCTAGCAGATGACGGACTTTTCACGTGAAAAATAGTCAGGTTCTGCTGTGGTTCCATATTAATGTTGTCAGGACACCACACAGGGCAGGTAACCGGGTGCAGGTCAGGTATCCGTAACAAACTTTTGATTGTACTGGATAGATCTACAACCAAATTGCACTTTCAGAGGGACCAACAGGTGCTTTCAATGTCATTTGAAAGTATTTGAGTTCGTGTTTTTTCTAATAAAGAGTTATTTATTAGTTGAACATAATTTCTCTGTTGTTAAAAGCACAAACCGTTGATTATTTTCTCTTGTTATGTAGGCCTACACTACTTAAACATGTAGGCCTACCAGGTGTAGTCTAGACTCAACAATGATACAGAAAATTGTATTGTATATCAACTTTTCAGTGCTCCCTGTTTATGAATAGGTTAGCTTTTAGTGTTCACACTCATGGCTTGAAATTATCTTACCAGTCAAAAAATTTGATTTTAGAGGATTTTAAAGTAACTCATTTTTCGATTACAATCCTCCCCGTTTTAGAAAGTATTCTCCACAGTTGACGAACCAATCTAACTGTTGTAGGCTAACAATTGAAAAAATAAATTCCAGTTTGTTTGTTTGTTGGCAGTATAACGCATTGTTAGTCGCGTTTGTACACACGGACAAATTGAACACAAGAAGACGATAGTAAGATTCTGAAAAAAAGGACAACAACATATGTATCCCCTCCATTGATAAAACAATCCACCCCTCTCTTTTCAGCTGGGTGTGAAGAACAAGGAAAAATCAAATATCTCTTTATTCATTATTACCGCTCAATCCACAAGTATAGACTCCTACTTTATTTTTGTGTGTCAGCTAGGACGGTTCCCAGCAATGAATCATTCATGAAAGGTGTGCGTATCTTCGATATTAGCAATCATAGTTTGGAGTACAAACTGAGGCAAATTGTTTTGCTAAACAAAAAAGCTTAAGTCAAAAGACTGTTTTAATTTTGGCCAAGTACACCAGACTCTTACTTTGCTTTTCCAGCAATATTTTATTTGGGAAGAACAACAGGAGTTTAAACTTTTAAAACCAACTTCAAGAAAAGTCTTTAAACCCCCCAAAATTGAAAATAGTAAAGTTAAAAATGGACCTAATCGTCAAATTGTCTAATACCCAGTGGACTTCTTTGCAATGTGATAGTATATGATTTTTGATTTAGATGACTCTGTACATGTTATAGTATAGGGTTTAAGTGGATGCTGGAAAGGATGACATACACTGAAAAGAAGATGCCTCCTTGCACCAAGCTGTTGTATGTGTTTCAGTGTTGTTTCAGTACTACAAGGATACCTTCTCCGGTATACTTCTATCAATAATATAACATAAAATCAGGTTAATTTTAGGAAAAACACTATTGGATTTTGGAAAATATCAGCTTGAATGGAATGCTTTGATGCGTCGATTCCATAGAGGCATTTTTGTAATGTCATGTAACTATATCTCCCCAAAGAAAATTAACATGTTTGTAAAATTATATGTTTGTTTATCAGTTTCCTGAATGCTAGTCCATCTGCATGATGATTTGTGTTTTTTAGCAAGTCACTATTCAATCGAATTGCAATGTGTTGTGTACTATTAATTCTGTACTTTCTTTTATAGAAATGTCTCTGTAAGGACAGGGATGGGAGCCCAAATACTACAAAACATTTGTTTATAATTTATATACATTGGGTTGTTTATTGGACATAATATTAAGTGACATCAAACTGAAACACTTGATTTTCGCATTCTAAGTATCTTGAACAATTCTGAAAAAAAAAAAAGCTGACATACAAAAATAAAGTAGGAGTCTATACTTACTTGTGGACTGTTCAAAAAATAAATAACTCTTTATTAGAAAAAACACGAACTCAAATACTTTCAAAATGACATTAAAAGCACCTTTTGGTCCCTCTGAATGTGCAATTTGATTGAAGATCTATCCAGTACACCCAAAAGCTTGTTACGGATACCTGACCTGCACCCGGGTACCTGCCCTGTATAGTATCCTGACAACATCAATGTGGAACCACAGCAGAACCTGACTATTTTTCACGTGAGAAGTCTGCGTCTCCTAGGTTTTCTGTATTGTTTTAAACTTGATGTTTCAGGGTGAAGGACTAAAAATTAGGTTTGGTATCCATCATTTTCGGATTCAGCACCCCCAAATTAGTTAAATCAGGTATGTTACCAACTTTTACTCAAAAATGCCGCTCGAAGTTTTTTTTTTTTTAAATCTGTTCTAGACTATATGTAACTTTTGTAGGACAAAAAACACAATGTCCACAGATTTACACTAAACTTATACAGTTTGAAGATGATTATAGTATAAAGCTTCCCTGAAAATATTACTTGCTGAGGTGCTGTAGTTTTTGAGAAATGAGTAAAACAATGTAATGAAAATAATTTTTGTCTCATGAGACGAAAATTATTTTAATCATTTACAAACGTATTTTCATGACATTGTTTTACTCATTTCTCAAAAACTACAGCACCTCAGTAAGTACTATTTGAAGGGAAGCTTTCCACTCTTAATCTCTTCAAACCCTGTAAGTTTAATGTAAATCTATGGACATTTTGAAAAGGTACCCAAATCCTTTAAAGCCATTGGACCCTTTCGGTACAGAAAAAAAAAAAGTTCACAGATTTACAAATAACTTACAGGGTTTACAGAAGGTAGTGGTAAAAGACTTCTCTTGAAATATTATTCCATGAAATGCTTTACTTTTTGAGAAAAAAGTTAAAACAATATCAATTCTCGATAGCGAGAATTACGGATTTATTTTAAACACATGTCATGACAGGGCGAAACGCGCGGATACAAGGGTGGGTTTTCCCACTATTTTCTCCCGACTCCGATGACCGATTGAGCCTAAATATTCACAGGTTTGTTATTTGATATAGAAGTTGTGATACACGAAGTGTGGGCCTTGGGCAATACTGTTTACCGAAAGGGTCCAATGGCTTTAAAGGAAAACGTTGACCTTGGATCAGACGATGAAATGCATAATGATTAGAAAGATATTTTAAAAGTTGAATATAATGATCCACACAAACATGCCTCGAAAGTGTTTTCCTTGTATGCCGTGGACTAAAACACGGTCAGCAACCTAATTAAGGGAGTCAAAAATTTGATTCCCATAAATGGGCAACTCGCCCGATCCAAGGCAACGTGTTCCTTTAAAGATGGGCTCATACATGTGTAGGTCTGCTTGGAATCAGTAGAGAAAGTTGATGGTTAAAAAAAACACGTCACAGGTTCTGTTTAACCCTTTAGGAAAATAAGCGTAAGGGCACAACTCTTTACCTGCTGTCAGAATGGCTCCTTTTGACATCTCCTCCTAGAGCTTTAACTTGGCCTCTAAAGCTGCCCTGAAAACACAACAAAAAAATCAAGTCTTGAAACACTAAAACATACTATCGTTACCTGGTATTTACTTCTTTTGGGAAGGAACATTACAGAATTGGTTTTTGCTTACAGAACAGTTGCTGGCAGTGTAAGCACTTTATGTAATCCACCATCAATACATAAACTGACAAACCTGTAGAAGTTTGAGATCGATCGGCCATCTGGGTAACGAGAGAATAGTGAAAAAACGATTACAAATTTTGCATTGCATCGATGCCAAAATTAAATGAATAAAACGCTCACTGAGCGATAAACTCCAAACGCGAAGTTAGAATATTTATTTCTCATCAAATATGACATTTCAGGCAGAAATATTTAAAGGGATGTTTTCTACTATCATCATCATTAGACCATGTAAGTTTTATGTAAATCTGTGATCTTCACGATTTTTGTTTCTTACCATTTCTGTAACGTTCCTTTAAAGGCAGCTTGGTAATTACTCAAAATAATTATTATCATAAAACCTTTCTTGATTACGAGTAATGGGGAGAGGTTGATAGTATAAAATATTGTGAGAAACAGCTCCCTCTGAAGTGACGCAGTTTTGGAGAAAGAAGTAATTTTCCACGATATTGATTTTGAGACCTCAGATTTAGAATTGGACGTCTCGAAATCATGCATCTTAAAGCACACAACTTCGTGTGACCATGGTGCGACAAGGGTGTATTTTCTTTCATTAATATCCCGCAACTTCAACGACCGATTGAGCTCAAATTTTCACAGGTTTGTTACTTTATGCATATGTTGAGATACACCAAATGTGAAGACTAGTCTTTGACAATACCCGATAGTGTCCAGAGTCTTTAACACAGATGTGTGTTGGGCATTGTATACTCACTGTTTTATCAGAACTATCACAGGCAAATCACTCAGGTGGGATTTGAACCCATGACCTTTGCATTGCTAGAGCAGACACATGTATAACTCTGGAAAGTACTGAGCATACAGTGCTATTATACACATCGGTGTAAACAAATTATATTATTTATCTCCGATGCAAAACCTGGAATATATTATAGTTAAAACAAACTTTTCTTAAAGTCACCTGGAAGTGGTATTTTTTCAAAATAAAGCTTTTGTCAACAATCAAAATATGTGTTTTGATGAGTAGAATATGAATAAATAGTTAACTAAGGTTCCAAAAAATTTGTTTTCTTTTTATTTATAAATTTAAGAGTTAGGCCCGACCCGAGAGGGCGCTGTCCATGACGTCAATCGAGGCACGATAGTTGAAGAGAAAATGTGTAGTCTGGCCTCGTATACTGGGTACCTGATCGGTATGATGCATACGTACAGAACTATGGTCACGAACCATGTCTGCACGCACTATGGCTGCTGTGCGGACGGTCCACTCGGATTACCCTGCACGGACAATGGCATGCAGTGCCAACACAAGATAGCTTGGCGCTTGACGATTGGTGTAAGCTAAAAACATGCCCTCAAAGTTGAAACATTACCCAAATTGTTTTCTCATCAGGCAAATGCTCCTTTAAGTTCATCACGTCTTTCAGGTACCTTCTTCGACGTCCCACTAGTAAGAAAAATTGTTGGGATGGTGTCATGTTTCAGAATACTTTTTCTTTTCATGTCAAATGTGTGGTGTATTGTTTTCCGGATTCGAAGCACGACGGTTCGAAGTGTTCGCTGCACAGCGCTGAAAAAAGACAATGGACCGACCACTTTGCAAACTGACCCCATCTAAATATGTTTTACTGCATTTAGCAGCAATACACCTGGTCGGCATTGCCGGAAGAATGCAAGAAAAAACTTTTTTTTTGAAACGTACAAACTCACGACTAGGGCTTGCATGTACTTCCACATGTGTTCGATGTTCGATCAAGGCAAGGTTACCCCCTTCACAGTCCCTAACGATGTAGGCATGGGCATCATCCACTAAAAGCCACCTACTCCTAGGGCTGAAACAGGGTTACCCCCTTCACAGTCCCTAAGGATGTAGGCATGGGTATCATCCACTAGGAGCCACCTACTCCTAGGGCTGTAACAGGGTTACCCCCTTCACAGTCCCTAAGGATGTAGGCATGGGTATCATCCACTAGGAGCCACCTACTCCTAGGGCTGAAACAGGGTTACCCCCTTCACAGTCCCTAAGGATGTAAGCATGGGTATCATCCACTAGGAGCCACCTACTCCTAGGGCTGAAACAGGGTTACCCCCTTCACAGTCTGTAAGGATGTAGGCATGGGTATCATCCACTAGGAGCCACCTACTCCTAGGGCTGAAACAGGGTTACCCCCTTCACAGTCCCTAAGGGTGTAGGCATGGATGTCATCCACTAAGAGCCACCTACTCCTAGGGCTGAAACAGGGTTACCCCCTTCAAAGTCTGTAAGGATCATCCACTAGGAGCATGGCTGCTGGAGCAAAATGCACTACCTTCAAAACTTTTTTAGGGAATGAAACATGCATCTTACATTATTTACCTTGATTTATCCAATGCATTTTCTTCTTCTGCTGTAAGGACTTTATCCTTCTCAGCTCGGGACTGAACTCCGTCATTCTGCTTGGTCCAGATCCTTGCTCCCTGTAAAAAAAAAAAAAAAAAAAAAAAAAAAAACAATAACCACAAGGAAACTGACAGGGTAAAGTTTTGAATAATTTTGATTGGAACTTGAAATGTTAAAGACAGTGGACACTATTGGCAATTGTCAAAAACTAGCCTTCACAGTTGGTGTATCTCAACATGCATAAAATAACAAACCTGTGAAAATTTGATATCAATGGGTCGTCGAAGTTGCGAGATAATAATGAAAGAAAAAACACCCTTGTCACACGAAGTTGTGTGCGTTTAGATAGTTGATTTTGAGACCTCAAGTTCTAAACTTGAGGTCTCGAAATCAAATTCGTGGAAAATTACTTCTTTCTCGAAAACTATGGCATTTCAGAGGGAGCCATTTCTCACAATGTTTTATACCATCAACCTCTCCCCATTACTCGTCACCAAGAGAGGTTTTACGCTAATAGTTATTTTGAGTAATTACCAATAGTGTCCACTGCCTTTAACTTGAGTTTGATTGCTTAAAGGGTCTGGGTACTTTTTGTAACACAAAACACGAAGTCCACAGATTCAGATTAACTTACATACACCGTTTGAAGATAATGATAGTAGAAAGATTTCCTTAAAATAATTACTAACTTGCTGAGGTTCTGCAGTTTTAGAGAAATGAGTAAAACAATGCCACAAAAAAAACAATGTTTCTCTCAGTTTTTGCCGTAAAAAGTATTTTAATACTTTTTACAGCAAAATTGCAGTTTTATCATAACTGGTTTTTAATACGTTTTTACATGCTGAAATAATTTTCGTCTCACTGAGACGAAGATTATTTTTGTGACTCAGGTTTTACTCATATTATTTGCGATAAAAAAGTGCGACAAGTGCAATTGGTTCTTTTACATGCGCTACACAACACATGGGACCAACAGCTTTACGCCCTTTCGAAGGACGAAGCAATGGTGAAGTGTCTTTCTTAAGAACACAAGTGTCACGGCTAGGGATTCAAACCCACACTCTGCTGATCAGAAACAACAAAGTTTGAATTAAGTGCTCTTTACCGCTTGGCCACGACACTTCCATGGGGGGTGTCAAACATAGGTGAACATGGTAAATAACCACCTTTTCAGACAGAGTCTCATTTCAGTTCATCCCAGGTCCAGCCTACCTTAGGAACAGGTTTAGCCTTGACTGTAGTAGAGTTCTCTTGAAGTCGTTCTTTGCCGAGTGCCTCTTGTTTCCGGAATAACTCTGCTTTCAAACCCACAAGCTGCAAAAGAAGAAAGTGATCACATTGATTAATGTCAAATTATTAACTCCAGTCTCCTGACGATGACTAGAGCAAGGTAGTCCAAATGTTGAGACCGATTTAAGAACTGACTCCGCGGTAGCGCAGTTAATAACGCTCCTGTAAGCTAAAGTACACGTAGTCCCTGCCAATTTCCTATCTTCCGCCCGGGTATAGTTAAAAAGCAGGACAGAGAAACGAGAAGTCTCCTGAACAATCCAATTTGGGTAGACAGGCCTTCGGGTAACAGTGTTTTGGTACACTTTTGTCTATCCTGGCCGGCTTAAGTTGGTTATGTTGTTTATTGGTTCCTGTTTTTGTCTGATCATGTTGTTTTGTCATATTTTTTGTCTTTTAACAATATGTCTGGAGATGTTCTTTGTTTTTTGTGTTGTTGTGTTGTTCTTCTTTTGTTTTTTTGTGTTGTTGATTTGTTGTTGTGTTTTTGTTGTTTTTTTGTTGTTGTTGTTTCTTTGGGTTGTTGTTGTTGCTGTTGTTGTCCCTGTTGCTGTTGTTGTCCCTCTTGTTGTTGTTGTCCCTATTGTTGTTGTCTCTGTTTTGTTTTTCTCCCCGTTGTCTTACTTGGTTGCCCAACCACCCCCTCTCTTCCCCACTCTTTTCTTCCAACTGCGTTTTGTAATAATAATTTCTTGTCAATATTTTATTTATTTTATTTGACATTTTTTGATTTATTCATGTTTTTGTATTTGTTAGTTTTCCTGATTCTGTTTACTTGTTTTGTAGTAGTATACTGTACCTTTGTGAACGTTATTGTCTTGTATCTTGGTTGAATAAATACTAATTATAATAATGATAATAATAATTCTACTCCGAGATAGTAGTATGTATACAGAAAGACAGTTCTCTAAGAACAAACTCTACCTGGCAAGTAGATACACACACATGGTGTTACCGCAAACCAAACATAAATTGATACCTCGGCTTGCCATGCAATGCCTAGAATATATTCATTTCTGTTTTAGTGTGAACTTTTTTGGGGGTGTTTCAAAATAACTTGGGTAGCATCTCAGCATAAAAAGTTGGTTTTCCATTAAAAAATTATTTCACCTCCTGAAACTGAAAAGCTGAAGGTTCCTACTTGGATATATCCATGGTCTACATATTTTACAGTTACACAAAACGTTGAGCGATTGAGTCACTCGATCGTATTGGTAACTTTTTCAATGTTCCTTAATTTTGTTTTTAATTCTTTATTTAAAAGCCAGAATAAACTTTAGGTTTTTTGTATCTCAATTTGATCAGTGAAAAACTTCATGATGGACCGTGTTCTGAGTCTGTGTTCAGTAGAAAGGGTAGAAGAGTTGACTTGTAGGCCTAGATGATTGTATAGGGAAAAGTTTCAGTATCACACGCCACCACTTTTTCATTCAATATGAAATAATATCAAGTCTAATTAGGCCTACCTCAATGAGATAATGTAGGCCTACTTCTAGAAACTATAAGGCTCCCCTGTGAGCCTTATGTAGGGGTCACTTAATTATTTAGGGCCTTCTTAACGCTATACTTTTTCAAATCAGCGTTGATGAGTGAAAGTTTTATGACCGTTAGCCAGCCAGAACTGAAGTTTCCTGTGTACTGTACAACTAAAGCTTTCCCCAACCTACTCAATATACATTCATAATGCTTGTATTTCCTTTTTGTTGAGTGAAATTAAAAAACATCGTCAAAAATTACAATTTTCTGCATGAAAAGTGGTGGCAGGGAAACGGACGTGTTAACTGGGGCACTGATTCCTTTTTCCAAATTTTAACATTAATTTTGAAAAAGGCAGAAAAATAGGCGGAAAGGTTTCCGTATGGCGCCACCACTTTTTCATTCGATATGAAATAATAGTATCTAAAAATTTACCTCAATAATAAGATATCCCTTTTTGTAAAAATTAGTGAAAATGTGGCCGCCATACGGAAAGTTGGAAAAGTTTCCGTATGGCGCCACCACTTTTTCACTCGATATGAAATAATATAGTATCTAACTTACCTCAATGAGATATCCCTTTTTGTAAAAATGAGTGAAAAAGTGGTGGCGCCATACGGAAAGTTATCCTAGAAAGAAATTAGTTTATTTTGATCTGGTGGATGGAAGTGTGAACTTGAAGTGGAGGAAAAATAAAGTAAATTCCATTCAACAGTGTTCAAATTTCAATTCAACAACCATCATCAATCATGTCATTATCATCATATTATGTCATGACCACATGACAACAACAATCGATCGTGACAATTAATTCAAACTTTCAAAGAGTTCTTACGAGGAATAATTCACTTCTAATATATTTACTTGCCTGAGTTCATGTTTCCACTGAGGTGTGGTCTACAGGGGAACGTATCTGTAGATAAACCACAATTTCAGATAATGTGGCTATTGCTGCAGTCCAATGTGAATGTACACTAGGTTGTTGTTGGCAATCAACTTCGGTTTAAGGGCGCCGCCATCTTTTAAGCTAAACCACGGTTTTCTGTTACCGACAATAGAGGGCGCTATACTCCAAGAGCCGTCGTGTAAATTAATTATTGGCTCTTTATGCGCCCTGACCCCCAATTTCATCGATCTGCTCCAGCAGAAAAAAAAAAATAGTTAAGCAGCTTACCAGAATAAGGTTACCCGCCAAATTAAAAAGTACAATTTGTGACTGGTATTTCTTCTTACAGCAGTGAACTTCAAAGTATTAATAAATAATTATTATAATAAAACCTTACTTGTTAATGAGTAATGGGAAGAGGTTGATAGTATAAAACATTGTGAGAAACGGCTCCCTCTGAAGTAACATAGTTTTCGAGAAAGAAGTAATTGTCCACGAATTTGATTTCGAGACCTCAGTTTTAGAATTGAGGTCTCGAAATCAAGCACCTGGACTGCACCGTACAACTTGTGCAACACGGGCGTTTTCTTCCATTATTCTCTCGTAACTTGGACGGCCAATGTGAGAGGGCTGGTCTTTGACAATACCAAAGGTGTCCACTGCCTTTAATCAATAATTAAGTTATGCCTAAGCAGCTCTATGAAATTTTGCCCTGATGGCATTTAATTTGGGTTAACAGCCGATCATTACAATTATAGCCCCCTGAAGTAGCCCTGAAGTAGATTCTACAATAATCTCAAAAAAACAATTATGGCGCAGTTATTAACGGGGGATTAATTAAACAATGGTGATTACGGTATTACATTAAAACGTCAAATCATAATATTCTGAGGTTAATTAGAAAACCCTATAATTATATAACACAAGATCGTACAACTTGATTCTTTTGAAGACGAGCAGTGTGTAGTATCGAAACGTCGTGACCAAACCGGCTCTTTTCAGAGATTAACACGTGGTTGTATCCCGCCAGTTTACTATTTATTTATTAAAAAGTAAGTCTTGTGGAGTAAACTTGCGTTAAAAAAATTGTAATAAAAGGATGGTAGACACTAGAAACTATGCGCTGAGTCAGCGGGAACTACAATGTACAAACAATTTCAACAAAATGCTAGATATCCCAATGTCATTGTATTCAATGGTTCATTGTCCTATTAAAAATAATTATTACTGTCACAAATTTTAGTCATTAATTGTCCTTCCTTGTATTGTGGTGATTTCTTGAATAAATTTCAGTTTTGAAGCTCATCGGTTATACATTTTTATATCAGCGCAATCCTCCGGATAAAATACATATTATTTCAAACTCTTGGATAAAGTCAAGGATATAGGAATTGCAGACGTTAAAACTATAAAATTGCTTGAACGATTTATTCTTTCAAACGTGCAAAAGATGACGTCCATTTAAAGAACACATGCCCTTTTCGGAATCGCGGCTTCTGCTTTGGATTCGGCTTCAGGCTCCGTGCTCTCGTCTGAGACCCTGGCGCGTGTACGCAATGCATGCGCAATTGTGCAAACAACCGCAGGGCCAAGCTAGCCCGAGCCGAATCAAAAGCTGAAGCCGTGGTTTTTAAAAGGGTCATAGACTACTTGAATATAAGATCTTGGTAGCTGGATGGTGAGGTTTCTTTTATGGCCAGTAGAAGCAGCTTGCCCGTGTGGTTGGGTTTCCATTTCCTCATTACGTATTACGGCATCTTCATTTGGAGCTGTCTGAACTACACGGGTTGAATTAGGATTGGCTTTGGATCTTCTTTTCGTCAAGATAATGTACAGGAGTGACGCGAGGAAGAGCAAGGTGGAGACAGCAGCTAGAAACCATCCTACTAAGGTGGCTGTAGAGTCCGTAGATCCTGAAGAAGGGTTCTTACTGTCAGGACCGGCAGCTGTGTTCCGAAACGAACTCAACAAGCCTTCCTACGGGATTTTTCTGCACAGAGAAAAACAAAAGTTCGACGGATAAATTTGACCCCAAATCATTGCTCAATCTAAACAAGCTTAGCACCAATATAAGGACATTTTCAAGGGCTTTCCTCTCGTACTAAACTTAGTGCTATGGTGATTTTCAAAGCGAGGCTAGAGTTAAGGGAGTGGAACCGACACACCCCCAAAATTCAGGGCATTTAATGCATGATACACACGGCATGTGGTGAACATTGGAGACAAAAATATATTCATTGAAAAAAAAGCCCGGACTTATGAAAACCTTCAGCTATACTCTTGATTCATTCTGGAACCAAAAATGCTAGAACGACGGAATGTGTACCTGAATCATCCTGGCATGTCCCTGAATACGAATTTCAAAGTTTTATGGCGGCTTCCGGAATTCTTGATACCGAAAATGACAAGTAGGCAGCCTTGCTCCGAAACGAACTCAACAAGCCTTCCTACGGGATTTTTGTGCACAGAGAAAAACAAAAGTTCGACGGATAAATTTGACCCCAAATCATTGCTCAATCTAAACAAGGTTAGCACCAATGGAAGGACATTTTCAGGGGCTTTCCTCTCGTACTAAACTTAATGCTATGGTGATTTTCAAAGCGAGGCTAGAGTTAAGGCCTCCTCACTTTCCCAAGATGGCGGTAGTGTTTGCCTATGACATAGACAGACCGATTGCGCTACCAATGTTTACATGTGATCACGTGCACTATAAAAAACGTTGGTATAGAAAAACACAGCTACACAGTAAAGATATGGGAAGACTCGTACCGATGGATCACAATTGGCTGTATTTGCAATAAATAACACTTTTGACTAAAAACGGGGCCCTTTTTATAAATTTGAATATGGTGACATTGATTTAAATGACATTTGCTGTTTGATGTTTCCAGTTTTCTACTACAGAAGAGGTTTATGTTGAGAAATGGTTAGACTACGTAAATTACTGAGGTTTGAGCGAGCTCCTCACGCGCCGTGGATTCACGGCGTGAAGTTGGGCTGTGAAAAGGGAGATCGCGAAGTTGTCCGACTCATAGCTGACAGCTACTCTTTCCAATCAAATATTTGAGGGTGAAAATAAAGGGATTTGCAGCTTCATAATGAGATTTTTGTTGTTGAAAATATTGGCAGGAAATCATTAGAATGAGGGCATGTAAAACCACACTTTCCGTGCACAAACACATGACATCGTGTGAAGATTCTCTTGGAATTTCCTATAAATTGGTGGAACTTTGTTTACCCATACTGGCATTGTTAAGCCATCGGTAAGGTCTCATTATGACATACTCCGGAATATTCTTCAGTGATTTCAAGAATTGAGTCTTTATTGAGCCAAAAATTGCAACAGTAAATCCGACGTCTTCTTATACATAGCACGTTTATATGCAGTACGCCGTGTTTGTTTACACTTTACCCACTATGTCACGTGAGGCACGGAGCGCAATCGGTCTATTGATCATGACCATGAAAACACCAATTTTTAAGCACCGACACTGTAGCGCAGTGCGTAAGGTGCTGGGACTGTTTCAGCAACTCGGATCATCCGGTCCGGGTTCGAATACCGTCTGTCTCTAATATAGATTCAAGGCTTTTTGCTGCCCCTGATGGGACAGTGTGATTGGGATCTGCCTTGCTTTCTCCCCTAAAGGGACAGGGCCCGCGTAGTGGCTAGGGTTCGAGGCAGGGGGGGATGTGCTCTGGGTCGGATGCAAGTCCTGAAGGGTTCTATATGGCAATGGGGAGGGGCCAGTGTGTGCCATTAACTGAACCGGCGCCTGAATGCCTGACACTTCCGGAGCGTAACCTTTTATATTTTTCCACCAGATTAAATAATTTGTATTACTAAATTTCTTGACGTAGTTCGGGCACCCTCGGTAGTCTAGTTGGTAAGACACTGCTCTAGAATAGCAAGGGTCCTGGGTTCGAAGCCCACCCGAGTAACATGGCTGTTATAATTTTTTGCACAGGACTCGGGGAAAGTACTGAGTAAACAGTGCTAACACACATCGGTGTATGGGTAAAAAAACAATATTAATTTTCTTTATATATTTATTATTGTATGTTGTTATTATTTATCACGCATACTAGTAGGACTGGTATCTGATCTCAACTGGGTGTTCCAACATTTGTTGTGATTCACTTAAAGAATTTGTTTCAATGAAGACGGGAATAAAACTGAGATTGGGAAAATCAAATTCTATCTATCTCTCTCGCAAGACGCGCTACAATTCTAGATGTGGTTTTCACTTAGACACACACACTTTCCTCCCCAATTAGTTCTGAATTTGCAGTGCGCCGTGTTTGTTTACATCCAATCCTCACTATACACATAGGTCAAGTGACGCAATCGGTCTATTGTTAACTCTAAAAACTGACAGCCAGCCCCGTGCGTCTCTTCACTTCTTTAAAATTCTAAAAAACAGTTTACAATAGTTGAGGACTAAAATAACACATAATACATTAATACAAATCGTACATATAGTCAACGGCGACTTCCAGCATTGATGCCCATTTATCGTGCCTTCAATGTGTGCTTGGAAAATCAGGAATTCTTTAGAGAATTGGGGGGGGGGGGGGGTGGGTACTTATGTACAAGAGGACAATAGTGTGCTGGTAAAATCGGGAACAATGGGGATTGGTTGGGGGGGGGGGTGGGGGTACCCTCTGCCCCTATATGGGGCATGTCATGCTTTCCATAATGAGATCACTTGGACGGGTACCCTGTATACTATTGCCTACAATCATTGGGTGCGTTCGTTTAGCTTCCCTGGGTCGACCCCGGTGTGTGGTGTTTTTTTTCCAGGACGAACGTGGGTAATTATCTGCACACTTTCGTCCTGGAAAAAAAAACCACCACACACCGGGGTCGACCCAGGGAAGCTAAACGAACGCACACATAGAATTGGGGTCATTCAAAAAATAGGCCCAATTAAAAATGTTCAGCAACGCTCTGGAATAACTCTCGAACAAAAAATGCTAGGAAGATGCAGTTTGTACCTTAGTAAAAAAAAAAGCTCAAGTAGGCGGGGTTGCTCAGAAACGATTTCAACAACCTCCACTATGGGAGTTTTGTGCACAGAGCTGTCGGAGAGAAAAACAAAATGTACAACGGGTAATTTCGATCCCCGTATCATGCTCAATCTTCAAAATTTTACCACCACAGGATTGCCATGTTCAAGGGCTTTCCTCTCGTACAATACTTAATGCTCTGACGATTTTTAAAGCGGGGCCAGATGCGACGGCGCGAGCAGGCACCCATCAGAAATTGACGTACACTGTGCGTGTATACAACGTATACAAAGATACGGCGCAGTCAGGATTCCAACCAACAATAAGGGGGTCATTCAAAAAATAGGCCCGGACAATTAAAAACTTTCAGCAACGCTCTGGAATAACTATGGAACAAAAAATGCTAGGGAGATGAAGTTTGTACCTTAGTCATCCTGGCATGTTCCTGCGTCCATTTTTCAAAGGTTTAGGACGACTTGCACACTTTCTTGATAGAAAAAAGCTCAAGTAGGCGGGGTTGCTCAGAAACGATTTCAACAACCTCCACTATGGGAGTTTTGTGCACAGAGCTGTGTGAGAGAAAAACAAAATGTACAACGGGTAATTTCGATCTCAGTGTCATGCTCAATCTTCAAAATTTTACCACCACAGGATTGCCATGTTCAAGGGCTTTCCTCTCGTACAAAACTTAATGCTCTGACGATTTTTAAGGCGGGGCCAGATGCGACGGCGCGAGCAGGCACCCATTAGAAATTGACGTACACTGTGCGTGTATACAACGTATACAAAGACACGGCGCAGTCAGGATTCCAACCAACAATAAGGGGGTCATTCAAAAAATAGGCCCGGACAATTAAAAACTTTCAGCAACGCTCTGGAATAACTCTGGAACAAAAAAATGCTATGGAGATGCAGTTTGTACCTTAGTCATCCTGGCATGTTCCTGCGTCCATTTTTTAAAGGTTTAGGGCGATTTGCACACTTCTTGATAGAAAAAAGCTCAAGTAGGCGGGGTTGCTCAGAAACGATTTCAACAACCTCCACTATGGGAGTTTTGTGCACAGAGCTGTCGGAGAGAAAAACAAAATGTATAACGGGTAATTTCGATCCCAGTATCATGCTCAATCTTCAAATGTTACCACCACAGGATTGCCATGTTCAAGGGCTTTCCTCTCGTACAAGACTTAATGCTCTGACGAATTTTAAGGCGGGGCCAGATGCGACGGCGCGAGCAGGCACCCATTAGAAATTGACGTACACTGTGCATGTACACAACGTATACAAAGACACGGCGCAGTCAGGATTCCAACCAACAATAAGGGGGTCATTCAAAAAATAGGCCCGGACAATTAAAAACTTTCAGCAACGCTCTGGAATAACTCTGGAACAAAAAAATGCTAGGGAGATGCAGTTTGTACCTTAGTCATCCTGGCATGCCCCTGTATAATTTTTTTAAAGTTCTAGGTCGACTTGCACACTTCTTGGTAGCAAAAAGCTCAAGTAAGCGGGGTTGCTCAGAAATGATTCCTACAACCTCCCAAACCTCAGTAATTTTTTTTACGTAGTCTAACAATACTCAGAAAAGAGTCCGTCTTGTAGTAGAAACCTTTAAACATCAAACAGCAAATTGTGATTTTAATCAATATCACAACACTCAACTATTGAAAAAGGGTTTCATTTTCAGTTAAAAGAGTTATTTATCGAAAATACATCTCATTAGGCCCATTGGTACTAGTTTTCCCATTATTATGCAGATTTAACTTTCTTTACCCACTATAGATCACTTGATCACATGTGAACATTGGTAGCGTAATCTGTATACACTTCATATTGAAGCGGCGCAGCCATGTAAATAGTGAGAAAACGCTTAAAGGCACTGGACACTATTAGTTATTACTCAAAATAGTTGTTCGCATAAAAAACCTACTTGGTATACGGACAATGGAGAGCTATTGATAGTAGAAAAAAATGTGGGAAACAGTTTCATCTGAAGTAAATGGTCGTTTTTGAGCAATAAGTAAATTCACAGTAAAATAAATTATTTTAATTGATTTCGAGACCTCACGCATAAAAAACCTGATATAATTGCAGTGCGAGAGGGATAGATTTAACTTGAATTTCCCAATCTCATTTTTGTTTCCGACTTCATTAAACAAGTTCTTCAAGTCAAACACAGCACAGCATAACGTGTTGACTATTAATTTGTTGTTGTTAAATAACATTTCCGAGCGTGTGTAAAGCGGAGGGCCTGGTAGTAAGGCACTTATTTAAAATGCCCGGTATGTATTTTTAACATGCCGGGCATTTTGAAACTACTTCCAAGTTGCCTGTGGCAAGAGCAAGACCTGCCGATATGAAGCAGAGGTCGTCCCATTAAAATGCAAACAGGTAGTCCAAAGGCCAAACTCGATTCAAAGTACACAGTTAAACGAATTTTAAAAATTACATCAACATGTTACAAAGTTATTACAAAAATACAGCAGACCCAATACAAGAGCCAAAAGGCTTCAGCGGTGTACAGTAAATTAAAAAGAATTAGGCAAAATAAAAATGTATTTAGGGCGAATAAATTAGTGGCGAGGTGCGGAAAAATATCAAAGAGTTCAACGAAATGTTTTCGTCTGTGGTGTGAAATGAGTTCATATAACAAAAAATTAATTGATGTCTGGTTATAATAAAAATCACTTGTCAGTTTCGCAAGGTCCTTAAACATTTTGGATGAAGGTTGGTGCTATGTACAAGGCGTCTTGCCTTTTTTGTCGAGCCTTCTTTTAAATAAAAACTTACCTTGCCAGCCTTACATACATCACCCTGTAGTCTGGTCACACGTGTAATGCCAACAGATGTTAAGTCTCTGTTCACCTACTCTGTTCATGTATGTATGTTCCCGTAAAACAAATCGACTGGTGCTTGATGATGGCGTGGTAACTCTCTCCTCTCTCACTGTGTATTAATTGTCGTCTTGGAATCTCGGGAATTCTATGGGAAATGTACGATTGGCGTGCCTCTATACACGAGACGAGGGGAAGAGGGGGGATCCCTCTTCCACATATCGGGCAGTAAAACAAATGCGAGACTTAGATGACCTCGAATGAGATTTGACAAAATAACAGCAGACTGTTTACCGCTGATACTTGTTGAGGCCTACCATAAAGTACTCCTGTGAAAAATGGTTTAACATTGTGCAGAATGATTTCCTCAAATGAAATAATTGCCTTACTTTCTTCAAATAAATTCATACAGAAATCATGTATGCAATTGTAGCATCCCCGCAACCGTCCGATGCGAGTCGCGACGTTTGCAACAAGGACCAAGTCTCACTCGCAACTGCCTCTTTGGCAATTACCAATTACATGTTGACTATTAATTTGTTGTTGTTCAATAACATTTCCGAGCGTGTGTAAAGCGGAGGGCCTGGTTAAAGTGCCCGGTGTGTATTTTTAACATGCCGAGAAATTAACTACTTCCAAGTTGCCTGTGGCAATAGCAAGACCTGCCGATATGTAGCAGAGGGTGTCCCCCAAATGTTCCCATCAAACACCAGTAATCATTTTGTACAAACGAAATGTATCCTCTGACACCGTCCGGAGATTCCTGACAGATTCCCTGAACACCGCAGAGTCGCAGACACAATAGCCCACTACAATAGTTGGGCTAAAATGGCTCTCTTTTAGCATCGGTTTTATCATAGTTGCCATTTAGACCGATGATAAAGAAGAGCCATCGCCCCAACAATGTGGTCTATTCACACAAAATATTAAGCACCGAACGCTCAGCACGGGCTCAACAATGACATGAAGGTGAAACAGAGTTCAACAAATTCAGATGACATTAAGAAGTCATAAGAAATGCGTACTACTCTTGGAAACTCTTGTGGACAACTGTCCATATCCTGCTACCAATAGACCAATTGCTCTACGCAATGTTTACATGTGATCACGTGCCCTATTGATAGTGGGTAAAGAAAAACACCGCTACACAGTAAAGACATGGAAAGACTCGTACCGATGGATCACAATTGGCTGTATTTTAAATAAATAACACTTTTAACTAAAAACGGATCCCTTTTTATAAAGTTAATTATTGTGACGTTTATTTAATCACATTTGCTGTTTGATGTTTCCAGTATTCTACTTCAAAAGAGGTTTCTTTTGAGAATAGGTTTAGACTACGTTAATTACTGAGGTTTGAGCGAGCTCCCAACGCGCCGTTGCGTTGTGCACGGTGTGAAGTTGGGCTGTGATAATGGAGATCGCGAAGTTGTCCGACTCATAGCTGACAGCTACCCCTTCCAATCAAATATTTGAGGGTGAAAATAAAGGGATTTGCAGATTTTTTAGTGAAAATGTTGGCAGGAAAATCATTAGAATGGGGGCAATGTAAAACCACACTTTCCGTGCACAAACACATGTCATCGTGTGAACTTCTCTTGGAATTTCCTTTTTGGTGGAACTTTGTTTACCCATGCTGGCATTGTTTAGCCATCGGTAAGGTCTCATTATGACATACTCCGGAATATTTTTCAGTGATTTCAAGAATTAAGTCGTTATTGAGCCAAACATTGCAACAGTAATCGTGTCTTCTTATGGCACGTTTATATGCAGTACGCCGTGTTTGTTTGCACTTTACCCACTATGTCACGTGAGGCACGGAGCGCAATCGGTATTTATATTGATTATGACCATGAAAACACCAGTTTTTAAGTACCAACACTGTAGCGCAGTGCGCAAGGTGATGGGACTGTTTCAGCAACTCGGATCATCCGGTCCGGGTTCGAATACCGTCTGTCTCTAATATAGATTCAAGGCTTTTTGCTGCCCCTGATGGGACAGTGTGATTGGGATCTGCCTTGCTTTCTCCCCTAAAGGGACAGGGCCCGCGTAGTGGCTAGGGTTCGAGGCAGGGGGGGATGTGCTCTGGGTCGGATGCAAATCCTGAAGGGTTCTATATGGCAATGGGGAGGGGCCAGTGTGTGCCATTAACTGAACCGGCGCCTGAATGCCTGACACTTCCGGAGCGTAACCTTTTATATTTTTCCACCAGATTAAATAATTTGTATGATTAAATTTCTTGATTTAGTTTTTTCCAAATATCTCTTATATCGTTGCGGTAAGCGCTGACCAACCATAGGGTTTGAACTGCCTACAGCTACAGGGCAACCTCGGTAGTATAGTTGGTAACACACTGCTCTAGAATTGCTGGGGTCCTGGGTTCGAATCCCACCCGAGTAACATGCCCGTTATACTTTTTTTTCACAGGACTCGGGAAAGTACTGAGTAAACAGTGCTAACACACATCGGTGTATGGGTAAAAGCCAAAATTAATTTTCGTTATATATTAGTTTACTTATTTATTTATTTATTTATTTATTTATTTATTTATTATTGTTGTTATTATTATTCATAACGCATACTGGTATGACTGGTATCTGATCTCAACTGGTGTTCCAACATTTGTTGTGTTTCACTTTTAATGAAGACGGAAATAAAACTGAGATTGGGAAAATCAAAATTTATCTATCTCTCTCGCAAGACAAGCTACAATTCTAGATGTAGTTTTCACTTTGATACACACTTCCCTCCCAATAAGTTCTGAATTTGCAGTGCGCCGTGTTTGTTTACATCCAATACCCACTATGGGTCACGTGACGCACGGAGCGCAATCTGTCTATTGTTCACGCATTTTTGCTATAAAGGGAATAATTATCTCATTCGAGTACATTTTAGGCCCTATACCATTTCTTTCAAACGAATGCTAAAAAAATACTTTACAAAAACAACAAGGACAGCAGTGCGCAGCAGCAAAACCAACAACAGTGTTAGCACAGCGGCTGCGTAAGCAACACTTTATAACAACAATAACAACATGTACAAAAATCCCCAGAAATTGCAACACTGAAGAAAAGCAAAGTTTCTAGGCTAATATAAATTTGGTTTTATAGACAGTTGAGTTATGATAAAAAAAACAGCTATTTATTATGTCGTGTTTTGACAGTTTTAGCCTACTCTTCCGATTTCATGTAAACTTTGGCTTCGGCATGTTGTGTCTAAAACATTTTTGTTTAAGTTCAATGTTTCCTTATCAGAATAAAAACATAAGCTCATAAAAAATGTGTACTTATCCGAAACACTTTCTACAAGCATATTCTCAACAATATTTTTAACCGTTGTTTTTATTTATTAACTGTGTCCCACCACTAGGCAGTATACAAACATGCACGTGATACTTGAGCTTATGGAGTACGCATTAAAAAGCAGTGTCACTTAGCACAATGAACATCCGGGCCCTCTTTCATGGCTCTACTTACGGCTGAATTTCGCGCTTACGATTACCATTCTCCGCTTGCACTGCAAGCAACGAATTTTAAGCACAGGATTTCAAGTATTAATCGTGGAGCACGCACACACACGAGCCGAAATTCCCCGCTAACCTTTGCAATACGCTTTAAGTTAGTGCACAATTCGCTGCTTCCACAAGCACCGATTATTTGACAAGCGGTGATAAAGCAATGCGTCATTTTACAACTTGATGACCAAAGTTCTTTAAACACAAGACTAGCTCATAATGTCAGTGTTTACAATAAGAAAAATATAACCTATTTACTACATGCAGAATTTATTGTCAGGTTACAGTTACAATTGATAGCATTTAGAGCACATCATTCCATTAAACAATGTAAACAATATTATTATTATTATTATTAATTATTGAAATTATCTAACAAAGGCAATATGCATCTTGTATCTCAGTGCAGTCGCTGTTTCATTTCTGCCAACGTGTTTGTAAAACTCGTGACGAACACACTTGACCCTAAAACATTCGATGCTAATAAAGAAATAAAGAAATAAGAATTAAAGACCACGGCTCAAAATATATCGCGAAGTATGCATTGTAACGCCCCTTATCATAGAAACAAACCACACGCATTTGGTTAAAGGAACACGTTGCCTTGGATCGGACGAGTTGGTCTTTCAAGCGTTTGTGACCGTTTTTTATAAAATACATATGGTTGGAAAGATGTCTTAAAAGTAGAATACAATGATCCACACAAGTTTGCCTCGAAATTGCGTGGTTTTCCTTTTACTCTGCGAAATAACACGGTCGGCCATTTATGGGAGTCACAACTTTGACTCCCATAAATGGCCGACCGTGTTAGTCGACGAGGTAAAGGAAAACCGTGCAATTTCGAGGCATGTTTATGTGGATCATTATATTCTACTTTTACAACATCTTTCTACCCATATGCATTTTATAAAAAATCGGTTACAAACGCTTTTCAAAGACCAACTCGGCCGATCCAAGGCAACGTACTCTTCATTTATGGCTTTTGGCAAGTTTCGAGCTTTAAAGGAACGTTACAGAATTGGTAAGAAACAAAGATCGTGAGGATCACAGATTTACATAAAACTTACATGGTATAATGATGATGATGATGCAAGTTGAAAATATCCCTTGAAATATTTATGTTTGAAATGTCATATTTAATGAGAATACATAATCTAAGTTCGCGTTTGGAGTTTATCGCTCAGTGAGCGTTTTATTCCTTTTTATCTTGGCATCGATGCAATGCAAAATTTGTAATCGGTTTTTCACTATTCTCTCGTGACCCAGATGGCCGATCGATCTCAATCTTCTACAGGTTTGTCAGTTTATGTATATGGTGGATTACATAAAGTGCTTACATTGCCACCGACTGTTTTGTTAGCAAAAAAAGAGTTTTGTAATGTTCCTTTACAATAGACCGATTGCGCTCTGTCTGTCACGTGACCTATAGTTGGTATTAGATGTAAACAAACACGGCGTACTGCATGTAAACGTGCGTTAGGATGGCATGATTACTGTAACAATTGTGTGTTCAATAAACCCTAAATTCTTGAAATCACTGGAGAGTATTCAGGAGTTTGTAACATGAGACCTTACCCGTGGCTGAACAAGGCCATTAATGGGTTGAACCAACAGTCCAACAACTAGGAAATTCCACGAGAATGTTCACACGATGTAGTCTGTATGTGCACGGCGCAAAGTCCACGGCGCATGAGCTTACTCAAACCTCAGTAACGTTCGTAGTCTAAAAATACTCTCAAAATAATCATTTTTATGTAGTAGAAAACTCAGTGAAATATCAAACAGCAAATTGTGATTTAAATCAACATCACAACATTCAACTTTTGAACAAGGGCTTCGTTTTCAGTTAAAATGGTTATTTATGTCTTTATTGTGTAGATTTAACTTTCTATACCCACTATAGATCACATGTGAACATTGAAATGACGCAATCGGTCTAGTCCACATACTAAAGCGGCGCGGCAATGTAAATGGGGAGAACACGTTGAAAGACACTGGACACTATTATACACCATCATCAAAACTGTGTATTTGTTGTCGACATGAAATTGTCCCTTTGTACACAAATAGACAAGAGTCATGTTTTTTTATCAATATTCCCCAAAACAAACAATTTAACCATTGTGAATTTTAATACTATGGCCCCCTTTTTGATCTAAACAAGAAGGATACTATTCTATACACAAAGAAGACAAGAGTCACCTACAAGATTTACTACAAAAACTGACCCGCCTTCGTATTGCGGGGTTGCTCATGCTCAACCTTAAAAAATTTAACGCTACAGGATTGCCATGTTCAAGGGCTTTCATCTCGTACAAAACGTAATGCTCTTACTATTTTTAAGGCGGGGCCAGATGCGACGGCACGAGCATGCACCCATTAGAAATTGACGTACACTGTGCGTGTGAACAACGTATACAAAGACACGGCGCAGTCAGGATTCCAACCAACAATAAGGGGGTCATTCAAAAAATAGGCCCGGACAATTAAAAACTTTCAGCAACGCTCTGGAATAACTCTGGAACAAAAAATGCTTGGGAGATGCAGTTTGTACGTTAGTCATCCTGGCATGTTCCTGCATCCATTTTTCAAAGGTTTAGGGCGACTTGCACACTTCTTGATAGAAAAAAGCTCAAGTAGGCGGGGTTGCTCAGAAACGATTTCAACAACCTCCACTATGGGAGTTTTGAGCACAGAGCTGTCGGAGAGAAAAACAAAATGTACAACGGGTAATTTCGATCCCAGTATCATGCTCAATCTTTAAAATTTTACCACCACAGGATTGCCATGTTCAAGGGCTTTCCTCTCGTACAAAACTTAATGCTCTGACGATTTTTAAGGCGGGGCCAGATGCGACGGCGCGAGCAGGCACCCATCAGAAATTGACGTACACTGTGCGTGTATACAACGTATACAAAGACACGCCGCAGTCAGGATTCCAACCAACAATAAGGGGGTCATTCAAAAAATAGGCCCGGGCAATTACAAACTTTCAGCAACGCTCTGGAATAACTATGGAACAAAAAATGCTAGGGAGATGCAGTTTGTACCTTAGTCATCCTGGCATGTTCCTGCGTCCATTTTTTAAAGGTTTAGGGCGACTTGCACACTTCTTGATTGAAAAAAGCTCAAGTAGGCGGGGTTGCTCAGAAACGATTTCAACAACCTCCGCTATGGGAGTTTTGTTCACAGAGCTGTCGGAGAGAAAAACAAAATGTACAATGGGTAATTTCGGTCCCAGTATCATGCTCAAGCTTCAAAATTTTACCACCACAGGATTGCCATGTTCAAGGGCTTTACTCTCGTACAAAACTTAATGCTCTGACGATTTTTAAGGCGGGGCTAGATGCGACGGCGTGAGCAGGCACCCATTAGAAATTGACGTACACTGTGCGTGTATACAATGTACACAAACACATGGCGCAGTCAGGGAACCCAACCAAAAATAATAGTCATTCAAAAAATAGGCTCGGACAATTAAAAACTTTCAGCAATGCTCTGGAATAACTCTGGAACTAAAAATGCCACAGAGATGCAGTTTGTACCTTAGACATCGTGGCATGTCCCTGCATCCATTTGTGAAAGGTTTAGGGCGACTTGCACACTTCTTGATAGAAAAAAGCTCAATTCAGCGGGGTTGCTCAGAAACGATTTCAACAACCTTCAATATGGGAGTTTTGTGCACAGAGCTGTCGGAGAGAAAAACAAAATGTACAATGGGTAATTTCGGTCCCAGTATCATGCTCAATCTTCAAAACTTTACCACCAGAGGATTGCCATGTTTAAGGGCTTCCCTCTCGTACAAAACATAACGCTCTGACGATTTTTAAGGCGGGGCTAGATGCGACGGCGTGAGCAGGCACCCAATAGAAATTGACGTACACTGTGCGTGTATACAATGAACACAAACACACGGCGCAGTCAGGGGAACCCAACCAAAAATAATAGTCATTCAAAAAATAGGCCCGGACAATTAAAAACTTTCAGCAATGCTCTGGAATAACTCTGGAACTAAAAAAGCCAGAGAGATGCAGTTTGTACCTTAGTCATCGTGGCATGTCCCTGCATCCATTTGTTAAAGGTTTAGGGCGACTTGCACACTTCTTGATAGAAAAAAGCTCAAGTAAGCGGGGTTGCTCAGAAACGATTTCAACAACCTCCACTATGGGAGTTTTGTGCACAGAGCAGTCGGAGAAAAAAACAAAATGTAAACCGGGTAATTTCGATCCCATATCATGCTCAATCTTCAAAATTTTACCACCAGAGGATTGCCATGTTTAAGGGCTTTACTCTCGTACAAAACTTAATGCTCTGACGATTTTTAAGGCTGGGCTAGATGCGACGGCGTGAGCAGGCACCCATTAGAAATTGACGTACACTGTGCGTGTATACAATGTACACAAACACACGGCGCAGTCAGGGAACCCAACCAAAAATAATAGCCATTCAAAAAATAGGCCCGGACAATTAAAAACTGTCAGCAATGCTCTGGAATAACTCTGGAACTAAAAAAGCCAGAGAGATGCAGTTTGTACCTTAGTCATCGTGACATGTCCCTGCATCCATTTGTTAAAGGTTTAGGGCGACTTGCACACTTCGTGATAGAAAAAAGCTCAAGTAAGCGGGGTTGCTCAGAAACGATTTCAACAACCTCCACTATGGGAGTTTTGTGCACAGAGCTGTCGGAGAGAAAAACACAATGTACAATGGGTAATTTCGATCCCAGTATCATGCTCAAGCTTCAAAATCTTCAAAATTTTACCACCACAGGATTGCCATGTTCAAGGGCTTTCCGCTCGTACAAAACTTAATGCTCTGACGATTTTTAAGGCGGGGCTAGATGCGACGGCGTGAGCAGGCACCCAAGAGAAATTAACGTACACTGTGCGTGTATACAATGTACACAAACACACGGCGCAGTCAGGGAACCCAACCAAAAATAATAGTCATTCAAAAAATAGGCCCGGACAATTAAAAACTTTCAGCAATGCTCTGAAATAACTCTGGAACTAAAAATGCCACAGAGATGCAGTTTGTACCTTAGTCATCGTGGCATGTCCCTGCATCCATTTGTTCAAGGTTTAGGGCGACTTGCACACTTCTTGGTAGAAAAAAGCTCAAGTAAGCGGGGTTGCTCAGAAACGATTTCAACAACCTCCTCTATGGGAGTTTTGTGCACTGAGCTGTCGGAGAGAAAAACACAATGTACAATGGGTAATTTCGATAACCCAGTATCATGCTCAAGCTTCAAAATCTTCAAAATTTTACCACCACAGGATTGCCATGTTCAAGGGCTTTCCGCTCGTACACAACTTAATGCTCTGACGATTTTTAAGGCGGGGCTAGATGCGACGGCGTGAGCAGGCACCCAATAGAAATTGACATACACTGTGCGTGTATACAATGTACACAAACACACGGCGCAGTCAGGGAACCCAACCAAAAATAATAGTCATTCAAAAAATAGGCCCGGACAATTACAAACTTTCAGCAATGCTCTGGAATAACTCTGGAACTAAAAAAGCCAGAGAGATGCAGTTTGTACCTTAGTCATCGTGGCATGTCCCTGCATCCATTTGTTAAAGGTTTAGGGCGACTTGCACACTTCTTGATAGAAAAAAGCTCAAGTAAGCGGGGTTGCTCAGAAACGATTTCAACAACCTTCACTATGGGAGTTTTGTGCACAGAGCTGTCGGAGAGAAAAACCAAATGTACAATGGGTAATTTCGGTCCCAGTATCATGCTCAAGCTTCACAATCTTCAAAATTTTACCACCACAGGATTGCCATGTTCAAGGGCTTTCCTCTCGTACAAAACTTAATGCTCTGACGATTTTTAAGGCGGGGCTAGATGCGACGGCGTGAGCAGGCACCCATTAGAAATTGACGTACACTGTGCGTGTATACAATGTACACAAACACACGGCGCAGTCAGGGAACCCAACCAAAACTAATAGTCATTCAAAAAATAGGCCCGGACAATTAAAAACTTTCAGCAATGCTCTGGAATAACTCTGGAACTAAAAAAGCCAGAGAGATGCAGTTTGTACCTTAGTCATCGTGGCATGTCCCTGCATCCATTTGTTAAAGGTTTAGGGCGACTTGCACACTTCTTGATAGAAAAAAGCTCAATTAAGCGGGGTTGCTCAGAAACGATTTCAACAACCTTCACTATGGGAGTTTTGTGCACAGAGCTGTCTGAGAGAAAAACAAAATGTACAATGGGTAATTTCGGTCCCAGTATCATGCTCAAGCTTCAAAATTTTACCACCACAGGATTGCCATGTTCAAGGGCTTTCCTCTCGTACAAAACTTAATGCTATGACGATTTTTAAGGCGGGGCTAGATGCGACGGCGTGAGCAGGCACCCATTAGAAATTGACGTACACTGTGCGTGTATACAATGTACACAAACCCACGGCGCAGTCAGGGAACCCAACCAAAAATAATAGTCATTCAAAAAATAGGCCCGGACAATTAAAAACTTTCAGCAATGCTCTGGAATAACTCTGGAACTAAAAAGCCAGAGAGATGCAGTTTGTACCTTAGTCATCGTGGCATGTCCCTGCATCCATTTGTTAAAGGTTTAGGGCGACTTGCACACTTCTTGATAGAAAAAAGCTCAAGTAAGCGGGGTTGCTCAGAAACGATTTCAACAACCTCCACTATGGGATTTTTATGCACAGAGCTGTCGGAGAAAAAAACAAAATGTAAACCGGGTAATTTCGATCCCATATCATGCTCAATCTTCAAAATTTTACCACCACAGGATTGCCATGTTCAAGGGCTTTCCTCTCGTACAAAACATAATGCTCTGACGAGTTTTAAGGCGGGGCTAGATGCGACGGCGTGAGCAGGCACCCATTAGAAATTGACGTACACTGTGCGTGTATACAATATACACAAACACACGGCGCAGTCAGGGAACCCAACCAAAAATAATAGTCATTCAAAAAATAGGCCCGGACAATTAAAAACTTTCAGCAATGCTCTGGAATAACTCTGGAACTAAAAAAGCCAGAGAGATGCAGTTTGTACCTTAGTCATCGTGGCATGTCCCTGCATCCATTTGTTAAAGGTTTAGGGCGACTTGCACACTTCTTGATAGAAAAAGCTCAAGTAAGCGGGTTGCTCAGAAACAATTTCAACAACCTCCACTATGGGAGTTTTGTGCACAGAGCTGTCGGAGAAAAAAACAAAATGTAAACCGGGTAATTTCGATCACATATCATGCTCAATCTTCAAAATTTTACCACCAGAGGATTGCCATGTTCAAGGGCTTTCCTCTCGTACAAAACTTAATGCTCTGACGAGTTTTAAGGCGGGGCTAGATGCGACGGCGTGAGCAGGCACCCATTAGAAATTGACATACACTGTGCGTGTATACAATGTACACAAACACACGGCGCAGTCAGGGAACCCAACCAAAAATAATAGTCATTCAAAAAATAGGCCCGGACAATTAAAAACTTTCAGCAATGCTCTGGAATAACTCTGGAACTAAAAAAGCCAGAGAGATGCAGTTTGTACCTTAGTCATCGTGGCATGTCCCTGCATCCATTTGTTAAAGGTTTAGGGCGACTTGCACACTTCTTGATAGGAAAAAGCTCAAGTAAGCGGGGTTGCTCAGAAACGATTTCAACAACCTCCACTATGGGAGTTTTGTGCACAGAGCTGTCGGAGAAAAAAACAAAATGTAAACCGGGTAATTTCGATCACATATCATGCTCAATCTTCAAAATTTTACCACCAGAGGATTGCCATGTTCAAGGGCTTTCCTCTCGTACAAAACTTAATGCTCTGACGATTTTTAAGGCGGGTCTAGATGCGACGGCGTGAGCAGGCACCCATTAGAAATTGACGTACACTGTGCGTGTATACAATGTACACAAACACACGGCGCAGTCAGGGAACCCAACCAAAACTAATAGTCATTCAAAAATAGGCCCGGACAATTAAAAACTTTCAGCAATGCTCTGGAATAACTCTGGAACTAAAAAAGCCAGAGAGATGCAGTTTGTACCTTAGTCATCGTGGCATGTCCCTGCATCCATTTGTTAAAGGTTTAGGGCGACTTGCACACTTCTTGATAGAAAAAAGCTCAAGTAAGCGGGTTGCTCAGAAACGATTTCAACAACCTCCACTATGGGAGTTTTGTGCACAGAGCTGTCGGAGAAAAAAACAAAATGTAAACCGGGTAATTTCGATCCCATATCATGCTCAATCTTCAAAATTTTACCACCACAGGATTGCCATGTTCAAGGGCTTTCCTCTCGTACAAAACATAATGCTCTGACGAGTTTTAAGGCGGGGCTAGATGCGACGGCGTGAGCAGGCACCCATTAGAAATTGACATACACTGTGCGTGTATACAATGTACACAAACACACGGCGCAGTCAGGGAACCCAACCAAAAATAATAGTCATTCAAAAAATAGGCCCGGACAATTAAAAACTTTCAGCAATGCTCTGGAATAACTCTGGAACTAAAAAAGCCAGAGAGATGCAGTTTGTACCTTAGTCATACTGGCATGTCCCTGCATCCATTTGTTAAAGGTTTAGGGCGACTTGCACACTTCTTGGTAGAAAAAAGCTCAAGTAAGCGGGGTTGCTCAGAAACGATTTCAACAACCTTCACTATGGGAGTTTTGTGCACAGAGCTGTCGGAGAGAAAAACAAAATGTACAATGGGTAATTTCGGTCCCAGTATCATGCTCAAGCTTCAAAATTTTACCACCACAGGATTGCCATGTTCAAGGGCTTTCCTCTCGTACAAAACTTAATGCTATGACGATTTTTAAGGCGGGGCTAGATGCGACGGCGTGAGCCGGCACCCATTAGAAATTGACGTACACTGTGCGTGTATACAATGTACACAAACACACGGCGCAGTCAGGGAATCCAACCAAAACTAATAGTCATTCAAAAAATAGGCCCGGACAATTAAAAACTTTCAGCAATGCTCTGGAATAACTCTGGAACTAAAAAAGCCAGAGAGATGCAGTTTGTACCTTAGTCATACTGGCATGTCCCTGCATCCATTTGTTAAAGGTTTAGGGCGACTTGCACACTTCTTGGTAGAAAAAAGCTCAAGTAAGCGGGGTTGCTCAGAAACGATTTCAACAACCTTCACTATGGGAGTTTTGTGCACAGAGCTTTCGGAGAGAAAAACAAAATGTACAATGGGTAATTTCGGTCCCAGTATCATGCTCAAGCTTCAAAATTTTACCACCACAGGATTGCCATGTTCAAGGGCTTTCCTCTCGTACAAAACTTAATGCTATGACGATTTTTAAGGCGGGGCTAGATGCGACGGCGTGAGCCGGCACCCATTAGAAATTGACGTACACTGTGCGTGTATACAATGTACACAAACCCACGGCGCAGTCAGGGAACCCAACCAAAAATAATAGTCATTCAAAAAATAGGCCCGGACAATTAAAAACTTTCAGCAATGCTCTGGAATAACTCTGGAACTAAAAAAGCCAGAGAGATGCAGTTTGTACCTTAGTCATCGTGGCATGTCCCTGCATCCATTTGTTAAAGGTTTAGGGCGACTTGCACACTTCTTGATAGGAAAAAGCTCAAGTAAGCGGGTTGCTCAGAAACAATTTCAACAACCTCCACTATGGGAGTTTTGTGCACAGAGCTGTCGGAGAAAAAAAACAAAATGTAAACCGGGTAATTTCGATCACATATCATGCTCAATCTTCAAAATTTTACCACCAGAGGATTGCCATGTTCAAGGGCTTTCCTCTCGTACAAAACTTAATGCTCTGACGATTTTTAAGGCGGGTCTAGATGCGACGGCGTGAGCAGGCACCCATTAGAAATTGACGTACACTGTGCGTGTATACAATGTACACAAACACACGGCGCAGTCAGGGAACCCAACCAAAACTAATAGTCATTCAAAAAATAGGCCCGGACAATTAAAAACTTTCAGCAATGCTCTGGAATAACTCTGGAACTAAAAAAGCCAGAGAGATGCAGTTTGTACCTTAGTCATCGTGGCATGTCCCTGCATCCATTTGTTAAAGGTTTAGGGCGACTTGCACACTTCTTGATAGAAAAAAGCTCAAGTAAGCGGGTTGCTCAGAAACGATTTCAACAACCTCCACTATGGGATTTTTATGCACAGAGCTGTCGGAGAAAAAAACAAAATGTAAACCGGGTAATTTCGATCCCATATCATGCTCAATCTTCAAAATTTTACCACCAGAGGATTGCCATGTTCAAGGGCTTTCCTCTCGTACAAAACATAATGCTCTGACGAGTTTTAAGGCGGGGCTAGATGCGACGGCGTGAGCAGGCACCCATTAGAAATTGACATACACTGTGCGTGTATACAATGTACACAAACACACGGCGCAGTCAGGGAACCCAACCAAAATTAATAGTCATTCAAAAAATAGGCCCGGACAATTAAAAACTTTCAGCAATGCTCTGGAATAACTCTGGAACTAAAAAAGCCAGAGAGATGCAGTTTGTACCTTAGTCATCGTGGCATGTCCCTGCATCCATTTGTTAAAGGTTTAGGGCGACTTGCACACTTCTTGATAGGAAAAAGCTCAAGTAAGCGGGGTTGCTCAGAAACAATTTCAACAACCTCCACTATGGGAGTTTTGTGCACAGAGCTGTCGGAGAAAAAAACAAAATGTAAACCGGGTAATTTCGATCACATATCATGCTCAATCTTCAAAATTTTACCACCAGAGGATTGCCATGTTCAAGGGCTTTCCTCTCGTACAAAACTTAATGCTCTGACGATTTTTAAGGCGGGGCTAGATGCGACGGCGTGAGCAGGCACCCATTAGAAATTGACGTACACTGTGCGTGTATACAATGTACACAAACACACGGCGCAGTCAGGGAACCCAACCAAAACTAATAGTCATTCAAAAATAGGCCCGGACAATTAAAAACTTTCAGCAATGCTCTGGAATAACTCTGGAACTAAAAAAGCCAGAGAGATGCAGTTTGTACCTTAGTCATCGTGGCATGTCCCTGCATCCATTTGTTAAAGGTTTAGGGCGACTTGCACACTTCTTGATAGGAAAAAGCTCAAGTAAGCGGGTTGCTCAGAAACGATTTCAACAACCTCCACTATGGGATTTTTATGCACAGAGCTGTCGGAGAAAAAAACAAAATGTAAACCGGGTAATTTCGATCCCATATCATGCTCAATCTTCAAAATTTTACCACCAGAGGATTGCCATGTTCAAGGGCTTTCCTCTCGTACAAAACATAATGCTCTGACGATTTTTAAGGCGGGGCTAGATGCGACGGCGTGAGCAGGCACCCATTAGAAATTGACGTACACTGTGCGTGTATACAATGTACACAAACACACGGCGCAGTCAGGGAACCCAACCAAAACTAATAGTCATTCAAAAAATAGGCCCGGACAATTAAAAACTTTCAGCAATGCTCTGGAATAACTCTGGAACTAAAAAAGCCAGAGAGATGCAGTTTGTACCTTAGTCATCGTGGCATGTCCCTGCATCCATTTGTTAAAG